>NW_028261385.1:21803636-22123636 GCF_051295495.1 Thamnophis sirtalis | reverse complement strand
GGGGAAAGAAACCATCAAACAAGGAGTAACTTTAACAGAAGATATGACAGAAGGATCTGAGGACCTACCTGAAGGACCTCAGATCAGGTTGTAAGTTGGCGTACCTAAATGTAAAACCAATATGCTCAAGTGGAGGTTCTTAGTGGATAACAACACACTATGTGAATATGGAGAGACACAGAACACTTCCCATCTTCTGGTTTATCGGCTACTACCAGAACCATGTACCGATAATGACTTATTCTTGACAAAGCCAAGAAGATGGCTTCATTCTGGCAGTTTGATCTAGACATGGAAGAAGAATTAGAATTATTTTTACAAATAATTCAAGATGGTGAACATATCCAACACACCTTCTTCCACAACAACCTGTGAGGTAAGTTGGACTGAGATAGAAAGACCAGCACAATGTCACCTAGCCAGCTTCAGAAATAGATTTCTCCCTCAGTTACGTCTTTCATAGAAGAAGCAAAATTGATCTGGGAAGATTCTCGGCAAAAGAAATGGATTTGAGAGAGAGAGAGAAGAAACAAGGTGAGTTTGGCTACCATTTCATTCTTGATCCCTTCCAGATCCTTCTCGGTCTCTTCTCCTCATGGAAAAGGGATGAGATGGGACACTGGCCTCTCATGACGGCCAGCTCTAATTCTTGCATTATGCTCACTATTGGATTTAAAAGAGGGAAGGAGAAACCCTCTTTATTGTGTTTTTTTGTTCTCTACCACTCTCTTTTCAATGCCTGAAAAAATGATAAATGGGGAAGGGGCTAAAAAACAACAACTTCTGTCCAGTAGTGGGGTTCAAAAAAATTTATTACCGGTTCTGTGAGCATGGCTTGGTGGGCGTGGCAGGGGGAGGATACTGTAAAATCTCCATTCCCTCCCCACTCCTGCAAAATCCCCATTCCCTCCCGATCAGCTGGGACTCGGGAGGCAGAGAATAGATGGGGGCTGGGCCAGTCAGAAGTGGTGTTTACCAGCTCTCCAAACTACTCAAAACTTCCGCTACCAGTTCTCCAGAACTGGTCAGAACCTGCTGAATACTACCTCTGCTTCTGTCCAAAAGCAATTCACAATATTTGTTTTATTTTTTACTTATTCATATCCCACTTTTATTATTCTTAGAGTACACAAGAACAAAACTGAAGTAAAAATGGGGGAAGGAGACCATCAAGCAAGGAGTAACTTTAACAGAAGATATGACAGAAGGATCTGAGGACCTACCTGAAGGACCTCAGATCGGGTTGTAAGTTGGCGTACCTAAATGTAAAACCAATATGCTCAAGTGGAGGTTCTTAGTGGATAACAACACACTATGTGAATATGGAGAGACACAGAACCCTTCCCATCTTCTGGTTTATCGGCTACTACCAGAACCATGTACCGATAATGACTTATTCTTGACAAAGCCAAGAAGATGGCTTCATTCTGGCAGTTTGATCTAGACATGGAAGAAGAAGTAGAATTATTTTTACAAATAATTCAAGATGGTGAACATATACAACACACCTTCCTCCAAAACAACCTGTGAGGTGAGTTGGACTGAGATAGAAAGACCAGCACATTGTCACCTAGCCAGCTTTCATGGTTAAGGTGGAACTAGAATTCTCAGTCTCCTGGTTTCTAGTCTGGTGCCTTAACCACTAAACCAGGTTTGGGGAAACCATGTCCCTTTTATGACTTGTGGCCTCCCAGAATTGGGAGGCTCAGGAATCCATAAATCACAAAAGGGCCATGGTTTATTTATTTATTGGAATTTGTCAAACATAAATGAGAACAAGAATAAGAGAATAAAAATACAATGACAGGGAGGATAGGCACATTAGTGCACAGGCACACCCAATCTTCTGACCACTTAAGTAAGAAGTAAGATGAGTTCCCTTCCCCTCTCAAATCGTGTGGCTGTTGGTTGTTTTAAATTCCCTGTACTTTTTGTTGTAGTTCTTGTGTTTCCCTTCCCCTCCTTGGGTTTGTGCGCCGCCCTGAGTCCCGCTGGGAATAGGGCGGCATATAAATAAAATGAACCTTGAACCTTGAACCTTGAAGATCCACGGAAGTCAAATTGTGACTGAAACTGTGAAAATTTGCAGCTGAGACAACTGAATCAGGTAGGGCATTCCAGACTTTGACAACTCTATTACAGAAATCATATTTTTACAGTCAGGTTTAGAATGATTTACATTTAGTTTAAAGTGGTTGTATGCGTATTATTGTGATTCAAACAGAAAAAAAAATGTTTACAGGTAAAACATTACTACATATAATTTTTCCCCAACTCTGCTGTAGAAAGGTAGCACCCACCCCTCTCCTAGAAGCCTGAAATATCCTAGGAAATATTAAAAAGGCAGAATATTGTATTTCCCTGGATGAGAAAAGGAGAAACATGTTTTTAAAGGCAAAGCCAAGTTCGAGCAGCTTGCTGCTCCACCCTTCAGCTACATGATAGGATTAGTCCTCTACTCATCTAACAGCAGGGCTCATTACATTGTGAAATCACCTGGGGATATTACATCACCAAGCAAGATTCAACCAAGCCAGGGACTCAAAAGACAACCTACAAAGTTACCCCTGCATGGCCCCATGGGAGTCTGACAACCAATCAGGATGCCTTTCTTGCCACAGGAACAGGAAGCAAGTTCAAAGCCCAACAGAGGTTATAAATCTCGCTCCTTCTCTCACCCATGTGCCTTTTTGCCCAGGACCTCAATGTGGTCCTGTCCACCATTAAAACCATCCTTCTAAGCAGTCTCCATGTTTCCAGTGTCTTTCTTCCCACTTGGAACTGAACCCAAAAGGATATTTCTTCCAACACTGTGAAGGATCAGATGATGGAATGTATGCACAGATGAGGCCCTGGGGATCAGAGGAAGGGTCATATTTGGTGATGGGACCCAGGTGTGGCTGGAATGGATGTGAGAGTGAGGAATAGGAATTCTGAGAAAACATTTTCTCTTGTCTTAATTTCTTTGCCTTGACAATTAAGAGCTTTGCTCTTTTCCTGTCTCTCTCACTGAAGAGGGAGGGGAGGAGTGATGGGGTGGTTGCTGCCTCAGACAAAAGTTTTAAACTCTGTTTACTTTTCTCTGCAGAAGGAGGGGGGGTCGCAGGGGAGCTGCCTCAGATAAAACTGTTTGTTCTTTTATTCTGCTCTGCAATAGGAAGGAGGCGGCTGCATATTAACAGCGAGACAGAAGTTAGCACCTTAAAACCACTAGCCAGGATATTAGGAACAAGAATAGTTCACTTATAAGAAAAAACCCCAAACCCACATAGCTGGTACATCTGCAAGATACCTGTGACCTGGGATGAAAAACAGGTGACATGACATTTAGCTATTTAACACAACAAGTATAAGGATTTAAGGGGGCTGAAATCCAAATAACCAATATTATCTGTTATGCATGCATTATTAGGGGAAGGGCAAAGGGTTGAATGCAACCATCCCTTGACTATAAAAACTGCTGTAAGATCCTAATCTTGGCCCTTGGTTAGCTTTTCAAACAGAGTCCTTATATCAAAGTATAATTCGGCATCACACCTTGTGTCCGCTGACTTACCGGCTTCGACACCAAGCAAGAGCCCAGTTTTGGGGATAACAACTGCACCAGACCAAAGTGGTCCTCAATAGATTTAAGAGGAATGTAAAAAAAACAAAAACCACATGCCTAATTTTTCCCCTTTTGAAATGCAGTGTTTATTTACAGGGCCTGTGAGAAAGTGTCTCTTCACTCATTTTCAGCTTTCAACCATTGCCTTTCCTGTTCTTTTGTTGGAGAAGATCATAGTGGTCCTTCATCTTTAACTGTTTGAGCTGTAATGAACAGCAGGACCAAAAACAGAGATATATGCTACCTAGAACAATGCCACTTTGCAGCATCTTTTTAAAAAAATATATATATTTCATAGTATGTTTTTCAGCAAAAGTCTTCCCTACAACATTACAATTGCAATGTCCTTTGGCACAGGGGACTGGAGGTTTAAATTGCAAACTGACTCACAGCCCTCGTTTGCCTTCTTCTGAATTTTGCTGCAACTGGAAGCTGCACGACTGCAGCTCAATATTTCCTTCCTTACTGGCTGTCTCTTGAATGGGCTTCAGCCAAGATGCAGCCCAGCTGCAAAAGAGCAACCATCAAATGCTAATTTGGGGAAGAAGAAAAAAACCATGCGCTATGAACATTAATCAATACATGGAGTACTTCAAAGTTAAGTGCAGAGTTTAAAAGAAAATACCTCTGGGACAAATTCACATATTCTTTCTATTTTGAAATTTGGAAGTTGATTCAGCACATTTCAATGCCATCGTAGATTTGGGACCCCAGCATATGAAATGTGCTGATTTGCCTCTTTTGGATGTTTATTGTCAGGAACAGAACTGGGCACAAGCTGGAGACAAACTATTTGCTAAGGAGTTCAACAATACTTCTGTAGTCCATCCCAAAAGGTAGTGGGGAGATTACTGCAGAATTCTGAGGTTTTTCCTCCAGCTGTGGATCCTATAGAAACTATTCTTCTCTGTGAATTCAACTACATTATAGTTATAACATGAATAAATAGGTCAGATTAACTCCTGCCTGTTTAAAGGGTCTTCCTTATCTCAGGCTTAACTGGCAGAGGTATCTACAGAGCCTGGTCAAAATAGATGTCATGTTTAATTGAAAGAAGCCAGAGCATTCAACCCTAGCAGATTGGATCCCTAGAGCAGATACTATGGAAAACATGACTTCATGACTATGCCATGTTTTTTATCTTAGGATAATGTATAAAGTAGATGTGGTGTTCAGCCGGTTCGGACCGGTTTGCTCAAACCGGTAGTGGAAATCACGGGGGGGGGGGGACACATACCCTGGCTCTATGTCGTCCTATTCAGGCACCTTTTCAAGCTGCGCACATGCATGCAACCTCTGCACACAAGCAAAGTGCATGCACAAACAGCAGTGTGCATCTGTCGATGGGGCACCTGTGAGCACTGTCTTTTGTGAACCAGTTGGGAAAGTAAACCATGGTTTGTTCCTTAGAAAAACCACAGCTGAAGGAAACCTTAGCTTATGTAAACTTAGTTACTAAGAAAGAGGTCAGCTTTTATTTGCAAAATTCCATTTTTATCCATCTACGATATATCAGGAAATGGAATATGGCCTATTCTTTATATGGAGATATTATGCAAAAATATATGCTGTCTGAGACTTATGGAGGACCAGAATTGGGAAATACTGTGCTGTTTTAATCAAATTAAAGGCAAAAAAACCCTCTATCCAATTAGATAATGCTGATGGAATCATATATGGTAAGTTGACCCAGTATCTTTAAGGACCTTGTATAACATTTCCCCAGAATAACACATGTTCAGGATGAGCTGAGATTGACCAATGATCTAAATAGTAGAAAGGTATTTTCAGATTAGTTCAAATGAACAGAAAGGGGACAATTAATAATGATGTTGTAAGTAGGCAAAGCGATTTTGCTTCAGTGTGCTCCAACATGAAATAAAGGCTCTATCAGGGAATGCTGAACCCCAAGATTAATAGAAACCTAGTCAGAGAAAACCCATTCCTCTGAATTAAGTTTCTCTTAAATTTCTCGGGCCAGAAAAATTGTATCCTTGGCTATGGAAGGAATTAGCAGAACTTTTATGTATTACCTAGACTACGGTAATAACGGGTGTCGAAATGGCGACCCATGTGTCATGTGCAGGCCACACCCACCTTGGATGCATTATATGCAGGCCACACCCACCCCGGCTCCACAAAGGCAAAAAAACATCACAATATGTCATGATTCATCCCATGATGTGATCGAGTTTGACACCCGTGCCGTAGAGAGTGGATAAAGGGCTAGAAGACTGGAGTATTTGAAGCTCCACCTTCAAAGAGTGAAAGTAGGATACTCTAAAGATCAACAGATTTTTCAGTAGAGCAGAAAAAGATTTATCTTGAGTACCAGAAAACTACCATAATTGCCAGAAGTTACCATGAAATTATAAAAAAAAAAAAAGGTTTGGACCAGGGGTGGGTTTCTCGCCCCGTTCCAACTGGTTCAGTTGGAACGGGGCCGGCGTCCTCGTGCACGCGCGCAGTGCATGCATGCGTACTAGCGTCTGCACAATGCTCCAGCTGCTCCTGGAGGATCACGCAGACGCTGTATGCGTCCTGTGCATGTGTGGAAGCGCAGAACTCGTCAAAACCAGGTAAGGACTGCGGGCGGGCGGGCAGGCCCTTCGCCGTTCCCGGAAGTTACTTACTTCCGGGTTCGCCGACCAACCGGTTCACAGGGACCGCCGCGAACCGGTTGAAACCCACCCCTGGTTTGGCCATAATGTGGCCAAACCTATTATTTAAGATTACTTAAATAACTAAGACTAAACTAAATAACTAAAACTAAGATTACTTCCTTAGATTATGCAAATTCTGTAGATGTAGACATACATCAATTTCAGCAAAGCATTTTATAAAGCAAGCTATTAGCAACACTGATTAGCAAGCTAGCTAAATATCTGCTGGATGGCATGACGGTAAGCTCATATTTAAAGATAAATCATCAGCAGTTCTTCATAAGATCAACCCTGAATTGGGATGCCATAAGGTTGAGTCCTGGACTTTATATTCTTCAATTGTTTTATTACCAGGAGATGATGGAAGAGATAAAGGAAATACTTCTCAGAGTTCATCAAACTGACAGAAGACACAACATTGAGTGGAAGAGCGGTTACCCTAGAAGATAAATAACATCAAAATGATATGAATGATTCAGTGACAAGCTCTGAAAAATGTCAGAAATGAACATTTAATAGAGGCAAATGGAAAGTTCTTGACTTGGAAAACAGACATTAAAGATGCAGGTACAGAATGAGGGATATTTGGCATGGCAATAATACTTGTGAATAGCAGTTGATTGCAGATTGTCTATCAGCCACCTCTGCACACACAAAAAGTAAATGTAATTTTAGGCTACATCAAGAGAAGAGTTAATTTCTAAATCATAGGAAATAAGAGATTGCTCGTTATTCTGCATCGGCCAGACCTTACCTTGGGCTTGGCTATCTATTTGCAGGGACCACATTTTGAAGATTCAGATGAACAGAAACAAGTGTATAGAAAGGCAACAAGGATGACCAGAGAAATAGAAACTTAAGTGTTCTGACTCAGCTCCCCAGACACAACAAACCCTCTGACCTGAACTCAAAAGATTCCTTCCAAAAGACTGGAACAAACTGTAAATAATGTGATTAGATAGAAGACAGATAATGTATTAAGTAGGCTAATAGTTATTGGATGAGATTGTCTGTATATCGTGACCCGTCAAAACCACGCTCGATGAAACCGCGCCCGATTAAACCGCGTCGCTGACGTCATCAACAGGGCGACAACAGCCAGCGCGGAGAAAGAAGGGCGCTTTAAATAGCGCTTTGAAAGCAAGCCGATTCAACTTAAGGTAAGGGTTAGGTTTAGGGTTAGGTTTAGGGTTAGCTTTAGGGTTAGCTTTAGGGTTAGGTTAAGGGTTAGGTTTAGGGTTAGGTTTAGGGTTAGGTTAAGGGTTAGGTTTAGGGTTAGGTTTAGGATTAGGTTTAGGGGGGTTAGGTTTAGGTTTAGGGGTTAATTTTAGGTTTAGGGTTTACAACGTGCTTCTGTCTCCGCGCTGTTGTCGTCCTGTTGATGACGTCAGCGACGCGGTTTAGTCGAGCGCGGTTTAGTCGAGCGCGGTTTTGTGGTGGAACCTCTGTATATAATGTGATTGTATGGTCACTACGACTTCGTGGTGCTGCATTGCTTTAAATGTAAAAACAATAAAAATATATCTTTTTTTTTAAAAAAAAAGATTCCTTTATTAGGAATGCCGGCAGCCCCAGCAAAAAGTTCCTCTTGCAGGCTAACAAGCCCAGCCAGCTGAAAGATGAAGAGTTGTCTGTCACACCTATTCATCTCCACCCCTGCCTTTTATCCCCAGAGCTAGGGTGGGGCCCAGGGGTGAAATGCTACCGGTTCAGGCCAAAACCGGTAGTAAAAAATTCTACTGGTTCGTAGAACTGGTAGTAAAAAATACTAAAAAAGAGTTTTTAAAAAATCGCATGACACACAGCTGATCTTCAGATCTTTTTTGTTTTTTTTTACTTTTTAAGCATTTTTTTTTATTACAGGTTCTCCGGAAACGTGGGAGTGGGGGGGGGGTTCCGTTTTTGCTCCCAGCAGGCTTCCTGAAGCCTACTAGGCTAAAAATGAGGGGTGGGGAGGGTGCATTTTTCCCCCAAGCCTGCTAGGCCAAAAACGGGGGGTGCGGGGTGCTGAGGAAGAAAGAAAGAAAAAGAAAGAAAGAAAGAAAGAAAAAGAAAGAAAGAAAGAAAGAAAAAGAAAGAAGAAACAAAAGAGAGACAGAGAGACAGAGACAGAGAGAAAGAAGAGAGAAAGAATGAAAGGAAAGAAAGAGGGAGGGAGGGAGGGAAAAGGAGAGGAAGGAAGGACTACAAACTTGGCACTAGACACAGCTTCAGAGGATAATCCAGGGCTGGAAGGGACCTGGTGGTCATCTAGTCCAACCCTACTCCAGCAGGACATTGTTAAAGTGAGTTTCTGTCTTTTGATCCCCCAGTTATATGACTACATAGTCACATGACCCCCCACCACCAAGCCACGCCCACAGAACAGGTAGTAAAAAAAAATAGATTTCACCACTGGTGGGGCCTCATTAGCAGCAGTGGCTCCTCCTTCCCCAGGATCAGCTCATGGCTTTCCTCTACTCTCCTCTGCCTTCTACGCAGCCGCATGTCAGGCACTGGACCCAGCTGTTCCTTCTCTTCATCAACCACCTCCAGACTTTGGGGCTGTTGACTCTCCATCTGAGGGCTGACGGATGGCCCACACTCCACCTCTGTCTGTCTGTCTGTCTCTCTCTGTCTGTCTGTCTGTCTGTCTGTCTGCCAGCTCCATTCCCTCTTCCCCCTTGGAGCTCCCAAGTTGCCCTGATGCTGACCCTGATTCCCACATTTCCTCCTCCTCCTCTGATTGGGCTGCTGGAGGGGCCGGCAGCCGGCAAGGCCACAACGCTAAGTCTATTAACTAGCAGGGCTCAGTTGTAGTCTGATTTCAAAGGGGAAAAGATGCATAGGAACATTCAGCGGCGTTCTTAGAATGCCTAGTCAGCAGAAGCACTTTAAAGGAGCCGATATTTTTGGGGGCAGCATTGTGCAGTTGCCCTCTGTGGTTGTATCACAATGCCAGAAAATAGGTGTTTGTTTAATGAGTTGCTGACACCCGTCAGCAAATACCCTTTTTCCTTTCAGATCCACAATGTTGCATAGCCCGTTCATTTTAATGAGTGGCTTACTTACTAGCAGTCTGAAAAATGCTAGGATGCTTTAATGAATAGCAGACTGGTGTTGAGTTCATGCAAGGTCCTTTTTTTTCCTCCTTCTTTTGCAAATCGGTTTTGAATTGTGCACAGCCCTACTAATGTAAATGGCCTCTTTCAGCTCTTTGATTCTGCAGCAAAGCTAAACTGATCTGGCCATAAAATGAAAATGGTAGAACTCTTTTTCTCTAGGGGCAGTCAATAAGTTTCTAGGATGCACATGTGTTCCTAAACTGTTTAGTAGGCTATGTAAAACGTTCCATAAAAATATGCACGTTACTTATTTTTAAAAGTTGCACACTGTCCTTCAGAACTGTGTAAGATTCTGTAAGATTGACATATTAATTGCATGTTAAAATAACATAAAATAACATATACGCATGAATAGAAAACAAAAGTCATGTTCACAACTACTATTTTTATAATATAATAGATGATAACCTGGCATTGCCCGGGTATTTATTTATAGGGAGAAAATGTCGGGACCAAACCTAATTTCTAATGTTGGATTTTCCCCCTTACCAAAGGGAGCCCCCTTGTGGAGTACTGTGAAGCCATTACCATGGCAACTCCACTGCGCTGTACAGTGGGAGCCATTTTATGGCAGTACAGTAGAAGTCATTTTAAGGCACAACAGGCTGTATCTTAACAGAACACACACCCTGAGGGGTGTTAGGGGTGTCTTACCCCCACAATATTTTTCTCCATATGGTACGTCATCTATGTACCAAATTTGGTTGAAATTGCTTGAGGCATTCCAGAGTTATGTTGGAACACACACACACACACACACACACACACACAGCCATTTTTTTTACTATATAGATTTGGAATAAAAAGTATTTGAAGGTCTGGGTGTCCTTCCAGTTACAGGAAAATAGGTCTGGAGAATCCATTTCAAATTTCACAATAAGAAAGCTAATACTAAGTAGATTTCCAATGAGATAACATTTTAAAGAGGGGAACATAGGAGTCTGACAACCAATCAGAATACAAGCTCAAATTCAAAAGCCAAACAGAGGGCGTAAAACCCAGGCACTCTCAGCATCTCTTCCCTTTTTTGCCCAGGACCTCAAACCATGTGATCCTGTTCATCAATAAACCTTCTTTCCAAGCAACTTCCATGAATCCAATGTCTTTTTACCCACTTGGAACTGAACCCAGAAGGATATTTGTTCCAACAATTGTATCTTCCAATCTCTAACTAGGGCCACCAGATCCTGCTACAAAAATCAGAATGACCACTAGATGGCAGAAGGAAACACTTAACTTTTTACTATCAGATGGCCAGTTAGATGGTAAGATATGTCTCTCAAGATTGAAACTGAGCCACAGCTGATAAAAGACACCCTTTGTCATTTATTTATTTGCCTTCCTGACTAGAAACAGCTGGTGGTCATTTAATTCAAATACACTTGTCCATCACAATTATCTTAGAATTTATTGGCAGCTACTGAGCTAAACAGGGATCACTTAGATAGATCCTTGAGGTCAGGCCAACAAAATTAGCCATCTGTCTAATAAAAGCTTTAAGCTCTGCCCATTCTTAAGCATTATATCCCCAACTGTGCAGTCTGTAGCAACAGTAAATATTATCAAAAATAAAATTCCAGGTGTTACTCTGAAAACTGCATTCTGACCAAATGAAACAATCTGACATTTGCAAGGGTGTTCATGGCTATAAGCAGAATGTACTACATTAGGGACAGGTTTTGATATACTGGGTCATCTAAATTATAATGAGTTCAATTAATAAGTACTACCAATGAATAGGAGATCTAAAGTTATTCTTCCGTAAAATATTTCCTTTGGAATAATCCCATAGCCTTTAACTGGAACCACAGTTTCCTTACTTCAGATATTATGAATAAGTTCACACAGTGCAGTGGACTAACTAATTGAATACTTAACATAGAATAATACATAGAATAACAGAGTTGAAAGGGACCTTGGAGGTCTTCTAGTCCAACCCCCTGCTCAAGCAGGAGACACTGCTATTGTATTGTATAATAGCAGGCCACAAATAACTGAAATCAGGGTTCCACCACAAAACCGCGGTAGACAAAAGCGCGCTCGACGAAAGCGTGTACGTGACGTCATCACAGCGCGACGAAAACATCGCGCTGTGAGCGGTAAATTTAAAATTAAAGCAAAAACCTTACCCTAACCCCCCCAAACCTAACCCTAAACCTAACCCTTAACCTAACCCTAAACCTAACCCTAAACCTAACCCTTAACCTAACGCTAAACCTAACACTAACCCTTAACCTAACGCTAAACCTAACCCTAACGCTTAACGTAACCCTAAACCTAACCCTAACCCTTAACCTAACCCTAACCCTAACCCTAAACCTAAACCTAAACCTAACCCTTAACTTTATGTGAATCGGCTTGCTTTAATTTAATTTTAATTTATTTTATTTTTAATTTTTTTCGTCGCACTGCTGATGATGTCAGGTACGCGCTTTCGTCGAGCGCGCTTTTGTCTACCGCGGTTTTGACGGGTCACGGAAATCAGATGGCCAGATGGAGGCAAGGTGCATGAATGTGACCTGATTAAAACCAAATGTTACACTATATCAGTGATGGTGAACCTTTTTGGCATGCGGGCTAGAAACCCAGAAGACAAACTCTGGGCACGGCTATCGATTCTCTTATTAAAAGCCTCTACCGATGGATCACCCACATCTGAAGTCAAACCATGCCACTGGTTGATTATTTGCATCATTAGGAAATTTCTCATTAGTTCTAGATTGCTTCTTTCCTTGATCAGTTTCCATCCATTGCTATCATGTCTCCTCTAGTGCTTCTTTTCACTAAGACTAGACATACCCAGTTCCTGTAACCATTCTTCACGTTTTAAAAGCTAAGAAGACAAGGGAGAATGTATGAGACCAACACTCATCCTGATTCCTTTTCTCAGTGACTATTTCAGCTGAGTTCTTAGGATAAGTATTTGCTATGACAAAATTTCAGCTGGTACTCCAAACAGAAATCAAATACTTTGGCCACCCAATGAGAAGGAAGGACTCACTGGAGAAGAGCCTAATGCTGGGAAAGATTGAGGGCAGAAGAAGAATGGGGCGACAGAGAATGAGGTGGTTGAATGGAGTCACCAAAGCAGCTGGCGTGAGCTTAAATGGACTCCAGAAGATGGTAGAGGACAGGAAGGCATGGAGTAATGTTGTCCATGGGGTCGCGATGGGTCAGACACGACTTCGCAACTAACAATAACAACCAATAGAAAATTCTATTTGCAGGTATGAATTTTGTTTATGTGTAATGCGTCAATTAGAATTGGGCAATAATTGTGCAACCAGTTTTTAAATGATGTATATCTATGCAATACCCTCACATTTCATCTGGCCTACCGCCATTCTTTATATAGCCACTGAAGAGGGAACAATGTACCTCATATCTAAAAAAATACCATTCACCCAATTTAAAGAATGATTCATTCTTCTTCACTAACATGACACATTAATGGGGACCACTGTTTTGTCTGCACAATCATTGGGTTTAACTATAGCTTGTTGAACATGCCACAGATGCCTTGTTCATGCCTTCTTCATTGCAAACCACAATGGCTGAATGAAATGCATTCAGAAACTTCAAATGTACTCCCTGCTGGTAGAGATATTTATAAGTTTGAGAACAGATACAAAAAGAGATTTTGATGACCTCTCAGTCGGAATATAATTAATATGCATTTTAATGAACACCTTAGGCAGCCCCCATACATTTTAAGCTTGCAAAAGTTGGCCAATAATTTTGCCCCTTGCATTATACTTAAAACAGTGAGTGAGATCCCATTGCCATTCTGGACTCTACATTTTCTCTCTACACATATTTATTCTGGAAAAGCAGCTATTGGGGGGGGGCAGGGGGAGATCTATATGGAATACAAAGATCGTTTTAATCAGTTCGTCAAACATCTCAACATCAAAGCTCGTAACGTTGCCCTTGATACTTATGCAAAAACGTCAGTGACGTAAGGGGGAATTCTGCTACAGATCAACTATAGCAAAAGACTCTGAGGGGCTTTTATGCACTTTTAAGTGCCCTCTTTCAGAGCCCGTGGTCTTCACAAAACCACCATTTCATGAAAGGCCCATCATTACTTTTCAATAGAATTGCTGCCTGACTCCTTCCGTCTGCTACCATTCATGAGCATGAAAATCTCCATTGTTTAAAATCCCAGCTGCTCCCAATCCTGCAGTCGTCAAAACATGTGCCACTGGGCACTTAGACCAAAGTGTCTGCATGCCTTCCAAACTGAAGGTTCATAAAGATCACGCTGTCTTATATACAATCGATTGATTGATGATGCGCTATCAAGTCACTTTCAACTCCTTAGTGACCCACATGGATAGATTTTTGACCATGAAAAAAAAATGTGTTGAGCTTTCCTGTGGTCGCGTGTTTTACATTCCATGTTCCTACTGCAATTCTATCGTTGCAGGTTCTGCTGTTTTCCTGTATGTCAACATAAGCAAATAAGACATCCTGAAGGCTTTGATTCAGGGATGCCAAACTCAAGGCCCGTGCAACAGATCCAGCCTGCAAGGTGCTTAGATCTGGCCCACGGGGCTGTCCTGGAAACAGTGAAGGACCAGCCCATAGGTCTCAGCTGGTGAAAACAGAGCTGGGGGGGGCATGTTCAGCCCTCTGCCAGGAAAAGTAAGAGCTCAGGAAGGCCATGTGTGGGCCTCTTGGGCTCCATTTTTAGCTGTGACGGCATCCTTCAGCCCTCTGCCAGTGAAAACAAAGCACAGGAGGGCCATGTGCGGGCTGTATTTTTCTGGGTCCCATTTTCTCTGGCAGAGGGCTGCAGGGGGCCGCTGCAGCCAAAAATGGAGCCTCACTGAGTGACATCAAACAAACCCAGCCCCCCGAGGTCAAACACATTGATGTGGCCCTCAATGAATCGAGTTTAACACCCCTGCTTTAATCTAGCCATGTCATAAACAGCATTTGTGCTCCAAAAGATCCTTAGCTCTTCCCCAGTAGCGTGTTGAATGGCCTCCAGCCTGAGTGGCCTGTATTTGGTACTACATCGTCCATCATTTGAGCATTTCTATACATGTGGTTTTCTTGATAAATATACAGAAGTGGTTTCCCATTTCTTTCTTTTGAGTAGTATGAATGCCTTTGCCAGTTTGCCAGTGCCTTTGCCACTGTCACTAAAGTCATCTATCTGCTTCTGCATCTTCCTATATTTGTTTTCCAATATACCATATTTTTGGGAGTATAAGACACTCGCGTGTAAGACGCACCTTAGTTTTGGGGGATGAAAATAAGAAGAAAAAATTCTGCTTCTGCCTACCAGCATCCATGGTATTCAGCTGACACGTGGTAACAAGGTCAGCCAATGAATTGGCATAGTAACTAAATCAGCCAATGACTGCTATTTGGACTCTGAAATTTGCTGTGAGCAACAAGGAGACAGGAAGGAGCCTAGTTTAGCCAAGAACTGAAAGTGAAACTGCTTGTGTTTTGATTATATTTACTGCTGCCTTGGAAAACCTGCTTTTGGTAATGTATTGTATATTATTATTATTATTTTTAATCTTGCTGAATTAGTTACTGTGCTGTATGAATGTGGTTGATGTTGCAAACTCTGACCAGCCAGGTCAGCTTCAGCACTTATTGCAGCCTGATTCAGTAGAGCTGATTAGTGGGTGGATCGGACTGCCTGAATACCCCCAATCAGCTGTTCCAGGCTGCAGGGATTGCCACAGACCATCGCTGCCTCCATGCCTCATGTTTTTGGCCTCTGGTGGGGGTGGAATGGGGCTACATTCGATGTATAAGGCGCACACAAATTTTTAACCTCTTCCTTGGGGGGGGGGTCTTATACTCTGAAAAATATGGTAGGTGCCTGCTTTTCTTTACCTGGGCATCTGGGATGAGTGCCACACCTTGGGTGGCATTTCTGATGATATATACTTTTGGCATCCAGTACATTTTCAACATGTTTCACTCATCCTTCCGAGGACTAGCCAACAATACGATGAGACAGCCCAGCAGGGCTTGTGGAAATAGATACAAGTTCTGAGGCTTAAAAAACTGCTTAAGCCCTGCCTATCTAAAAACACCTCTCTTGTTACCATTGTACAACTATTGGTGATGTACAGAAGAATTCTTTGAGAAGATGCTCAGAGCTATTTTTCTGGCATCGACGTTCAGGTCCTTTTCTCAGAAGGAAAGGAATTCAGTGTTTGGTCTCCCATCTCTCAGGATTTAAAATAAAAATATGAAGCTACATTCCTTTTGCTCTGCTTTTAATTGTTAATTTGTTTTAATATTAATTTAAGTGTTCATAATTTATGTCAACATTTTATACTGGTTCTATTTTTCCGGGGGGAAAGGTATCTTGAGTATTAGGCTCAAGGTTGACTCAGCCTTCCATCCTTCTGGAAAAATGAGGACCCAGATTGTTGGGGGCAATAGGCTGACTTTATAAACCGCTTAGAGAGAGCTGTAATGCATTATGACGCGGTATATAAGTCTAACTGCTCTTGTTATTAGCTTAAAGAGAATTCTGGGACACATAACACCTTTAAAAAAATGTTATAAAGCCTTTTCCAATTCAAATTTCTAAAAGATGAATTTAATCTGAGTCACCCTGCCTCAGCCCACAGGAAGATGCATGTGAAATAACATGAGACGCTAAGTTTCTGAATAAAAATTCTTGCTTGCTTCCTTGCTTCCTTAACTGCATAAACTAGACTCATCCCAGATTAAGACCCAGGCTTCCGAGTCAAGCAAAACAGCAATCCTTAAAAGTAAGACAAAACAAACACATTAAAACTATCCAAAGGATTGCGACCATCAGTCCAAACAGAGGAGCCCCCATCCATCTACAAGCAGTGTATATTATTTATTGATTCCTTCCATCGTGTCTTGATTCTTGGCAACTACACAGACCAGCCCTCGCAGTTT
Source organism: Thamnophis sirtalis (assembly GCF_051295495.1). NCBI lineage: Eukaryota > Metazoa > Chordata > Lepidosauria > Squamata > Natricidae > Thamnophis > Thamnophis sirtalis. The sequence continues at coordinate 22,107,350 of NW_028261385.1, read as the reverse complement.
ACTTGGCTACCTTTTTGAAAAACAGATCTGCCATTATCTTCTAGGACTAACATGGAATAGCTGGCTCAAAGTCACCCAGCTGTTTTTGTGTTTAAAGCAGGACTAGAACTCATAATCTCCTGGGTTCAACAATTCCCAGGTCTTTTACCACTATAACAAACCCCAGACTGATTTTCCTGTGGGAAACAGGATGCATGAGAGTTCTTGTTGTGATCAGGTAAATGAGCATAGAGCTCCATGTATGTATAGAGTAGTAATGGCTAATCTTTTTGGCACAGAGTGCCGAAAGCGCATGCACACATCCATAATGCAGTGCGCATGCATGGGGGCTGCACACACAATGTCCATGCATGCATGTGTAACCCCCATGCACGCACACATAATCCCCCATGTGTGCCCCACGCCATGCATGCATGCCCTTGCACATGTGGACAAACCCCCCATGTGTGGCTCCCCATGCATGCATGTGTGATCCCCGTGCATCTGCCCTGCTCCCCCTGCACATGCATCTCCCACATGTGCCCCGACCCCACACACACGCACAGCAGACACCCGAAAACCAAATGGCTGGTGGGAGGCACTTGCGCAGCAGAACTGAGCTGGGACAGGTTCGCCATCACAGGTATAGAGTCACATTCCATCCAATTGCTTCCATATAAGGTACGGGTGTCAAACTCAAGGCCTGTGGTCCGGCCCATGGGATGCTTAGATCTTGCTCATGGGACTGATATGGAAACAGCAAAGGACTCGCCCCTGGTGTCTCTGAAAGGGACAGTGAAACTTCTCTGGAGGACAAAGACAATGGATCCGCCCAGCCCCACCTGGACCACCACAGGCACCCCCAACATGAGTGATGTTGACCTGGCCACACCCACTCTGACCATGCCCACCATGACCCCCGGAGGTCAAACACAACCCTGATGCGGTCCGCAATGCAATTGAGTTTGACACCCTTGATATAGGAAGAATCCATGCATTGAGTGACCACACAAGGGGAGCTATGAAGCCATGGGTGTTTGGTGTGCATTAGAATGGAATGCAAAATTAGTATTTTTAAATAAATGATTGCAGAATTTTTCTGCATAATAATGTGCATGGATGAATAGAGAGATCTTTCCAACACATTCTGGATGTTATATGTACGGTAGTATCAATTCTGTGGGCAACCTCACAGATGGCCCAGAGTCGACAGTGTCCTCCAGCATCCCTAACTATTTTCTTTCAACACAAGGTTCATTTAAAGTTCCCTTCTGTTTTCTCAATCTGAGCCTGTAATCTCAGTTTTACTGTACCTTTCTTAAAGACTCCCTCACCTTGTGGGATTTCAGGAGGTTGAATCAATGAGTGAAGGGTAGAATAGGACTGCATCAGAGGTGGGTTTCACATAATTTTACCATCAGTTCACCGCACACCGAAAATGTGAGTGAGCGCGCCTTCTGTGCATGCATATGGCCCTCCGCACATGAACTTTGCTCATGCGCATGGATTGCATGCGTGCACGCTTGCACACGCGGCTTAGAAATTGTGGCTTGTAGGTCTTCTATTCCAACCTCCTGCCTAGGCAGGAAACCCTATACCATTTCAGACAAATTGCTATCCAACATCTTCTTAAAGACTTCCAGTGTTGGGACATTTACAACTTCTGGAGGCAAGCTGTTCCACTGATTAATTGTTCTGTCAGGAAATTTCTTCTTAGTTCTAGGTTGCTTCTCTCTTTGATTAGTTTCCACCCATTGCTTCTTGTTTTACCCTCAGGTGCTCTGGAGAATAGTTTAACTCCCTCTTCTTTGTGGCAACCCCTGAGATATTGGAACATGCTATCCTGTCTCCCCTAGTCCTTCTTTTCATTAAACTAGACACAGCCAGTTCCTGCAACCGTTCTTCATATCTTTTAGCCTCCAGTCCCCTAATCATCTTTGTTGCTCTTCTCTGTACTCTTTCCTTATATGAACCTTCCTTTTAGGAACTACAAAGGAGAGTATCATTGCTTGCAACTACTTTTAAAGAAAACTCAGATACTCTCCTGGACTTCACAAATATTACTTCTCTACTTTCCTCTCATACCTATTTCCATGTCCAACAACAAATCCACTTTACTTTGCAAAGAAAACAAAAAACAAATGAAAGCTTGCCATACTGAACAACACTAGAAGACAAAATCATGTTGGAGAATATTAACCATCAATGAGTACCTCTAGGTATTGCCCAAAACCTTGAATGCCACTGCAGGGTTTAAACATAAAAGAAAAGTATTGGTCAGTGGTTTAACACTTCCAAACATGACTCGGTTTGCATTTCACTAGGAATAGTACAATTAAATTATGGGAAGAAGATTTTGATGATTAACAGTTTCTAGAAAATATAACACAAGTTTTAAAAGAATGCATTGTGATCTGTGCAATTAGATGATACCTATTCTGGATAAATTGATGGAAAGTATTATTAAATATTTTAAAAATCTACATTATTGAAAGCCAAACCTCACTGAGGAAGGGTCAGCACAACTCTTACAAAGGTGCATCCGGTTTTATTAACGGATTTCTTGAAGGAACAGTCTGCTGTCTGGCATTCTTGGCTTCCTTCCTTTATGGAAGTCCTTCATTTGCTTTCACATATCCCTCCCTTAAGAATGGCTTATGGATCTGTAAAGTATTTTTATATGCAAGACCTACCTAAATAAAAGGAAAAAAATGAATAGCAAATAGCACATAGACTTATATACCGCTTCACAGGGCTTATACAGCCCTCTCTAAGCGGTTTATAGAGACAGCCTATTGCCCTGAACAATCTGGTCCTCATTTTACCCACCTCGGAAGGATGGACGGCTGAGTCAACCTTGAGACTGGTGAGATTCGAACTGCCAAATTGCAGCCAGCCAGCAGTCAAAAGAAGTAGCCTGCAATATTGCATTCTAACCACTGTGCTACTGTGGCTCAATGAAAGACAAGAGGCAAAGGCTCATACAAGGTGGGTTTTTTTAAATGTTAGGGGCTGCCTTCCAGTCGATGTTGATTCCTGTCCACTACCTGGACAAATCCCTGCAGTTTTCTTGGGAAGGTTTTTCTGAAGTGGTTTGCCATTGTCTCCTTCCTAGGGCTGAGAAAATGTGACTGGTCTAAGGTCACCACAGCTGGCTTCATGCCTATCACAGGACTAGGCTCAGTCTCCTGTTTTCTAGCCTGATGTTACTACACCAAACTGGCTCCCATGATAACCAAGCACAATTACTATTTATATTACAAAGCTGTTCCTAAGTATTAATAAGCTATTAGGGATAGAAGAACCTGATGCTAGGAGTATCCATAGAGTATGGTTAAAAACAAAATATGATCCACTCTGAATGAAGCTAATTCCTAAACAGAAATGTAGAAAGTGTAGCCTTCCAAATATCATTGGACAAACTCTCATAACTCTTGACTAAGGATCATGGTGGCTGATATACACTGGTTCCCAAACCTTGCCTTGCATGGAATGAATATGGGGAAGTGCAGATTTGAACTGGATGATCTGGTTCTCCAGCATCGACAGTCTGGCCATTAGGTTCAGTGCAGAGGAAATCAGGATTTATTTGGGCGCAGTGGAACAGCACACAAAGAGGTCCTTTTATCACTGTGATGGTGAACCTATGGCACGCAAGCCAGAGGTGGCACACAGAGCACTCTCTGTGGACATATGTGCCGTCTCCAGCTGCTCTTTTGGTTTTCTGGTGTGCACATGTGTACCGGTCAACTGGTCTTTGAGGGAGCACCGGAAAATGGCCCGAAAAAAAGGGCCAAAAACCCAGGTGATTTTTCTGGCCATTTTCCGGGCCTGAAAATGGCCCCAAAACAGGAAAACAGCCTGAAAAATGGCCTGAATACCAGCCAAAAAAAACAGGCATACACGCCGGCCAGCTGGTCTTTGGGTTTCCAGTGCTCCGGCACATGCACATGAATGCACATGTGTTCCAGTTGGGCACTCGGTGCCGAAAAGGTTCGCCATCACTGCTTTATCACATTTATCCCACATTGAGGGATTTTGCACATTTCTTTAAATATATGCAGGTTGTCTAGAACCACTCTGGAAGTCTTCAATTAAATTGGGCTGAATGAATAAGGCACATTGGCACAGCTCTCCAAGATTTTATAAACTTATCTTTCCCACTTGATCTGAAGACACTGGTTTTGAAATTTAGGCTTTCTGCATATTTCTTCTCTGGTCTATTTTTCAGCATGTACTGTCACCTAAAGCGGAATTGAGTTAAGTAACATCCCTTCCAAATGAATGGTTCCATATTTCTTCCATACCTTACTTTTGTATTTACAATTGTCTTATCATCTCATTAAAAAAACAGATTGGAATCTAGAGGAGGACACCTACATTAGCCAATTTCTGTAGCCAGTTCAGGGGTGGGTTTCAGGTGGTTCGCGGCGGTCCCCGCGAACCGGTTGGTCAGTGAACCCGGAAGTAAGTAACTTCCGGGAACGCCGAAGGGTCCACCCGCCCGCCCGCATTTCTTACCCGGTTTTGACAAGTTCTGCGCTTCCATGCATGCGCAGGACGCATACAGCGCCTGCGTGATCCTCCAGGAGCAGCTGGAGCATCGCACAGACGCTAGTACGCATGCGTGCACTGCGCGTGTGCACGAGGACGCCGCCGGCCCCGTTCCAACCGAACCGGTTGGAATGGGGCGAGAAACCCACCCCTGAGCCAGTTTTGTGTGGTAGTTATGCTCCTGGCTTAGAGACTATGAGTTTGTTCCACCTTAGGCATGAACGCTTGACTGGGTAACTTTGCTCTTTCTCAGCCCAGTCCACTTCCCAAAGTTGTAGTTGTGGGAGAAAAATAGGAAGAGGAAGGTGCATTGTGTATGTTTGCCACCTTAAGTTACTTATAAAATGATGGTAGGATAAAAATATACTAATTAAACTAAAGAAATAAATAAAGCCAGAAGGCCTTATCCAAGTACCATGCTCCCTTTTGGTGCAGTAATAGGGTCAAGGACCTGCATAGGGTCAAGGACCTAGGGTCAACGACCTGCAAGGACCTTGGTGCAGTAATAGGGTCAAGGACCTGCATGTTATCCCATGAGCCATTGACCTTTAAGTAGACGAAGAGAATATGGGACATCCCTCCCAACTGTTTGCTACACTGAACCTAGCATAAGTGATAAAGCTGTATAATTAAACCAGCTTCTAATGAGAGAACAGGAGGAAAAGTTTGTTTCAGCTACATTAGGAACAGCATATTTGGAAGCTACAAGATTAGTTTCCAAGACCAGTATATATAGCAAGTTATTTGCTTCCTCTTAAAAAAAAAATCTTTTTGCTAAAAAGCACTGCCTAATAATTTTGCTCACATTGCACACTGCTTGGACGCCAAGATCAGCTTCTGTCAAGAAAGTGTTCCACTGGAATTAATGGGGTTACAGAGGTGACTGATTCTAGCCTACTATTTTAGATTTCAGATTGCAATAACTTCCCTGTGGAAACCGTCTTTTCCAATTTAGGCTTTTCCAAATAGGTATTTTGCAGTAATTCAGAAAGACTGACCTTTTTTTTCCAGTATGAGGAGACAGTGATGGGGAAATTAACACTTGTTGAATTTCTGCTTTCAAAGCCCAGGGAAGGAGACACATGTCTTTTAACTCCCTAAAAAAAGCCAAATTACTTTGGAGGCAGCCTGATTTCCCCCCCCCCCTCTTTCTCTCAAAGAACCGAGGATCGATTTTTCCCCATCAATCCTAAAATACCATATAACACATATGTTCATGGATGCCTTGTGGGTTGTTAAAAAAAAACCCCAAGCCATTAGACTTAAAAACCCCTAGATGTAGTCTTGAGGCAAATGTCAGAAGTCTTCCCTAAAAAGTGCCATCTCCAAGCAATATGTCTGGACGCTTTAATAGGCTCCGTCCATAATGAACCCCGGCTGGTCTCCAGCCACACAGGGGCGGGGAGGTGGGAGAAGAAAGCAAAACAAAACAGGAAACTAGCAGCCATTCTGTCAATATGGATTAAATAAGTCTCATTTTTCAAAAAAGGCTTCCACTCTTTTAAGCAGCCTCTCCTTCTCTCCCCCATCCCTTCCTTCCTTCCTTCCTTTCTGTCTTTCTTTCTATCTGTCTTTCTTTTTTCTTTCTGTCTTTCTTTCTTTCTGTCTTTTTTTGTGTCTGTCTGTCTGTCTTTCTTTTTCTCTTTCTTTCTGTCTTTCTGTTTGTCTTTCTTTCTTTCTTTCTTTCTTTCTTTTTTTTCTTTCTTTCTTTCTTTTTTCTTTCTTTCTTTCTTTTTTCTTTCTTTCTGTCTTTCTGTTTGTCTTTCTTTCTCTTTCTTTTTTCTTTCTTTCTTTTTGTCTGTCTTCCTTCCTTCCTTCCTTCCTTCCTTCCTTCCTTCCTTCCTTCCTTCCTTCCTTCCTTCCTTCCTTCCTTCCTTCCTTCCTTCCTTCCTTCCTTCCTTCCTTCCTTCCTAGCGCCAAGTAATTGAGATCACATGGAATCAGCTCCAGCGGATTTCAGTAGCCGCTGAGATTTACCAGCAGGAGAGAATATATAGTAGCGGAGCAACTGAGCTGGAGATGTGCAAGGATAACGGCTTGAAAAGCGAGCCTTGGATAAACGCCAGGCGCCCTTCCATGCGCGCACGTGTATTTTGCGCGTGTACACACACACACACACACACACACACACACACGGTGTTTGGAGTAGGGAAGCTTTTATTTTATCCTTCCTTTTTTTTTAACCCGACCCCTCGCAGCTCCTTTGCCCTTCCTCCATACCCCTGGTCTGGCACCGGCCACTTTTTGAGGGATTTGGCAATTTTACTGGCTGGGGGACCCGCACGCCCGGGATTGATCAAGCCACCCCAATCCTCCGGCTCTTACCTTGTCGCCGCGGGATATTTCTCCGGTTGGCAGCGAGAGGTCCGACGCAACAAACCAAGACGAGGAGCGACAGGCGGGGGCAGCTGCGACCCCCTCGGTCGTTGAAACCCATGTTCTTTCTTTCCTTTTCTTTCTTTCTTTTTTTTTGCCTCAGTTGGACGGCCTCTCCTTCCCCCAGATATTGTTTTAATTAAAGTTTGGGCAAGTTGACTTGGAGCGCTCTTTGCAATAAGAGGCGACGCCACTAAATTTTTTTTTTGAAAGAAAAAAAAATAAAAATGTTGGGACGATCTGGGAGGAGCTTCTAAGTGGGGAGGGGGATAAAAGGGGGGGACACCAGAAGAGAGCCCGCCGCGCAAGTCCTGGTGAGGGTGCAGAAGCCAGACGGCGCTAAGAGGAGCTGACACGGGCTAAAGCAGAAGGTTTCCACACACACGCAACGGGGCGGAGACTGCCTTTGGAGGGGATTGTAGGCGAAGCTCCCGTGAGGAAATGGCGCGCGCGGCGATTAGGAGTAAAGACCGACCGGCGCGCCGCCGCCGCCTTCTGAACCGAGAAGGGGAAAAGACCCGGTAGGACGCCCAGTCTTCCCTGCGGTGCGATCGAACGGACGCCCCCCTGAGGAAAGGCTGAGGCTGCGCGGCGAGCGAGCGAGCGAGCGAGCTCCGCACTCCGGAGCGCAAAGGCTCGAGCGGGGCTGCGAGCGGGACTTCCCAAGGTGGGCGAAGGAACCCTTTGAGAGAACCCGTTTCCGATCCCGCGGCCTTTTTCTGCTCCTTCCACCCGTTCTCGGCCCTCCGCCCAGTTTTCTCTCCTTCTCATAAATCGCAGGTTGCCCGATTTCAACTCCAGGACGTGCAAATCGCCTCTTTAAAAGTCCCTTTTTGGATGTTCCTCTTGAAACTTAAGGGGCGCACATAAGCGCACCATTGTGCCTACTGTCCCCATTTATTCGTCCCCATTTCATTCATACACATGTTTATTCCTATACCTATTATCTTGCAAACGATTGAAAAGCAAACAAACAAACTTTCCCGATACGGATTGCAATTTAAAGATGCATTTTCACGCTAGTCTTTCCTAATCCCTTTTTTTTCTTTTTGGGCAACTTTAAGGGACCTGGTGAGGTTTACCTTAGGAAGGAATAACCCTCAACCTGAAATCGGTGGCAAATAGATTTTTTTTTATCAGTATCCTACATTGATTGTTATCATGTTCTGTTTCCCCTAGGCAAAGTAGTCATTTTTTCACATACTTTTTCTAAAAATGTGCTTATTATGTGCGAGGGCTTGCATTATTTATGTAAAAAGCAGAAACAAACTGAAACACTAGCTCAAATAGGACATATGCATTCAGACATTCCAAAGACCCAATTCTTGGGTTTAAAAAAACAAACACCTTAATTTTAGTTTATCGTGACCAATAATCAGAGTGCATAATATAGATCAGTGTTGGCTAACCTTTTCCAGACCAAATGCCCAAAGTGCACTCGTGCGTGCCCAACCCCCCCTCTGCCAAATGCAATGATCGTGTGCTCCTGTGCATGCCCTCCATGCAGATGCCCCCCCACGCAGGCTGCCTTGCCCCCCCCTATGGCCTCCCCCCCTATGCACATGTGGTGTGTGGCCTCCCATGTGTCCCCTGCATGCACACACTCTCGCTCCCCCGCACATGCATGGCAGAGACCCGAAGATCAGCTGGCTGGCAGGAGGCACACGCATGCGTGTGCCTCCTGCCAGCCAGGTGGCGCAGTGGTTAAATGCAGCACTGCAGGCTACTTCAGCTGACTGCAGTTCTGCAGTTCAGCTGTTCAAATCTCACCGGCTCAAGGTTGACTCAGCCTTCCATCCTTCCGAGGTGGGTAAAATGAAGATCCGGATTGTTGGGGGCAATATGCTGACTCTGTAAACCGCTTAGAGAGGGCTGAAAGCCCTATGAAGCAGTATATAAGTCTAACTGCTATTGCTATGCGCAATAGAGCTTAACTGGGGTGACAAGCTTGCATGCCCACAGAGAGTACTGCATTCTACCTCTGGCACGTGTGCCATAGTTTCGCCATCACAGATATAGATGTTTTATGGAAGAGATCTATTTTCCAACTAGACAGTTTATTTAAAGTAAGGGGCACCAAACAACATTGCCCGAAAGCAGCTATCCTGCTGTGTATGGAAAGGAAATTGTGTAATTTTTGTCAAGAACTTCCAAACTCATGTGACAACACCAGTTCACTTCCCAGAGGACACTATTAGAAACATAAGTTTGCAACTTCTGTCTACATTTGTATCTCTACAAAAGATCTGATTCAACATATTTCCAACAAAAAAAAAAAATCACCATCAGTTCCTCATCTCCCCTGGGCTTAATTTGAAGCCTGGTCTATACAGGCAGAAGAAAGGTCTACAAGGGGAGAGATTTCTCCCTGTCCCCCATGAGACCTAAGCACATTTTACTTTTCTGAAAAGAATCTGCAGATAGATACACCTAACATGGCAAAATGCAAACCAGGCAAAATCTTTTCTCCCTAATAGAAAGGATTTCTATTCTTCTCTAGGAAAGAATTTTTAAAAGTTGCCGGCTCATGAAATGACGGTTCCACCACAAAACCGTGTTCGACTAAAGGGCGCTCGACGAAACCACGTAGCTGACGTCATCACAGCGCGACAACAGCGCGGAGAAAAAAGCACGCTGTAAACGCTAAACCTAAAATTAACTCCTAAACCTAACCCCCCTAAACCTAATCCTAAACCTAACCCTAAACCTAACCCTTAACCTAACCCTAAACCTAACCCTTAACCTAATGCTAAATCTAATCCTAACCCTTAACCTAACCCTAACCCTAACCCTAGCCTTAACCTAACCCTAAACCTAACCCTAACCCTAAACCTAAACCTAACCCTTAACCTAACCCTAACCCTTAACCTAACCCTAAACCTAACCCTTACCTTAACTTGAATCGGCTTGCTTTCAAAACGCTATTTAAAGCGCCCTTCTTTCTCCGCGCTCGCTGTTGTCGCCCTGTTGATGACGTCAGCGACGCGGTTTAATCGGGCGCGCTTTAGTCAAGCGCGGTTTTGTTGTGCCACGGAAATGACATGATTCCAGCCCACCTTCTTGGTGAATGGATAACTAAGGCCTGAGTTCATATCCTAGAATCAATGTGTGACTTTAATTCCCAGCCAACCAAGGAGCTTTGATTAGCTTGGTGCTAAATCGTTCTTGCTTGAAAATAGCTCCCAAGCAGCGAAAAAGGACTTGTATTCTACTATTAAAGTAAATATACTTAGTCAGGAAATGACAATAAATGAAAAGTGTTATTCCTGTAATAAATTGTCTACAGGTGGTCCTCGATTTACAACAGTTCATTTAGTGGCCGCTTGGAGTTACATCATTGGAAGAAAGTGACTCATGACTGCTTTTCACACTCACAACAGTTGCAGCATATGATCAAAATTCAGATGCTTGCTTGGCAACTGGTTCATATTTATGACGGTTGCAGTGCCCCAGGATGACGTGATCCCCTTTTGCTACCTTCTGACAAGCAAAATCAGTGATAAGCCAGATTCACTTAACAACTGCAGTGATTTACTTAACAATTGTGGCAAGGTCGTAAAATGGAGCGAAATTCAGTTAACAGCAACATAAATTTTGGGTTCAATTGTGGTTGTAAGTCAAGGACTACCAGTATTGTACTTCTATTTATTGTTTTTCCTTGCCCTTCACCTAAGGAAACTTCTCAAAGACTCATAAACCTATATATCACAAATGCTGAACTCTGATATTTTTATAGATTTTGATTTTTAAACCGCCTTGTCTTCTTTACCTGTAAATTCATTCATTCTCTTGCTGGCCACTAAATATCTCTCTATACTCCTGTAAACAACTGCCTCTTATATCTGTAAAGCCTCATTGGTAGTATTGGATGGACCATCCTTAGTCCAAGTGATAAAGATCTACCTTGGACTTCATGAACAGATCACAAAAGAAAAAGAGACGAATAAACAACAACAACAAAAAAGTCAGCAAACAGCAGACCAGCCAGTTACCCGTTTCTTATTTAACTGGGTAAAAGAAAATGTGCTTTAGATTTTTCTTTTTCCAGTGGAGAATTTTGGAGAAATTCTCACATGCTGGTTTGTGGTCTTCTTGCACTAATTTAACTCCCAGATGGCTGCAAATGTGTGCACAAATGTCCTGTTTGCACCAGCTACTTCTCTAATCAGTGGCGGTATCATGTATGGGGATTAGGTTCAAATACGGTAAACAAAGTGTTGTGATGGAAGCCCCTCCTCTTGGGAACACAGGTAGGATGTTAATGCAATGCAAAAGGGGCAGGGCTTGTGTTGTGACACTGTTCCCCATCTGGCTGATTTAATTCTCTTCTCCCACAAGTGCAGCTGTCCAGTGGTTTATAGCCTCCCTAACTTCCAGTGCTTCAATTTAATCTAAAGGGAAAATTTGCTACATAGGACTTTCTGCTGGAGGGATGTAACTCCTATCAGATGATAGTATGTGGAAGTGATCTTGGGAGATAGGAGGAATTTCCATGGACTGGACAACCAGCATTTAAAAGATTTAACAGAATAACAGAGTTGGAAAGTACCTTGGAGGTCTTCTAGTCCAACCCCCTGCTCAAGCAGGAAACCCTATACCAGGAGTCAGCAACCCATGGCTCTGGAGCTGCATGTGGCTCTTTCATCCCTCTGCTGTGGCTCCCTGTCGCTGGTCGACACAATTGATAGGGCTTTTGGTTAGGACAGGTAGAGGAAAAAGGACACCGTGCAAGGAGGAGACTCTATGGTGGGGGAACTGCACTTCCAGTCGGCTCCAGAATTGAACAGGGGGCTTCCGGTTAGGACCTTTGTGGCTCTTTGAGTGTTTAAGGTTGCCGACCCCTTCCCTATACCATTTCAGACCAATGGTTGGCCAATCTCCTAATAAACCTCCAGTGATGGAGCACCCACACTTTCTGGAGGCAAGTTGTTCCACCCATTAATTATTCTAACTGTCAGGTAATTTCTCCTTAGTTCCAGGTTGCTTCTCTCCTTGGTTAGTTTCCATCCAATGCTTCTTGTTCTGCCTTCAGGTGCTTTGGAGAATAGGTTTCTCAGCCCACAGAGGGAGACGGGGCACAGGAAGGAGAAGACCCTCCCTAGTTTTCCAGAGAGAGAAAAGGAAAGAGAGGTAAATCCTTCAGGCTTGCAAGATTCTGTTATAATATATCCTTACAATAGTTAGAGTTAGTGTACACTCTTCTCCCTTTTCCCTATACAACCTTTGAAGGACTGGCATATCATGGAGGAAAAGTACCTACCTTTTTGTCTTCTACTCAAAAAATTTGAAGAACTCATCCAGCTTATTTCTCTGCCCCAAATTTGGTAGATGATAGTTAGATAAATAAATTTAGATAAATAAATTTGCAAGTTTATATTCTTTTGAAAAGCCATTTCTCCCTAGCTAGAAAATAAATTCATACACACCTGAGTACAGCAACATTTGGAATGCAAACACTTCTAATTGATAAGCCAATGATTCCATTATGTTTCTTTAAACATCTTTTTTAGGCTAAAAGACAGAAGACAGAAGCACGTGCTTTGCCAATGGGTGACAACCCAGGGTTCCACCACAATACCGCGAAGTCCTTATCCACAGAGACATAAGCGCGAACCCTAATCCGCGCCGTCCGAATCGCTAAAGCAAATGCGACCTTACCGTGCTGAGATAAGGGCGGAGGGCAAATCCGCGCCTTCCGAAGCACTCAGCACCCTAAACCTAACCCTAAACCTAACCCTAACCCTAACTCTAACCCTAAAGCAAACCCCAAACCTAATCCTAACCTTAATTTAAATCGTCTTTCTGCCGCCGCACTGTTTTAAAGCGCCCTTCTGTCGCTGCGCTGTTGTCGCGGCAGTGATGACGTGCGGTGATGACATCGCGGCTTTAGCGATGCGGTTTTATCACCGCTATTTTGACGAGCGCGGGTCTGTCGTGCCACGACAACCCAGATCAGAGTGTTGGTGTGTTTTAGGCCTCTTTTAAAATAGCCTCTTTTTGTGTAGGAGTATTTGTCTTTCCAATTTTTTGTTTTCATTTTGAATTTTTAGACTTCCTGTATTTTGGCAAGCATGTACAATTTTTACAAAAGAACTGGTATATAAATTAAATACACAAAAAAACTGTTATAGAAATCGCAGACCCATCCACAAAAAAAAGCAAACCTCTGCATGTATTGATTTTCCTAAATCAATACTTTTAGGATTGAGGCGAGAGTAAGAAAGCTTGAAATGAATTAACGGATATTCTGTCTTTAAGATCCTATAATGGGATAGTGTGCTTATGATTGAACTGAATAGCCTCTTCCTGCCCTAGGAAAATATACAAGAGCACTGAATAAAAATAATTGAAGGGGGAGAAAGATATCAACAGATTTATCCATCCGGATTTTTTTAAAAAAAAATTCCTGGTAACTAATTCAGCAGTCTCTTTCTGAGAAGGACCAAGAGCAGAAGAAGACCACAGATGCCACCATAAGCACATGGTCCCAAAATATACATATGTCTTGTTAAAAGTGGATGTATATGTGTCTCTATGTCCAAGTAAATATGTTTAGAGAACTGAACCCAAGTGTCCTAGAGGATACTAAGTTAAGCAGATAAATGCGGTTTAATCTTCCCAGATGGTTGACCTTTGTAGCAACCTTTCTAAAGATTAGTGGTGAAGAAGACAGGATGAGCTGGAGAATGGGGGAAGGGAATAGACGTCTATTGAGAAGGAAGAAGAGGATGCTTGTCTTACACATAAGTAAAGGCCATTGAAAAAAAAGGGGGGGGAACAGCAAGAGTTCGTAAAAGAGAATAATGACTCAATGAGTAAAGTCCATTTCAGGCTCTCACATTCCATTTCTCAAGCTTGACTTTGATTTGATCAAGTTTGCATTAAGATTTATATCCCTTTGGATGCACATTTCTCAACGCAGGGGTTTTTGTGTATGTGTGATTCTGCCCAGCTTTTGCAATGTAGGAAGTTAGCACCCACCCCTCTCCTAGAAGAATGAAATATTCTAGGAAATATTAAAAAATGTAGAATATTATATTTCTCTGAATAAGAAATAGTGAAACACATTTTTAGGCAGGAAGCAGACTCACGCTTAATAGCCCCCACCCTCCTCACAGCAGATGTCAGCATTTAAGAGATAAAGAGATAGCTAGGTCTATTCATAAGCAAATGCCGTCACCCAAGATCCAACAAAGGTAGGATTACTCATCTCCCCCATCTGTTGTGGCCCAACAGCGGCTGGCTGAGCTGTTGGTGGAATCTGACAGCGATGAACACTATGGAACTGCCCTGGAGGCTGAGGAATACTCTGGGGCAGTGTTTTTCAACCACTGTGCCGTGGCACACTAGTGTGCCGTGACATAGTGTAAGGTGTGCCGTGGGAAAAACACCCGCCTATATTGAATATAGGCACAGAGTTAATTTTTTTTTAACATTTTCTAATGGTGGTGTGCCTCGTGATTTTTTTCATGAAAAAAGTGTGCCTTTGCACAAAAAAGGTTGAAAAACACTGCTCTGGGGGGTGTTCGGAGTCAGAGCAGGGACTAGAGAGGCCTGTTGGCCACCAGGTGGCGTCTGAGTCAGGAAGCAGTGAGGAAGAACAGAGGGAGGCTGTCCCTGATGTACCTATGCGTAGGGCTGGAAGGAGGAGGGAGCAGCTTTGGAAAAAGGGTCACAGAAGGAAATAGGAACAGGAAGCTACTGATTGGCCCGTCCTGGAGAGCTTATAGGAGGGGTGACGGGAGGGGAATTTTGCAGGAAACAACAATTTACTGATCCAGCCATAGAGAAAAATTGGAAGACTTTCGTGAGTTCAAGCCTTGTTTCATAGAGATAGCTTTCTGGGCTCCCAGCCAAGGGGTTGCTTATCTCCCTCCTTAGTTGTGGCAGATAGCCAAGTCTGTGGCCGTATATATTGTAGAGACTTGGGACAGAACAAAATCTAGCAACAGAAGTCACCACATGGCACCTGGGAAAATTACATTGCCCAGCAAGATTCAACCAAGATCGGGACTCAAGATACTACAAAGTTACCCCTGCATGGCCCCATGGGAGTCTGACAACCAATCAGAATACATTTCTTACACGGGAACAAGAAGCTCCAAGCTGGGACCCAAGAGGGAATAAATCTAGCCATCTTTCTCACCCATGTGCTCTTTATTTGTCAATATCTCAAACCATGTGGTCCTGTCCACCATTAAACCATCTTTCCAAGCAGTCTCCATGTTTCCTGTGTCTTTCTTCCCACTTGGAACTGAACCCAGAGGCACATTTCTTCCAACAGAATTTAATTATAAGTTTTAAAAAAGACATAATGATTGCCTACATAATGATTGATTATTTAGGAATTCCAGATTCCTAAATAATCAAATTCAAGTTATATGCATTTTTCTTCTATATTTCCCTGTATAACTGATACTACATTTAAATAGAAGGGGAAACAAGAAAGAATTTATCTAATGCAATTCATTTTGTGCATTTTCACAATTTAAACTGAATTTTAGTTTAAGTAAACATTAATGAATTTTGAATGATATGTTTCAACTCATATTTTGATTCAAAAATGTAAAATGATTCATGTTTGCATTCACTTGCCTATCATACATTTATTAAAAATCCCTGAGAAATCTAAGTAGTTGATATCATAAGAATTCGATCTCAAGGTTCCCTCCAGCCTTTTTTGGAGCAGTCTGTAACTTTGAAAGATGAAAAAAGGAAGGTGGCCCTTTAACATGAGAATGACAGTATGGCAAGTAGATCTCAGTTGGACCTTCTGTTAGGTCAGCAAAGACCTAAGAGAAACCTGTCACTCTTTGCTGCCATGTAATGGTAGCTGGATTATTGCAACATCATACAGTTTAATAGTTTACTGAAATTAAAATTTAATCTAAAAAATCTTTCAATATATGGTGGAATGTCAGGGTTCAAAATAGCATCTAAAAGTAAATCAGAGTCCAAGGCAAAGTATTGCTCAAAGTTCCAATTTATTAAGAGAGCCATGTTGGCACATCTGGGAAAACCTGGATCTGAAAGCTTCCCGGTTTCCGCACCCAGTTGAAAGTTCAAGATTTTGCCCCCACACCTACAAGTCCATCACATGGTCCAATCTTCCACTGCAATGCTGGCAGTTCCACCCATCCAGTTCTGGCCAAGTGCAGAGGTACAAAAACAAAGGATGACCTTGGTTTTCTAGAAAATTTTTTGTTATGGCTACATAGCATCTAACTCCGTACAATCCCCTTCCCATTTTCCCACAATAAAAATGCATAGTAGAATAATAGAAAGTGTGGCAGGCCAAAGATCCAAAAGAAAAGATGACTGCAGGCCTGATACACAGGTTGAAAGTGGCAAGGCAAGAAGAAACAGGTCCAGATTAACTGGCAGTTATTGTAATTATATCTCTACTTTCAAAGCCCCACTGCAACCCAATATTGTGTATAAGGATGTCTTCCTGTCTACAACCAAGATTCTAATCTAGCAGAGTTGTGCCTAAATCTTATATCAAATCAAGATGAGAAGTTGAACCAAAGATTAAGTGTCTGGAGATTGATAATTTACTGCCAAGCCTAGGTATGAAGCTTGACAGATATGGCAGCACTGTAAACATCTCCATACAATACCTTGTGTATTAACATTTCTTTCTTGTGATCCATTATTCAAGACCTATCAAGACACAACTGAATGATAAAGTGAAGAAAATGGGAAAAAAATCTTGCGGAACTGGGAATTGTTAGTAAATTCTCTTGTTGGTAAATATGGCACCACTAATGCTGAATGAACGAATGTTGATCATTCTAGCTAGGTGCAAAATCTGACAATTCAAGAAACATCTCAAAATGTTTCCAGTTCAAGATACTTTCTAGATGAAACCACTAAACTGACCTTATCCGAAGGATTCAGCTCAGTCCAGAAGGAAAACTAAATTTTCCAGCAGTTTTTTTCCCCCAATTTCTTAATTGTTTTCAAGAAATTTCCATTCTTTAATCACTGAATTTCATACACTTCTAGTTCATTTTTGGGGGGGAAATCAATGGATTAAAAGGGCAGGATTAGAATCAAAGCAAGCAAGCACAGGGGCTTATCCCAACCTCACTAACACAATATTAAATAACCCATTATAACTTGATCCTGGGATAGAAATTCTCCATTTTAAGTGGATAAACCAAAGAAGCATTTCATTACACTTTACCTGGAGGAGTTGAGACGCTTAAACAATTTCAGAGCAGGATGTCTCTGAAAACAAAATTTGGCTCCAGGGGACTGAAATCTTTCCGTGAATGCTAAAAGCTACCTGGATAATGAAGTTCTATATTGCTCAAATAAATGTTCAGTTCGGCATGATTTAGGTATACTGATGAAAGGTATTAAGATAAGCAGAGTAAAACATGCTTATACTGTAATTTGAAAACAGCTTTCCTTATGAGAAGGTGGTTTATGTATTGGTTGCCAACCTCTGAAAGAAGAACAGTAAACAAGTGCAACTCCAAGTAGACCCAGGCAAAATGCCTTATTTTCAGTCAGAAACAGGATTTTTTTTCTAGCACAGTCACAGCTATTCCTTCCGATCGTATCAGTGGTGGGATTCACATTTTGTTACCACCGGTTCGCCGCAGGCGCACCTGCTCGCTTCGTGCATGCATTTTGCTCGCACCTTCCGTGCATGCCTCTGGCCTCAAAAACGTGCCTAAATAGGACGGCATAGAGCCAGGGCGGGGCAGGTCCACCCCTCCACCCACAATTTCCACTATTGGTTTGGGTGAACCAGTCCGAACCGTCTGAATATCACCTCTGGACCATATCATAAACAACTAATAAGCACACATGGGTTGACCTGCAATATATGCGTTAGCCTTGGCAGTTACAAAACCAAGATGCAAAAACATTTAAATCTAATAACCTGTGCCTTGATATCAGTATTTTCAACATTAACATTTGTTTTTTTTTAAATGTTTTAATCAACTTGTAAGCTACAATTCTAGTGTCCCTTTCCTTCCTAGGTCAATATTCAAAAGTTACTGGAGCTACATTGGCTACAATATTATCCAATTTTCCCCAACTTGACACCTACAAATATTTGAGGGTTATAATCAGAATTTCCTACTGTTGACCATACTTTCTGAGATAATTGAAGTTGTAATATTTAGAAGGCACCATAATTTTGAGTCTTTCATAAGTAGACTGGTTCTTATGTAGAATTCACAGATGAATGAATCCCCAAGTAATATTTTTTTAAGGTGAACGCTTACAACTCAACTAAAATGTTTGTATCCATTCACATGATTCCAATAGAAGAGATAGAATGTACTGTCCCCAAGATGGGGTAGTTAGAAAAAAATCCCACAGTAAAAATGGAAAGGCTGTTTCTGCCAAAGACTTTTTCCATGGTCTTCCTAGGCCTAGGAAAGGTATTTGTTTCCTAGGTCAGAGATTCTGTTTGCTAAAGATTGGCCAGGAGCAAAACATTCCTTTAACATAAGCTAAATTAATAAGGATGTTCTCTACCTCTACCTCTCTCTCTCCCTCCCTCCCTCCTCCTCTCCCTCCTCTCTCCCCCCTTTCTCTCTGATCTTCTCTATGATCTGGGATTGCCTTTGCCTTTTTCCTGGAGAAGTAGGGATAATAATTCAAAATAAAGGTGTAGGAAGCAGACACCCACTCTTTTTATATTCTAAGGATGCCTCCTAGGTCAAATTATACTCATGTGGCATGTTGCTGTGGAACGTGGCATCATTCTATTAAATTTTATTTTAATTAAAATTACATTTATATACCATGTTTCCTCGAATAAAGGTCTTATTTTCTTTTCACCCCTGAAATAAGCACTTCGCCTTATTTTCGGGGAGGTCTTATTATTTTTGAGGTGTAGAAGGTGACGAGCGTGGTCACCTCATGGATGCTGCTGTGTTGCAATATTTTTGGGGAGCTGTCAGTCTTTAATTGACCCTCTTCTACTTCTGCACGAAAGCCAGTTTGGTGTAATGCTTAAGGTATCAGGCTGAAAACTGGAAGACTGTGAGTTCTAGTCCTAATTTAGCAAAAAGACAGGTGGGTGACCTTGAGCCAGTCACTTTCTCTCCGCCCTTAGGAAGGAAGTAATGGCAAACCACTTCTGAAAAACCTTGTCAAGAAAACTTCAGAGATTTGCTCTGAGAAATGAGACCTGATCGAAAGTGGTGGGGGGGGGGGGATATCTGCTTTATGTACTTCCAAGCATGAACCAAGTATCCTTTTCAGGAACTAAATTTGCTTTCCATATATTTTTATTTAACAAGAAGGAACAAAAAGATAGACTAGATTTCTTCTCAGCAGGTATTTGCTACATGCTGACAATAACAGCAGTTCTTTTATCCTCCAAGGAAATGGCCATTTGTAAACAGCAAAGAAGTCGAGTGTTTCAGCGCCGAAGATAACATGGGAATAAACTCCTGGAGCTTGAAATGCCCTGTTTCCTGTGGAGAACTGCAGAGCAACATCCTAAAGAATCAATGTACACAGCATTGCTGAGCTGGAGATCCAGCTGGTGGCCAGATGTAAACTTTGCAATAGTTATTCTGCACAAAAAGATGAATGTTGTTGTAATGGAGGCTTCCCTTGCCCCATATTTTTCCAGTGGGAGCATCTAAAGGCTCTTCTTCTTACTTTACTAAAGACAGATGTAAGACCGTGATGGAGGACACTTTACTATCATGGAAATTGATCTCCGTTTTCTTGTTCCAGAATGTGTCCTTCAAATAAATATCAGGGAAAATCTTTAAAAATATATTCTGTTGGCTGGTTATAACACTTACGCTCACCACAGTCCCTTGATCTCCTATAATACACTGTGTGTGTGTGTGTGTGTGTGTGTATCTATCTCTATACCTACCTAGCTACCTACTGTGTCTCTCCGAAAATAAGACCAGGTCTTATTTTCTTTTGACCCCCCCCAAATAAGCGCTTGGCCTTATTTTTGGGGAGGTCTTATTATTTTTGAGATGCAGGGAGCGGCGAGAATGGTCACCTCCTGGCGGCTGCTATGTTGCAATATTTTTGAGGAGACTTATTTTTGAAGGAGGGCTTATTTTAGTGCAAGTGCTCAAAAGCCCAATTGGACTTATTATTCAGGAGGTCTTATTTGGGGGAAAATAGGGTACCTACCTACCTATCCTTTGGGGGGAAGGGCAAAAAACCACATGTGTTCCATGCATTCTCAATCTATTATGATTCATTGTGATGTATGGTGAGCTATGGCGGCACAATGGTTAAAACATAGTACTGCAGGCTACTTCTGCTGACTGCTGGCTGACTTCAATTTGGCAGTTCGAATCTCACCAGGCTCAAGGTTGACTCAGCCTTCCATACTTCTGAAGTGGGTAAAATGTGGACCCAGATTGTTGGAGGCAATAGGCTGACTCTATAAACCGTTCAGAGAGGATTGTAATGCGCTGTGAAGCAGTATATAGGTCTAAGTGCTATTGCTGTTGTCCTTGTACCAGAATTATATTGTTACATTGGTCATATTGGCTGGAATTCTGAAAGTTTTGTACAGCAACATTTGGAACACCATAAAATTCCCATCAATAGAAGGTGCTGTCAAATATGCTCCATCCACAGCTACCTTGCTTGAATTCAATCATTGTGCCTAACCAATATTGCAGGAGATACAGTCAAGCTCTTAACTGTATGAGACAGGACATCCGTTTCACTTTCAACATTTATTTCTATGAAATATATATATAGATCAAAGAAGCTGGATGTGTGATTTCCATTGGGATCAGAGGGTGAGTGGAAAAATGATAAAATGGTGCATCCCTATATATTGGGGTGGGCAGGATAGGTGGGAAAAAAGCTAGCCCAGGCAAAGAAAAATATAATGAAATAGAAATCCTTCCTGGTTTTGAATCACAATCTTGTATATATTATGCAAGGTTCACAACCACTATGCTATTTCTGCATCAATGGGAAGAAGAGGAGAAGCTTTTAACCTAGACAGCATACTAAAAAGCAGAGACACCACCCTGGCAACAAAAGTGTGTATAGTGAAGGCTATGGTTTTCCCCATATTTGCAATGTATGGCTGTGAAAGTTGGACTATAAGGAAGGCTGAGCACCAAAGAATTGAGGCCTTTAAACTATGGTGCTGGAGAAGACGCCGGCGAGTCCCGTGGACTGCAAGGAGATCAACCCTAACTGCTCTTTAGAAGGCCAGATCCTGAAGATAAAATTCAAATTCTTTGGCCACCTAATGAAAAGGAAGGATTCAAAGGATTCACTGGAGAAGAGCCTAATGCTGGGGAAGATTGAGGGCAAAAGAAGAAGGGGACAACAGAGAATGAGGTGGCTGGATGGAGTCACTGAAGCAATCAGCATGAGATTAAATGAACTCTGGGGGGGGGGGTGATAGAGGACAGGAAGGCCTGGAGGAATGTTATGCATGGGGTCGCAGTGGGTTGGACATGACTTCACAACTAACAACAATAACAAGAGAAGCTATTAAAATACACGTTAAGGAGTTATTAGTGATTGAAGAGGTGCTTCTTCCTCTGCAAAATAACCAATGAATAGCTATGGTTAGGAGTGGTCCTTGGTGCTCTCTGAGCTTGCTTGTTTTCTTGCAGATGCTTCATTACCCAAATTAAGTAACATCATCAGTGCTACGTAAGGAGTGCAGTTTGCTGTCAATTTATATTCTAGTGGCTTGCCCTGTCAGTGTTGATGGGGTTGGTCTTAAAGATTCTTTGGTTGGGCTGTTTACTGTTGGTTTCTTTGCAGTTTCTTTCATGTTTACTTGATTGTTGGTCTGATATTAACCTATGCTGATCTGGGTGTTGATTGCTGGTGGAGAGGTGCTTGGGTGTTTTTGTTCCCATTTGATCCCATTGATTGTTTCTGTTGCATGGTCTCTAGATGTTGTTAATGTCTATGTGTCTAATTAATGGCTAATTTGTCAGAGTGTCAGGCTTCTGAAATAGAAATAGATGTTTTTGGACTTGGCTTGGTCTAAGATGATTGTATTTTCCCAATTGAAACTAGGATTAAGTCTGTCTATAACTATGGTTAGCTTGCAATACACTTAGAGGTTGGTTCAGAGGTGGGTTCCTACTGGTTCGCACCAGTTCGGTAGAACCAGTTCGTCAAATCTACCGAACCGGTTAGAAGAGGTTCCACCAGTGGACCCGGAAAACAGGCCACACCTACAGAAGAGGTTCCAAAACTTTTTGAGACCCACCACTGGGTGAGTTGCTCCCGGTTAGGCACGGATTGGGCGAACCAGTAGTGGCAGCAGCAGGAGGCTCCGCCCACCCACCCAGATGCTTCTGCGCATGTACAGAAGTGTCACACACGAGCACAAGCGAACAGGTGGTGCCGTGATTTGCAACCCACCTCTGAATACACTGAAGTGCGCTATCTGAAATTATAGCCTTCAGGTAACACAACACAAAAAGCTACTTTGGATACAGAGCAGAAAAACACACCCTGAGATCATTTTGATAGTGAGGGATGGATGACTAGAGGGTAATGTACATCCATTTCTGCCCCCCCCCCATAAGTTGCCTGTTTGTTCTGATAATGGGGCAGTTGGGTGGTATAGATAAGCCACCCTTTGAAAACCAAAATCTAAAGGTCTCGTTCACAAATTGAACGTCAATATCTGAAGTTACAACTGCCAAAATATCTTAGGGAGATATATACACGAGCAAGATTCGAACAGCTTGACACAATGGTCAGATATGGGAGATTCCATTCTCTACCCTACAATGGACATCACTGCATTTGTGGAGTGGCAGAGGTAGAAGACCTGGCTCACATCCTATTTGATTGTTGCCTGTATAAGAAGGTGAGAGACAGGTTCCTTGGTCCATATACCAAATGAATGACCCATTGGGATCCCCATATCAATATAACCTACCTTATGTGCAGCCAGAATCTGAAAATAACATTTAATACAGCACAGTACTTAAGCAAAATGGTTCAGTTGAGATAGACATATGTGGGACTGATTGGGGTAGATTGTAGGGGTGACACTGAAATATAATTTTATCATATTTTATCTACATCTTACATTATTGTATTTTATTCCAATTTCATTTTAAATCATATTTTATTCCAATTTCATTTTAAATCATATTTTATACAATTCCATTTTAAATTGCTTTTATCAAAATTTAGTAACAATTTGTTTCTGGAACTCTGCACTTTCATATTGCCCGAGGGCTACTCAATCAATAAAATAATAATAATAATAATAATAATAATAACAACAACAACAACAACAACAACAACTAAGTTTGAATGATTATGTGAACCAAAGTACAGAAAAATTGCTGCAGGCTGTGATAACGGAGAACAGCATAAAAACAACAGAAACAAAGGCAGAATATAAGGAAAAACAGCTGGATGTCAGATTAAATAGATGGAAAACCAAAGCTTTGCATGGACAGAACTTGAAAAACATTGAAGGAAAATGTGATGACAACTTGACATGGACATGGCTTAAGATGGGAATTATCAAGAAAGAAACGGAAGATTTAATACTGGCAGCTCAAGAACAAGCACTACAAACTAATGTCATGAAAGCAAAGATATAAAAATCCACTGACAACCCAAACTGCCGACTTTGCAATAACAAAGTCAAAACTGTTTCACATTTAATATGTGAATGCAGCAAAATCGCACAAACTGATTACAAAGCTAGACATGACCGAGTTGCTAAATTAATCCACTGGTCACTATGTAAAAAATATGATTTACCTGTATCCAGAAAGTCATGGGAACATAAAGTGGAAAAAGTTATCGAAAATGAGAAGGTGAAGATCTTGTGGGACTTTTGAATACAAATGGATCATCATTTGGAGCACAACACGCCAGATATCACGGTTGTAGAGGGCCAAAGTGTACAGTTTATTGATATCGCTGTTCCTGGAGATGCCAGAGTCGAAGAAAAAGAATTAGAAAAAATAATGAAATATTGCAACCTGGCCATCAAAACTACACGGCTTGGATGAAGCATGTAACAGTGATACCCATTGTCATTGGGGCACTTGGCACCATGTTCAAGAATTTTACAAGATACATCAAGAAATTGCAGCTTCCTGCAATAACATCAGCGGAACTGCAAAAAACTATGCTACTCCGAACATCTTATATTTTGAGAAGGTACTTGGTTGATACTTAGGACGCTGGCAGCAAACCGTATCAACCATTAGCACCAGTCACTGGTATTTGTGATGCATTTTTGAATGTTCAGTTGGCTGAGTTTCATGTTTAATGAATAAAGTATATAGTAGTAGTAGTAATAGTAGTAAGTAGTAGTAGTAAGTAGTAAAAAACATAGGGGCATTTGGTATATGTTGGTAGATTTCTGAGCACTCCTGCTCTTGGATCAATGTCTTTAGAGGTTCCTCATGCCCTCTGAAGTCCAGTTTCATTAAGAGCATAGTAACCATTGTGCAAGAAGATATTGCACCATTCAAAATTATCAATGAGGTATAGTCTCCCCAGTGCCACTGGAAAAAAAAACTTTTACAAAAAGCACTCCTAATTTCTCCTCCAGTCTATATAAATATAGTGCCTTTCAGAGGTAGTATTCAGCCAGTTCTGACCGGTTCTCACGAACTGGTAGTGGAAATTTTGAGTAGTTCGGAGAAGCGGCAAATACCATCTCTGGATGGCTCCGCCCTCATCTATTTTCTGCCTCCTGAGTCCCAGGTGATCAGCTTGGTCGTCTTCTGTTGCCCTGCACAGGAGAATGGAGCTGGAAAGCAGGTTAGTGGGGTGGGAAGGGAATGGGGATGTTGCAATATCATTCCCCTGGAGTGGGGTGGAAATTGAGATTTTACAGTATCCTTGCTTTGGAATGGGGAGGGAATGAGGATTTTGCACTATCCTTTCCCTGCCACGCCCACCAAGCTATGCCACACCACACCCATAGAACCAATAGTAAAAAATTTTGAATCCCACCACTGGTGTCTTCCATAAAGTCAGGATAGTTGAGCTATAATCTGGTTGCCAGTTGATTGTTTTATTTAAATTTCTGTCCACCTGGTCTTATTCCCCACCACTCCAAAAACTGTTTGTTCTGGAAAAGGCTTGCTGTTAATCCCACACAACAGGATATTTAGTTGAAATTTGATGAGTATCAGGAAGTGGGTGGATAAGTAAGCAGCCTGTGGTTTAAAAGGAACAGCAATTGGTCCTGTGGGCTTAGCAGAATTTTTACTTCATGATGGATGGAAAAACAGGAACATCTCTGTCTTGAGAATGGCCTTGATGAAAGAAATATTTGAGTCAGTGCCATAAAAGACAATATTTAATTCCTTTTATGTTATTTATAAAGTATGGGGAGTAAGGAAACTAGTCTAAATGATTTTGTGTTGTCATAACCGAACTAAAATGCAAAATGAGAAATGGTTTTTAGATTTACTAGGCTCAGGACATACCACATAGATCCCTTACATTTTGTAAATAATGTATAGATCCCTTACATTTTGCCAATATTATTTACATTTTGCAAATAATAATATTGTTGGAAGAAATGTCCTTCTGGGTTCAGTTCCAAGTGGGGAAAAGGACACTGGAAACATGGCGGCTGTTTGGAAAGATGTTTTTTTTAATGGTGGACAGGATCACTTGCCTTGATGATGTTGGGTGAAGAGAAAAAGGGGAGAGGTGCTGAGAGGCCCTAGGTTTTATGCCCTCTCTGTGCTATTGAACTTGAGCTGATATTCTTATTGGCTGTCAGACTCCTATGGGGCCTTGCAGGGGCAAGTCTTTTGACTCCCAAGCTTGATTGAGCCGTTGCTGGGTGATGATGTAATGAAAGGGTTTGGGGATTCCTATTTGGCTCTTCCTGAAGGAGGGAGATCTTTGTTATGTAGAATAGACTGACTCAGACCTTAACGACCCATTGACAATGGTGGGTGGTGGGTGGGGGGGCTGAGTTTCTGCCTCCCTTTTAGGGGAAATATTCTATCCTTTTAATATTTCCTAAAACATTTCATTTTCCTAGGAGAGGGCTGGGTGCTAACTTCCTACCCTATAGAATACGGTTCCCCAAAATTGAGCAGGCGTTGCTGAGCTTCGTAATGAATCTATCATTGGTGGGTAACCTGTGGGTCACATCCAATCTGTGAAGAAGTTTAGTGCAACTACCGAAGCTTTCCAAGGAGCCACACCTTGCCTGTCCTTATCCCATCTCAAAAAGAAACAAGCTGATATATTTCGATCCCCGTTCCTTATAATTCCTTTTCCTGGAGCCGAGGTGGCGCAGTGGGTAGAGTGCAGTACTGCAGGCCACTTCAGCTGACTGCTAGATCAGCAGTTCAGCGGTTCAAATCTCACCGGCTCAGGGTTGACTCAGCCTTCCATCCTTCCGAGGTAGGTAAAATGAGGACCCGGATTGTTGTTGGGGGCAATATGCTGACTCTGTAAACCGCTTAGAGAGGGCTGAAAGCCCTATGAAGCGGTATATAAAAATCTGCTATTGCTATTGCTATTGCCTTCTTTTCTAAAGTATAAAGTTGAGTGTTGCAGTCTATGCAGCCAGACTCAGAGAGGTCTCCAAATTCAACATTGCCCCAAGAAAGGCAATGGGTTAATCCAGGCTGCCACAGCAATTGACTTTCCTATCATCCTTGAGTGGGCAGAAAAAATATGTCAATATAAATTGTGCTGGCCCACTGGCTAAGCTCTACTGTGTCTCGGGGAAAAAATCCAAGCAGGGTTGTTCTCTTTCCAGTGTTCAATGCAGCAGCTGGTAATTCTCGGCCATTTTTGGCCAGGCCTCCCAGGTAACACAACTGGGTAACTAAATCTACTTTATTGTAAGGCTGTGTAGGAAGTTTTCACCCACCCCTCTCCTAGAAGAATGGAATATTCTAGGAAATATTAAAAAGGCAGAATATTATATTTCCCTGGATGAGAAATGGGGAAACATGTGTTTTAGGCAGGAAGCAGACTCACTCTTCATAGCCCCTTACCCTCCTCAATAGTCCACAGCAGATGTCAGCACTTAAGGGATAAAGAGATAGCTAGATCTATTCATAAGCAAAGCCCCTCATCCAAGATCCAACAAAGGTAAGATTAGCCTTCTACCCATCTATCAGGAGAACTCACCACATGGCACCTGGGGAGATTACATCACACAGCAAGATTCAACCAAGCTTGGGACTCAAGACACTGCAAATTTACCCCTGCATGGCCTCATGGGAGTTTGACAACCAATCAGAATACATTTCTTACACAGGAACAGGAAGTTCCAAGGCAGGGCTCAAGAGAGGGTATAAATCGGGGGTTGGCAACCTTAAACACTCAAAGAGCCACAAAGGTCCTAACCGGAAGCCCTAATCTACCATAGAGTCTCCTCCTAGCGCGGCATTCTTTTTCCTCTACCTGTTCTAACCAAAAGCCTTATCAATTGTGGAGCTGACTGGAAAACCCGTCCCTTATCATAGAGTCTCCTCCTGGTGCACTTCTCTCAAACCTGTGGCGCTGACCGGCGACAGGGAGCCACAGCAGAAGGATCAAACACCCACATGTGGCTCCAGAGCAGCGGGTTGCTGACTCCTGGTATAAATCTATCTGGGCAAAGAAAAAGCACCACCCATGTGCTTTTTCTTTGCCCAGGACCAAAAAATCCATGCACTCCTGTCCACCATTAAACCATCTTTTCAAGCAGTCTCCATGTTTCCAGTGTCCAGTTCTCCCCACTTGGAACTTTCATTTTTTCATTTTTTTTTCATTTTAATTTATTTGTATGCCGCCCTTTTCCCTGAAAGGGACTCAGGGCGGCTCACAACTCAAAGGGAGGGGAAAAACAAACAAAGTTACAAAAAACATTAAAAAACCATGCATAATTAAAAAAGCACAACAGAACCCAGATGGGCATTTCTTCCAACAGCTACACTGATGGAATCTTGCAAGTCTGAAATGCAAACTTCCTGCTGCCACTTTTAACCACCTGATCAATCAGGGCAGGTTCTTCCTAAGTTCCTTTCTCTGACCGTTAAGTGACTGCAGGCTCCTTCCTCTCTTGCCTGATCTTTTCCTAGGCAGCATCTCTTTCTTTTGTCCCCCAAGGTCAGCCACACATTCCATTACATCTTCCTCCCACACCATGTCTCCTACCAGCAGGAAAAATAATTAGCAACAGCTTTATAGAATCCTTGTTTGGAAAAAGTTTGGTGGACCCTGGATGCTCCTTCTAAGAGTGTTTTTTTTAAACCATTGTTTCTTTTACATCAATAATGTGTGTGTGTGTGAGAGAGAGAGGGGGGGGGAGAGGGAGAGGGAGAGAGGTCAAATGACAAATACAATCAGGAGCGGGATTCAGGCAATTCAGACCAGTTCAGGTGAACCGGTAGTTCCAGTGTGCATTTGGTCCCGCCCATCCGCCCGTGCGCTTTCCTGTCATATATTTCCCTATTTTTTAGCTCAGCTGATTCGGGCGGCCCAGGGGATTGCTATGCGTCAGTTGTTTTACTAATGCACTGACATGGAAGTTAAAAAAGTCATTTTTTGAATGTTTCGCACACGCACCAAATTGGTTGTGAAACCAGTTGCAATCCACCCAGTGGTGGGTTTCAAAATTTTTTAGAACCTCTTCTGTAGGTGTGGCATGTTTTGTGGGAGTGGCTTGCCAGCCATGTGACTGGGTGGGAGTGGCTTTGCAGTCATGTGACTGGGTGGGCGTGGCCAACTTGTAAAATGTGGTGAAACTCACTTAACAACGCTCTTGCTCTTGTTGGCTCAGAAACTCTGGCATTTGAAGAGCGCAAGTCTTGAAGCTGTCAAGTTACAAGACCCTTGCACCCCTAACCCTTTAGAAAAAAAAAACCCAGGGATGTTCAAACTTGACACCTTTAAGACTTTAAGGTTTAGATAGGACTCTTAGAGGCAGGTGGGGCGATTGGTGAGCCAGCCAATCAGTGAGCGGTGGGCGGGGCAAGCGTGGTACGGAAGGGGGGAAGGAAGCTGGAACCGGTTCTAAACGGCACTGTAGATTTGTGGAACCTCTTCTATAGAAGTGGTTAGAACTAGCAGGAACCCACCCCTGATTCCACCACTGAATAAAACCCAAAACACCGTCCTGTGAGCTCCGGTGTCTTATTCTAGCTCCTGCCCACCCAGCAGTTCAAAAGAATGATTTGCGAGTAGATAGATAGGTACTGTTCTTTCCATGGTGGGAAACTGCTGGCTGCATTCTGCACGGGAAGCTTGAACTGGCACCAGATCTGTCCAGATGTGATCAGTGGAGGAGCAGTAGAGAAAAGTCTTGAAGGAGCTGATTTCCTCTGAGGACATTACAGACTAGCTGGTATGAAGTTAGTACTCCCTCTAGTGGCTCACTGGTGCAACAAACAGACTAGCAACTGTCAGCTGCCAGGACTTCTACTGTGTGCATAATTTTGTAGCCTCCCCGGCGGTGTATGCCATACACTAAATAAATAAATAAATGAGGATCTGCTACCCATTAGGAAGAAAATGTCTATGAGATTTTTCAGTCATCCCGGTCATGGTTGTGCCAAAGGTGCTTTTTCAAAAGGCAACTGGGCTTTGGTTTTTTTCCTTGAAGACGATTAGTTTCTCATCCAAAAAGCTTCTCCAGTTTTAAATGATGATGGAGAATGGAAATATTTATATTCCTTAATAAAAGGAATATAAAGCGCACTAATGGCCAGATGACTGCGAGGAATACAAATCCTTCCATTCTCCACCATCATTCAGAACTCAAGAAGCTTCTTGGATGAGAAGCTAATCATCTTCAAGAAAGAAAGAAAGAAAGAAGTCCAGTTGCATTTTGAAAAAGCACCTTGGGTTCAGGAATAAAAAAGGATCATCTATCTCCTTTGAGAGAGTAGTCCTTTGGAGACAAGAATTATTTTTGACAAGGATTATTTTTGACAAGGATTATTTTTGACATTACATTCCTTCCACAAGCTGCTTTTCTCCACTTTCTCTATACATCGTACTGAAATCTATCTATCTATCTGTCTGTCTGTCTGTCTGTCTGTCTGTCTGTCTATCATGCATCCATCCATCCATCCATCCATCCATTATCTATCTATCTATCTATCTATCTATCTATCTATCTATCTATCTATCTATCTCTTGCTCTCTCTCTCTCTCTCTCTCTCTCTCTCTGTGTGTGTGTGTGTGTGTGTGTGTGTGTGTGTGTGTGTTCCATCATAACTCTGGAACGCCTTGAGCAATTTCAACCAAACTTGCTACACAGATGATTTATTTCTGGAAATAAATACTTTTGGGGGGGGGGAGATACTGCTAAAATCCCTAGGGATGTGTGTTCTGTTAAGATACAGCCTGTTGTGCCTTAAAATGGTTTATACTGTACTGCCCTAAAATGGCTTCTACTGTACAGTGCAGTGGAGTTGCCATGATAACAGCTTCATAGTACCCCACAAGGGCCTCCCTCTGGTAAGAGGGGAAATCCAACATTAGAAATTATGTTTTTTCCCCCCTATAAATAAATTCCCGGGCAATGCCGGGCTATCGGCTAGTAGAGAATAAAGGTTTCTGGCTGTTAATTCTTCAATGAGCAGCTATGTAATACCACTCCCTTCCCACCTATAGAGAGCCACAGAGATTACCTTGGAGGGAAAAAAATGCAAAACCAGTAACAAAATAAATGTGGCCTTCTTGGACCCAGGCCTTATTATTTAGCTGTATAGGGACTATGGTCAAAATGGCAGCATTCACATCTAAGACAGAGAAATTAGAAATTTGCAAAGCACAAAGGTTTGGAAGTAAAATACCACAGATATAAAAATAGGCAGAAAATCTAAGGGGAACAAAACAACTGAATGGGTGAACTCCGTAGCTATGGAATAATGACTGAAGGGATTGAAAAACTAAGGCAGATGGGTACATGAAATGGAGAATCCTAGAAATGGGTACATCTGGCTGAACCAATAATTTTTCACTATCATTTTGCTCTAGATTCCACTTTTCTCTGTTCCCAGTCTACAGAGAATAGAACTCTTTATTGGTCAAGTGTGTCCAATCATTGGACATTGCGATCATTGTGATTCTTGCACAATATGTGGATTCTTCTAAGCTCTGTAAGCACCAAGAAATATCTTTAAAATAAAATTTGATATATCTATTCTGCAGTTTAAAACAATCTGGATCATTGCTGCAAAATAGGCATGTAAAATGAGATATTTCCTTTTATACTTCAAATTCAGAAGACGTCGGTAGCGATGCCAATAGCAGTTAAAATGATCCCCCATCCATTCTCCTGCAAATCATTTGTTTTGATTCTGTTTGCTTAAAAGTCAACCCCCATGGAGCACGATGCAGCATTAAAATAACAGCAGACTGGAGAATTTTATAAATTTAAGATAATGTTAATATGTGCATGCATGCTGGGCAGAAGTATTCTGCTAATGCATTTCTCCCTCCCTCTGATGAGAAGAATTGGCTTTAGAAAGAGCTTTGAAGGAGAAGAGAAATTTGGGGAAATGTTGAGGGATAGAATATGATGTTCTTGTACTCACTTAATTACAAGCTGGCTGAGAAGTGGTTGTGAATCTTCCATCTTAAACTCTGCACCTTCCCTGGTTTTCTCCTGCATCAATTAAATCTCAAGAGACAATATCAGGAGGATATTGCTCCTCTGGATTTTTTTCAGAAAGGCAGGTAAGGGCAGTCAGGAGGTGGCAGAATGATGCAGATATGCAGAGCAGAACACAATAACACCAGAAATACCTGTGCCACCTGTGTCCCGTGCCACCTAAAAAAATAAAATCTGCTCCATAATGTTTCCCAAATCATTTATAAATAACTTACCAAGCATTCTGCGCAGAAGGTAGAAGAGCAGGGAAAGAAAAGATCTGAGAAACTGCAAGGCAGATTCCAGCACAAAATTAATCTAATTACAATTATCAAAATGAGTTCATTTAATTATTCAAATTTATGTGGCCATGCATCTCCTGTACATGATTCTGGGCAGGTTACAAATTCTTGGTTCATCTCCAAAATTATTACATTCAATATTGAAACATTAAATGCACCATCATTTAACTGAATAAAGTACTCTTAAGGAGACAAATGCTTGCTCAAAATGGCTATCAAGATTATTTTCCACATTCCCAAATGGAAAAAATCTGTACCTCAAACATTCTTGGCTTCCTCACATTATCCATGTCACAGGAAAAAAAATCAGTGTTGGGGAAATTCCCAACTCACCAGATGAATGTGAGAAGAGGGACTGAGGATAAAAAAATGCAGTTGAAACCCCTAATATTTGTAGATGTCTTCAGATGCTGTAAAATTCAACTGTCATTTATAACAAAAGTACAAAACTGGTTGGATTAAAAGAAAAAGAAAAGAGGAGCTGTCAGTACCTTTGGGGCTGCATGAGGAGAAATAACGCAAAAAGAATGACGATTCCTCGGAAGAGATAGAATATTGGGTCTATAGGGCCTGTGCTTAGATGTGCCAACAGCAATGGAAATAAAAGTTTCAATAAGTTTCAAATTAGTTTCATCCAAAGCACAGCGTGACATCTCAGCGATGTAAGACTCAAAAAAAGGTTCTCTGCTATTTCTTTTCAACATGGATTTGAAAACATCCAAGGATCTTGTTTTCTATTGATGCTGTTGTCTATTGTTGGTGCCCTTATCTTTATTTTTTGTTCCTTACATCTATGTAATGTCCTGTTGCTGTACAATAATTTCCTTGGAAGACAATCAATACGCTGTTTTGAGTGTATGATTATAGTAGCATTCAACAGACCCGACCCATTTTGAGATTGTTCCTCGTCCGACTGAATGTAATAAGCCAGCAAAAATTTATCTTCCCGTGTTCCTTCCTTCGTTCCTTGGTTGACTGGTGAGAGAATCTCAAGTTTTTCTCATGAAAAATAGCAGGTTTATTATGGTTATTTTATCTTCTTCTTGCCTATTTTCTTAAGACAATGGCAGTTTAGACATTTCTACTTTTACCTCTACTTTCCAGGTCTATACCAGAAGTGGGTTTCTGCCGGTTTGGCCTAGTTTGGCTAAACCGGTAGTGGAATTCAGGCCTGGCTCACAGAACTGGCAGTGACCCAGGCCTTCCACACCCCTGAACCGGTTCCCTCGCTGTCTCTTGGCTGCCGCCATTTTGGATTTTAGTGACTGTGTGTGTGCAGTTCACTGTAAATTGTTCTGTGCATGTGCACAGAACAATTTACATTGAATAGCGTGTGCATGCGCGGCGTGTGTCTGGTGCATGTGTGAAGCGCACAGGTTGCAAACCGGCAGTAACGCCGGCAGCCACCCACACCTGGTCTATACCTGGGTTGAAGTCGAAAGTTTATTTCTAGCATTTGAAGATCAGCCTCTGGTTAATTTCCTTTGAATAAAGTCAGTGAAGAGACTTAATAGTATTTTGCAATTTTCCCATCTATTTGCAAATAGAAAATCACATGCTTAACATCCACTGTTAAAATCACTGTTTCTCATTAGATTTCTACAATACCTGCTCTAAATCTTTGAAACCTACAAACCATTATGATTATGGTGTCCCACTTTAGCAAATGCAAACAAGGGAAACCCTAGTTATACTCTATGGACAAGGGCCATGCACAATGACTTGATGGATGATAATCCTAGAGCGAGAGAGATTCTTTTTGTCTCCTCAACATTTCCCCCACAAATACAGGGCTCACTTTTTCAGATCAACTGAGTATTGATCCATTAATTGTGACAGGAATTGATTGGCCAGCTTGTTATCGAAACCTAATGTCATGGGTTGAAAAAGACCGACCAGCCCAAAGTCACCCAACTGGCTTTCGTACCTAAGCCAGAACTAGAATTCACAGACGCCTGGTTTTTAGCTTGGTTAGACCTCTAGACCAGGGGTCACCAGACTTGGCAAGACTTGTGCTGGCTGAAGAATTCTGGGAGTTGAAGTCCACAAGTCTTAAAGTTGCCAGGTTTTGAGATCTCTACACTAGATTAAGCTGGGTTCTCTTGTTCTTTCCAAACTACTAGGGCCATTGACCAGAGGTGTTATTCAGCAGGTTCTGACCAGTTCTGACCAGATAGCAGAAATTTTTAGTAGTTCAGAGAACCAGTAAATACCACCTCTGACTGGTCCCGCTCCCATCTATCCTCTGCCTCCCGAGTCCCAGCTGATCGGGAGGGAATGGAAATTTTACAGTATCCTTCCCCTGGAGTCGGGTGGGAATGGAGATTTTAGAGTATCCTCCCCTGCCATGCCCACCAAGCCATGCCTGCCATGCCATGCCACGCCCTCCAAGCCACACACACAGAACCGGTAGTAAAAAAAATTGAATTTCACCATTGCCATTAACCAAAAACAAATTGTAATAACTTGCTTTATATCAACAATCACCATACTGAGAAGGCCTGAAATCATCCATCTCAAGTTATAGTATAATAACCTTCTCTGTTAACACCTTTGAATTAATTTATGTTGATTCAAGAAGGATAAACTGAAGCAAGTTTGGTTCCTGGTACCTTTTTATTTATTTAACTTCTAGACTGCCCATTTGCAAACAATGTTGAGTCACTTGCTTCATACAATTTTTAAAAACACACACAGAAATTCCATTTTAAAAAACCAAACAGCCAACTGAACTTTTTTTTTTCCTAAACATCAAAAACCAATATCTCTTTATATGACTTTAACAATCAACCTCATTTGGCAAAATAGGATGGACAGATTTCAGGTGTGTGCTTTTAAGAACTTTGAGTGGTAGATATAAAGTTGAAAAATAAACACAACTAAAACTTTCCAAAATTATTTTTTCTTCCCGAAAACAGGAAAAGTAAGTGGTTTCATAATTTCTTACCTATATAATCTTATCTCAGAAATCTGTCGGTAACTTAATGGTGTATTGATTAGAACTTGCAGCCAACTTTTTCTTGCATTATTACTCTTTGCAGGTAAACATGAAAAACGACGTTTTTCCTAGAATCCCTTTCTTGATCTTATGATATTTCAAAACCTTCTTGGAGGCTTTATTGAATTCCAGAGAGCTTCAGAATTAACTCTACTGTATTCAATTTCTGTTTTGAAATAACAGCATAACAGACTTGGAAGGGACCTTAGAGATCTTCTAGTCCAACCCGCTGCTCTGGCAGGAGATCCTATACCATTTCAGACAAATGGCTGTCCAATCTCTGCTTAATACCTTCAGGGGTGGAACATCCATAACTTCTGAAGGCAAGCCATTCTGCTGTTAATTGTTCTCACTGTCATGATATTTCTTCTTAGTTCTAGATTGGAACTTTTTTTTGATAAGTTTACATCTGTTACTGTTCTGTCCTAGGCTTTCCAAAAGCATGAAGCCGACTCCTTACCTCAATAAAACCCCTTTTATTTAGTTTAAAGTGAATTCCTCTCCAGCAAAGTCCCGGTCTTTCAAGAGATTTCACAACTACAGACCTTTATCAGGCTTGGAGAGCTGCCAGGCTGATATCTTCCAAACGCCAATCTATAGCAGAGAATACTTGGCAAGAAGTCAGGAACAGATCTTCATGCTAATAAATTGAACTAGTTGTCTCCTACAAGCTCCCCTACCCTTTTGCTCCTCTTTATTCCCTATGGGAGGGGCCATCCACCATCCACCTATGCCTTTATTCCCGAGTCGACCCTTGTTCCTTAGCTGTTCCCTTCTCCTGGCAGCTCTGCACATACACATTGGGAACAGGCTCCAGCTATTCTTCTGCCCCACTGATGTCCGACTCCGAAGGCAGCTGATAACTGTCAGACAGCCCTGGCCCCATCTCTGCCTCCAATGCAGAGCCCTCATCAGAGCCTTCCCCAGATTCCAGGACTGGCCCATGTTACTCCCCAACCTCCTCACTGCCCGAATCTGCTGCCAAATCCGCTGGCCGCTAGCGAGGCACCACAGTTACTTCTTGTCTTGCCCTCAGGTGCTTTGGGCAATAGGTTACCCCCCCTCTTCTTTGTGACAGCAGCTCAAATATTGGAATACTGCTATCATGTCACTTTTAGTCCTTCTCTTGGCTATTCTAGAGATACTCAGTTCCTGCAACTGTTCATCTTATGTTTTAGTCTCCAGCCCTCTAATTCTCTTTCTTGCTGTTCTCTTTCTAGAGCAGGGGTGTCAAACTCGCATCATCACAGCAGCATCCTGTGATGTATCTGGACTTTTTTCTTTTTCCCTAAACTGGATGTGGGCATGGCCAGTGCATGTGTCAGTGTTCCAAATATCATGCAGAATTAAATCAGAGTCCAAGGCAGAACTATCCTTAAAGTTCCAATTTAATAAGTCAGACATGTTGGCAACGAACTGTGGAATCCCAAATCTGAAAACTTCCTGGGATTCCACCCAATTGAAAGTTCATGATCTTATCCCACACCCATAAATCCATCACATGGTCCAATCTTCTTCAGCCACACTGGCATTTCCACCCATCTAGTTCCGGTCAGATGCAGAGATGCAGAGACAAAAGATGACCTTGGGCTTCTAGAAAAGAATGACAACAACACATTCCACAATTCTACTCCTTTCTATTCCCCCCTCCCAACTACTACACTAATGAAACAGCACAGTGAAATAAAAGAGAGTGTGCCAGGCCAAAGATCCTAAAAGGTATATAACTGCAGGCCTGACAGTGTGATGCATTTGGCCCGCACGCCACAAGATTGACAGCCTGTTCTAGAGGCTCAATATCTTTTTTATGTCATGGTGACCAAAATCGGATGTATTATTTTAAAAAATGACAATTAAGCTTGGATGGGATGAATGAAAAGATAATGGGCATTGGTTATAGTGTATAGTGGATTTTTTTTATCCATAGGCTGTCAGACTCCTGAATGCGAAAGAACATCAGAACTACATAGTACGATAGACTTTTAGGGCCATTGCAACTTGTAACATGTTCATACTGGTGCAATAGGACTGGGTGTTTGTTAATATGATTTATTGGGTTAGGGATTTTCTGTCTTCACTGTGAGTTGTATTGTGTTGGGAGGGGGCGCAACCAATCTCCTTGTACATATGTTGTGCACTGGCAAATAAATCATTGCAATATATTATTCCCAATGGTTATTTCAAGGCAACTATAATTAATCATAAACTAATGGTGACATGAACTGGTCTCTTTGTTTAGTCCATGGTGGACAAGATACAGCAGAATGTACTGTCCTTTGGAGTGATTTTGAAATGGTTAATCTTATTGGGAGGAATGAAACCTTTCCCCTTTTTGAAGGTGCATGGCTTCACTTACAGCATTTTGCCCTGAAAAATGTTTTAGCGCTTCCAGCCAGCAGGTACTCAGAGCAAGGCAATAGATGCTATCAGGAGATGCACTTGAGATATAAGAACGGTAGCCAAGACAATGAAACTGCAGTACTTTGATTTTCAAAGAATATGGGCAGAGTCCTGCAGTTCATTATCAAGGATGAAATGCTACCTCTTCATACCATAACAATGTATTGTCAAATGGCATTCAATTATCTTATGTTTGTCCATCTAATATATTTTTTTCATTTCAGAGCCAAGGTGGCGCAGTGGTTAAATGCAGCACTGCAGGCTACTGCTAGATCAGCAGGTCAGCGGTTCAAATCTCACCGGCTCAGGGTTGACTCAGCCTTCCATCCTTCCGAGGTGGGTAAAATGAGGACCCAGATTGTTGGGGGCAATATGCTGACTCTCTGTAAACCACTTAGAGAGGCCTGAAAGGCCTATGAAGCGGTATATAAGTCTACTGCTATTATATTATATTATATTTCTGTTAAGCAAGTGCTCTCCAAAGTTTGAGAAAGATGTCTTTTCATGATAAACTAAGCTTCTTTGAAGAAGGAGAAAATTAGAATGTCCAAATAGGGTTAGTAGTAGCCATAAAAGTTATTTTAACAACTACTCCATATCATGGGAAAAATAAAACAGAGTTACAATGAAATTGTTCCTCAACACAATAATGTAGTGACATGCCTAGTTCCTTAGCTGAAATGTAATTGGTGCAGTAAACTTAGTGAGATACCATATCATACATATGCTAGTAAAAAATGAACAAGTAACATAATATACACAATCAATTTCAAACTTTTCCAAACCTACTAGCTTCCATAAAATAGTAAAAACACATTTGAATGGTATAACTTCTCCATTGGAGAGTGACAATCATTTCATGAGAGTAAGGCTATAAGTAACATCCTTTTAAAAATCTCCCTTAAAAGTTATTAAATGAGGGTTTCATTGAAAAGTCAAATGCAGTTGATTCTATGGAATCGGAATCAGATATACCCTGTTTCCCCGAAAATAAGACCTCCCAGGATAATAAGCCCAATCAGGCTTTTGAGCCCTCCCCAAAAATATTTAGATGCACGTGCAGCCTGTCCCCGCCATTTCCTGTGGTTGCTTGCCACGCAAACAACACAAGTTGAGGAGGTGAGGCTGGAGAGGGGGGAAGGGAGTGGGAACATGCCCCATGCACCTCACACGCCCTTACCTAATGGTCATTCCTATAACCCTAGCCACCATGCCCCTTCTTTTTTTGAAGTTGAAAACTTTTATTTCTTTTAAAACAAACATTTCATCATTCCTCAATCAGTAAAACATCTAAGTACAATTTTTTGTATGCCCCTCCCTCCCTCCACCCCCCAACCCCCCTCCTCCTTCCCCCCCCCCCCGACTTCCCAGAACCCGTACATGGTATGGATTTTTATCAAACACAGTCTAAAATCTATTGAGAAAAAAGAAACAAAGAAATTAATGACATTCTACATTGACCTTAGCTTCTTCTTGCTGAACTAACTTTAAACAATTTAAATCATTTCTGATCTTAAGCATAGGCTAACTGGAATTTCTTGGTCCCGAATTTATTTTGTATATAGTCAATCCATTTTTTCCAGTCTCATTTATATCTCTCATTTGAATGATCTTTAAGATATGCCGATATTTTAGCCATCTCGGCTAAATTTGTGACTTTCAATGTCCATTCTTGAGTTGTAGGCAAGTCTTCCTTCTTCCAGTATTGCCCCACCAACAGTCTTGCTGCCGTTATTAGGTGCAGAATCAAGTTAGTCTCTACCACTGTAAAGTCAGTACATATACCTAGTAAAAATAACTGAGGAGTAAACTTTATCCTTCTTTTAAAGATATTTTGCATAATCCACCATATTTTTAATCCAGAATGCCTTAACCTTTTGGCAGGTCCACCATATATGATAATATGTAGCATCGAGAGAACCACACCTCCAACATTTAGGCTGTACATTCGGATACACAGAAGCCAGTTTTTTAGGATCTAAATGTCATCTATAGAACATCTTATAAAAATTTTCTCTCAGATTTTGAGCTTGTGTGAATTTCACATTTGTTACCCATATTCTTTCCCATGTATCCAACATTATTGGTTCTTCAATATTTTGAGCGCCACCATGCCCCTTCTGTCACACTAATGGCCGCCGCAAAAAGAGTGGCAGGTCCAGCAATGTGCAACACAGCAGCAGCCATGAAGTGGCCACACTTACCGCATCCTGCACCTCAAAAATAATAAGATCCCCCTGAAAATAAGGCCAAGTGCTTATTTCAGGGGGCAAAAGAAAATAAGACCCTGTCTTGTTTTTGGAGAAACATGGTATAATGGCTGATATGAGATGCTACTGTCCTATTGAATGGAGCTAACAGGCAGCCCTGACCTGGTTATTCACATGTTGTGGTAAACAATCTCCTCACAGCTTTGAGAACTACCAAACTCATTAATTGAGCTCTACTTCTCCAATATGGAAATGATTTTCGAAATGATTTTCTATCATTTCTCCCAGGAACTTTCTTCCACTTTCCCAGTCAACATCATGGTTGACAATTGTGGTCGCCATGTTGTCTCCCATCCAAGAACAAAACAGGCCTGGTCATAACTTAGCAAAATCAGTGAAGATTGATTAGATGTTGCCATCTAGTGCTTCAAAGTAAAGTCACCTTAGAATCTTCAATTCATGGTGCATGTAAGGACAGAGATATATCCAGGTTGCGGCAACTATATGGAAATAGTTTATCATGGGTGTTTTCTAAGTTGTTTCTTCAACTTTTCAATCTAGACTACAACCTTGGGGTTTGCTAGAAAGCAAAGTACAGTGAAAGATTGGATTATAAAACTGACAGAGCTTGTGGAAATCCCAAAGCTGACCAGTATGACCAGGGGGAAAAGTGGTTAGAAACCTTCTTGAAAAATTGGAAACTGGCTTGTGCAGACTTTGTGATAAAGGAAGAAAAGACTGAAATGACGATTTATGGATTTGGGGGCAATGATGTCTAAAGGTTTCTCTTCCAAATTAAGAGAAAAAAGAGAGAAAGACTAAGATAGTAACTACAGGTAGTCTCCGGGTTCTCAGTTAAGGACAGCAATTGAGACTTCTATCACTAAGTGACTGTATTATAGCACAACATCACATGACTAAACCTCTTAGCAATGGTAGTTCTGGCATTTCCAAGTGCCGTCATTAAGCAAATCCCACACCATCATTAAGAGCAGAGGTGGTATGCTGGCAGTTCGCACTGGTTCAGCGGTGGCGCAAGGCTCTTGATGTTGTCAAGGACCTTCTGCGCATGCAAACCAGTAGTGAAGAGAATAGAATACCATTACTGATTAGGAGTGTTATTAACTTTGGAACCCTGATTTTTTAAATAATATTAAAGGGGGATATGTTTAAGAAAGCAAAGCCAATCCACGCTTTTAGATGCTATACCTACCCCGGTCACATAAACATTTTAGAATTCAATTCTCTTCTTCCTGTTCCCAGCACAATAAAGCATGAATTGAACACACATATTGTAAAAGTCCCTTGTGCTTTACAATGCATGTTGGAAATGTCCCTCAGGAATACAAGGGACAGATGTTCCAGAAAGGGCCATAAGTATTATTGTCATATAAAGCACAGAAACCTCTACTCATTTTCTTTTATTGCATTTGGTGGGTTTCTCAGGTAATAGCAATCATTTATTTAATATGTGTGGATTTATATGCTGCCTTTTGAAACTGAAGTGTTCCTGTCGTAGGACTTGAAAAGAGAGAGAGAGGGAGGGAGGGAGAGGGGGAGAGAGAGAGAAAATAATAATAACCAATAAGCATTGCTGTAAGCTTTAAACTGTGCTTAAACTTTGTAGTAAAATATCTGCCAAGAACAAGCTATAGATAACAGTAATCACATATGCAAGAGTTAAATCAACTACATCAGGAACAAGCATTTATAAACTGCAATGTTTCCTCATTCAGAGCTGTTACATGGTGATAGACAAAGCCAAGCCAGAGGTGTAAAATCATATTTTGTACTCAAATATCATATCCCACCTCCAAAAACCTTCAGCATAGTCCCCAAGATCTTCCAAACATGGTTACAAAATTGTGATTTTCTGACAGCAGACATCATATTGAATAATACTCATTATATTAAAGTTTAATTGAATGAAAGTTTTGTTCTGGCCCATTTAATACTATTTGGAGTATGTTATCCCCAGTATAACATTCAAAGACTTGCGGTTGTGGAGATCTTAAAGTCTTCACCAGTGTTCTCTACATTATCTTGCGTATAGCTTGGCAATAATCATCATTTATAAATCCTTTCTTATGAACATAATGCAGAGTGGCTTGTTCACCGTCCAAGGTATGATTTGTGAAAGTGTATCTGTTCAAGCTAGAAATGGATAAAAGGGACAATATTATTCTTCCAGCTCTGTGTCCCATATGAATATACTGGAAAATGTGTTTTAAAGCAGAAATATCAAGTGTTGGATATTTTTTTGCCTTTCAGTAACATGCTTGGCCCACTTATCTGTAGGAAATGACCAGGCTGAGCCCGAGGGAAGGGTCAAACACATCATAAGTAACAGGTCCTTTTGCACCTGGAACAAATCTAAGTCCAGTCCACCTTGAATTCCTTTCTATTCTTAACTCCCATGTATTTCCCTTAACAGCCACTTGGCCAGACTCTTATAGAGAGCTTAAACTTGTAATACATCTTAATATTCATTTGAATTGCCTGAATCGCCTGATTTCCTAGGTGCTTGACGTTAACAATCCTTTAATTCATCTAATTTGAATTAAGTTTACATTTAAATAAAATTGACTTTAGTATTTTCCTCAATTTCTTCTTAACTCTATCCCATCTCAATTTTTTGGCCTGTGGTCTTTTCATCTCGCAGATATTAAAACATCTGCTTTAAAAATAAATTGTAGTCATCAATTTGAGAAGATATCTTAGCAGACAAGACAGAATGGCTGATTCTCTTGGTGTCACCAATATCTTACCCAGGTTTTCTGGATAGACCAACTTTGATGCTTTCCAGATGCACTGGACTAATATTCCCAGTCAATGGAAATGAAAATTCAGCAATACCAACTGGGTAAGGCAGGGCAATCCATGTCCTGTACTTATAGTTTTCAACAGCAGTCATATCACGCAACACAGCGAAAAATGAAAATTGCTGCAATACTGGTGTGCATTTTATCCACTAATCATATTGCCTGAGTCAGCTTTCCTAGCAACTATATTATAGCTACATTACTCTTGGTTGTGTGGTAATGTCTAACATCCTCTTTCAGATCCTGATAAATTAGTGGGCAAGGAGAGATAAGTGACCTGGTTATGTACAATAATTGGAGTTAAGTGACTCACATCAATTACATACTTTAAATTATTTGCACAGTGAATGGCATGATTGTGGTTTCTACCAGATGTCATTGTTATTGGAAAATGGAAGAATATATTGTCCCATCCAGGTCATGGTAGGGTCAACTCTGTCCTCTGTATTCTGTTCATAAAGTTCATTCAACTCAATATTGTAAGCTAACAGCTGTCCAAGCTAAAATTCCCTGTCCTTTTGCTATACCAACTTCTTCTGGATTTCACAAATGAAGGCAAATATATTTGTTTCAGAAAAATCCAATCTGGATTGGTCGCCAGGGCCAGAGGTCTAGTCTTCCAGGCTTTTGGACTCATGCTGGACTCCATCCTTAGAGAGAAGCTCCCCAAGGATGGGCTCCAGCATGAACCCAAAAGTTTGGAAGACTAAACCTCTGGCCCTGGTGATCAACTAAGATTGGATCTTCTGGATTTGCTCTCTGTTAGGGGTATCTCCGTTGGGAGACAGAAAGTAGCGCAGCAAAATGTACAGCTAGAGAGAAGGAACGTTGCTAGTAGAAGAAAAACACATGAATAGAGTCTCAGACACTGCTAGTATAAACAAGTAGCTTTACTACTAATAATAGCTTCACAAGCAGTGATAGTAGATATTTGTCCAAACACAATTCAAAGAACAAACAATTGCTTACAGTCGCAGTTCACGTTTCAGGCATCAAGCGAGCAAGTAGTTATCAAGCATAGGACAAGCAGAAAGAGAGAGTGAGCTTTCCTGACTCCCTCTTATTGCAAAGTTAATTATAGCTGATTGTAAAGTTAATTACAGCTGATAAGTACATTCACCCATTTAAAGCAACATTGACCATTTGTGATTGTATATGAATCTATAATGCCTACCCAACACTAGGAGTATACTCCCAACACTCTCCATCTCAACAGTATCTTTACAGGAACAACCTCTATCCTCATGAACAGACTTGATTGAGATAACTAATCTTCACCCAGTATACTAAGACCAAAATAAACAAGCCACATTTTCACTGAGCAAGGGGTGTATACCCAACCGTTGACTTTACAGGCTATTGGTGGTATAAAATGGAATTTTTCAAGAAAATGTTGATGGAGAAGAAGCAGAAGTAGAGATAACAGCTGCCAAAACCTTGCTCTGCTATATGGATTGTATTCTCCTATTGCATGCTTTATCTGTAGCAGATGAAAATAATGATGAAACTAGATATATGGTAGACAGGAGGCCTGGAGAAAACTGCCTCCAGATGAAAGTTTAAGGATTTGGGTAACAGTTGTCCATCTCGATCTGCTTGTTATGTTGCATTCTATGTAACCATTTAAGAACACATTTTTGTGCTCTTAAAACATACAAAATATGTTTTATATTCCTTCTTTAATAATAATGTTTTGCTTCATAATCTAAGAAGCATATCTTGTTCATTGCAGAAATTCTACAGCCTATTTCCCTTCCCCTTTTCCACTTTTAGCTGGTAAAATATGTAGAACAATCATATCTGAGTACAATCCCACATTTGTGCATCATGTATCTATAAGT
This sequence comes from Thamnophis sirtalis, assembly GCF_051295495.1. NCBI lineage: Eukaryota > Metazoa > Chordata > Lepidosauria > Squamata > Natricidae > Thamnophis > Thamnophis sirtalis. Next base: position 22,063,318 of record NW_028261385.1, on the reverse strand, counting down.
TTGGCATGAGAAGGGACATTGTTTGACAAAAGCTTCTTTGGATAATTTAATGTATAACTGATTGATGTTATCTGGGGCTGCCCAAAGCTCCATCCGTGTTTCTAATGTCTCATTTGTTAGCCTAATTACTCTACACAGTAAGTTAACAAGCAATAAAAGTATTAACAAAGATAATGGGATTTTATATTCAAGCAGTGATGAATTTAGTACTCCTAACACTGAAAAGAGGGAATCTTCCCAACCAAGCTTCATTCAGAATGATTCACAACTTTTAAAATCCAAAGAAAATTATGTGTTTAGACTTTAGAGGAAAAAACAGAAGAAAATTGTAAATCAGAAAAGTAACTAAAAGGAATAATAAAATCACAATAAGAATGAGCTCATTTCTTTAAAATACGTATGACTTATGAAGAGAGTGGCATTAAAATGCCATTGGTATATTAACATAAACAGAGGGGTTGCCAGCTTGGTCTACCAGAATAGGAAGTCCCAAAGTTGAGGAAAGACTTTTCAGCTTCTGCCACAGCTGTAATTCAAAGAACCGTTGCCTATTGTTCTTCCGGGTTCTGGTGTGCCGCCCAGCTGGTCTTCATGTGCATGGGAGCACAGGAAACAGGAAGAGCAGCCACACCAGCATGCATGCGTGCACCAGGAAGATGATCTTCTGGTTTCCGGCATGCACTCACATGCGAAGACCAGTTGGCTGGTGCGCAAACCTGGTTGAGAAGGAGACCTTATACCATTCCAGACAAATAGCAGTCCAGTGTCTTCTTGAAAACCTCCAATGGTGAACCACCCACAAGCAATGTTGCCTCTAATTTTTTTTCAGTGTGAGCGGAAAAGTATAGTGTTTGAGTGGCATATTTTCATGCCTGAGCACCTGAATTTTTTTCACATATGTCACCTAAGACAACAACAAAATCAGTATTATTTGAAACTCAAAGTTATGTTTATTCAAGGTACCCGCTTAATTAAAAGTGTTATATAATATCAGTATCACTTAACAACGCTCCTGCTTAGCAACCAAAATGTTGGCTCAGAAAGTCTGGCATTTGAAGCACGCAAGTCTTAAAGCTGTTGTTACAAGACCCTTGCACCCCTAACCCTTTAGGGGAAAAAAACCCCAGGGGTCTTCAAACGTGACAGCTTTAAGACTTGTGGACTTCAACTCCCAGAATTCCTCCCTGAGGGGAATTATATATTTGGACTGTTTCATAGTTACATTAGAGAACTACATTGTTAGAACTTAGCACAAAAGATACCTTTTATCTGAAAATCCAAATAGAGTAAACCTGCTATTATCCCAGAGCACTAATGTCATTTGTCCCAATCTGTTTTACGAGTCTGTATTAAAATAGATATTTTCACTAAATTTTATAGATCTATATTTCAGGAACCTAAGTTAGGGCAAGATAAGAGTAGAAGAATGAATTTTGTTGCAGGTCATGGGGATTTTTTCAGCATCTTAAAAGTGGAGTGCATGTGCATTGAACTAGCAATACCCATTTAATAACAAAAGGAAATGGCTGAATTAAATTTGGTAAAGTTGCAAGCGAGCTGTAAAAAGCTCGTGGTTTTTAAAATCATAGAATCAGAAGGGATACTGGAGGTCTTCTAGTCCAGCCCCTTGTCCAAGGCAGGAGTCTTTATATCATCTGAGACAAATGGCCCTCCAGTCTTTTGAAAACCTGTAGCAAATGAATTAAGATTCCATTGATTTTAATTGTTCTTACTGTCAGATTTCTCCTTATTTCCAGCTTGAGTCTCCTGACAAGTTTCCATTGGTTCTTGTCCTGTCCTCAGGTCCTATTGCTGCCTTTGCCTCCTCCTCGTCCTCCTCCTCCTCCAACAGCACCAACACATTTGCTGCCCAGCGCTGCGGCTGAGGTGAAGCCGCCAAAGCTCCCGCTGGCGCCCCCGCAGCGTTAGGCGGAAATCCCGCAGTGCTGTTGGAGGAGGAGGAGGAGGCGAACCAGCCTGCCACCGCCGGCCACCTTGGAGAGGGGATTCCTTCCTGCGAGACCCCATCCAGAAAATGCGGGGAGCAGCAGCGGAGACCCGGGGCTGCTTTTGCTGCGACCGCTGGACTGTGGGGCTGAGAAGGGGGCGGGAAGAGCAGCGGGGCTGGCGGTGGGCGGTGTTGGCAGGCTAGTTCGCCTCCTCCTTCTCCAACAGGTAACAGCACTGCCGGATTCAGTTGTAGCCGCCTGCAAAGGACTTCCACACGTTTCCTTAAGAAATCTCTGTGCGGCAGATAAAAACTTCTGCGTGGGGTTTTCTTGCAACGTGCGCGGCCGCGCAGGCGCGCACCTTAGAGGGAACAGTGCCCACAAGCCATCCCACTGATTAATTCTTCCCACTGTCAGGAAATTTCCCTTGAGTTCCAAGTTTGAATCGAGGTCTCTTTAATGATCTTCCACTCATTACTTCAACATAGATACACAAGAATAAGTGATAATATAATTATGTTGTTAAATAGATCAATAATAATACAATGAAAGACTGACATATATATGAATTGAATAATTTAGAATATTTTGTCTTAAAATGAAGGATAAGGATAACAATGAATCTATGTACATTTGATATATGATTGGTGATATTATGCATAACTCTAAGTAGTTTAATAAGGAAGTAATGAAAGATTGGTATATGCATGATGTATTTAGAATACTTTGTTTAAAAATGCAGGAATAACATTTTTGCTTGAATGTATTATGTACAAGGACAACAATGAACATACTTGATGGATGATTGGCGGGATTATGCATAATTGAAAGTAGTGATGTATAAACATAAACAGTTGGTAAATTATTTTACACTGTAAAAATAATCAGAATGAGATAAGTGATTACATAAGGGTATATTGTTATTAAATAGACAATCAAGAATGCAAGGGAATTAGGTTCGCTGAAAAGAAAGAAATATTAACCATAATTGAATATATGATGTATAATGAAAGTGAGGTACCTAGTTATATTAGACGGAATATTTGTGATTGTATTCGTAATTGAAAATATGGATGCACAAAAGCTTGTAACCAAACAACATACCGTATGTAATGGATGAGAATTTTTTATGTTGTCTTTTATGTTTAAAAAACAAAAACAAAACATAGGTACACAAGAGAGTGTCCTCAGTGTCATAACCAACATAATCATCCAGAGAACAATAACTTGATAAAATACATTCAGAACAATTGAAATTACACTTTAGATTAAATTTGGATGATGTGTCTATCAACTCAGAATGCAGCACTAAGTACATTTGGAACTCTATCTCTAATATTTTGTATTTGCACCAAATATGTGTATGAAGGCTACTTGGAAGATGTTATTTGACTGTAACCTGCAATAATTCTACTGACCAGCTTTGACTCAAGACTGAAAATACAAGAAACTGATGTATGGGGGAATACCTACACATATAACAGGGAGCTTTATTATCTCATTATCTTCCTAGTTCAATTTACTTTGTCTGTCTGTCTGTCTGTCTGTCTGTCTGTCTGTCATCTAATTCAGGGATCATCCATCTCACTCACAGAGCAATTCAATATTTTTAAGTCTTTTAATATGGTTTTGAGAAAAGTGAATCAGTTCCAGACCGAAAACTTTGAATTTATGATGAACTGTGGATTTATCCGGCATGTGGTTTAGCAAAAAAAGATCACTCTTTTATGATGGAAACATTGCCATTCTGGATTTACAATCTTGGGCTGGTAAGGTATGTTGTCTGTATGCTTATAAATTGTCTATTGCCTTAAGAGAAAAAACAGCTTAGTATTATTTTCTGCAGTCATGGTTTAATGCTGCACTTAAAAGCAGACTATTTTCTGGATATAGTTCAATGTTTCTCTTCTTTTTTCCCCCTCTGTATTTTCCTGCTTTAATTTGTGCTTTTGTTCTTTATTTCTGTATATTAAAGCACACACATGAAAAGCAATTCTAAACACCCAAGTAAAACTCTTCATGTAGGACTGTAAGAAATCCCAGCATATACAGTCAATATAGTCTTTGAACAAGTTGAATTAGTAATCCAGTAGAGGAATGTATAGGTCCAGCATTCTAAAGGACATCAGCTTGGGACCCCAATAGGTGGAATATCAGAAAAAGGAGAAAAATTATGGTTGTATTAATTATGGAGTAGTATATTCAGCAGAGTAAAATCTCATTAGTGCCTCAAGAATTAATAGCTTTCTAATGCTCAGGTTCATCGATTACCCTCACTTAAAAGATTATGCTGTCAGTCAATTCTGTTTCATCCAGGTGAAATTCAAGACACTAGTGGAATATTCTCTCAATCTTTGCAACATTTAGAGTTCAACACACAGAACTTCCGAGCCAGCATGAGTTGAAGTCAATATATCTTAAAGTTCCTAAATTTGAGAAACATTAATGCAGAGAACAAATTGTTTAGACAATAGAATCACATAAAGAGCTTGGCTTTTAGTTTTAAACCAAAATATGTATCTGAAAGAAATTATAGCACATAAATATTATATAATAATATATGCCTTATAGAAGAGTAAAATACAAACAATGTAATAATTTTGATAGTTTCACTTTTTGATCAACCAGATTTTTGTCTCCTTAACATCTCTTGCATTCAAGTTGTGCTATCACTGTTTGAAAAGTAATTGTCTTCCAAAGTCTTTTCTTGCCTCACCAAAGTCACATGCCACAACACTTACTCTGACTAGTAATGTCATCTGAACCTGAGTTAACGGTGGCAGCAAATCTTACATTAATCAGGGAAAAAATTAAAAAGTGAAGCAACTTCACTTTTGCATTCATAAGTTGCATTAATAGAGGGATACAATCGAGATCAAGTGAAGTACTAATACCCCTCTATAGAGCCCTAGGCAGACCACACCTAGAATACTGAATCCAGTTTTGGTCACCACACTATAAAAAGATGCCGAGACTCTATAAAAAGTGCAGAGAAGAGCAACCAGGATGATTAGGGGACTGGAGACTAAAACATATGAAGAACGGTTTCAGGAACTGCCCATGCCTAGTCTAGTGAAGAGAAGGACCAGGGGAGACATGATAGCAGTATTCCAATATTTGAGGGGCTGCCACAGAGAGGAGGGGGTCAACCTGTTTTCCAAGGCACCTGAAGGCCAGACAAGGAATAATGGATGGAAACTGACCAAGGAGAGATTCAACCTAGAAATAAGGAGGAACTTTCTGATAGTGAGAACAATCAACCAATGGAACAGAAGTTGCCTTCAGAAGTTGCCTTCAGAAGTTGCGGGGGCTTCATCACTTGTGACTTTCAAGAAGAAATTGGACTGCCACTTGTCAGAAATGGTGTAGAGTCTCCTGCTTGAGTGATGGGTTGGGCTAGTTGACCTATAAGGTCCCTTCCAACTCTGTTAATCTATTAATCTGTTAACTTTGCAACCATTCACAGTAAAATATCCTTAGTCTGTTCACTGAATGGTTTTGTCATAGAGAAAGAACATCTATAACTGTTTGCATTATAGAAATTAAGTCTATAAATCAGTTTGGATTTATAGTCCACGGAAATGGACAGAATGCATTTGATCAGCAAACACAAACGGGAAGGAAAATATATATACTCTAGAGGAAATTCTTGCAAATGTATGTGTGTGGTTATATATTTAGACAGGTCCATAAACCAGTGTAGGATAATCTCATAGTGAAAATTATGAAAAATAAGTATTTGCATTGTGCATTTATAAATGTATATATGATATGTGACTAGCTGCTAGTGTTCACATCCAGCAAGACACTTCTTAAATATTTTTACACCTTTTCTCTTTTGAATACCCATACCTTATTATAGATCTAGTCAACAGTCCTTAGCACCCTGTAAAGGCTTTCTCATAAAATATATAAATAATATTTTAATGGTTAATTGACAATATTACTATGCTGAAGATTGTTATAAAGAGATTGTTAAACTCAGCATCAATAAAACAGATAGAACAATAGGAAAAATCCACGTTCAGTACAAATATCTTATTTAATGTGTAGGAGATTATGGCTATATAACTGCTAGCAATACACATTGCAATAAAAATGAAATCAGTGTCTGTTGGGCTTAAGACGGAACTTGTGGAAAGCAGCATAAATAAAATATATTATTCATTCCTTTTTTGTTTACTTGGTGTTTAGGGCATCAGAATTTGCTATGAAAGTGGCTTTTGAATTTGCAGAGCAATAAAAATCAAATCAGTAAACAATATGACTAGCATTTAGAAACAGACTTTTTATTTGATAAAAAACATGTTTTTCTTATGGCATTTCTCACGTGAGCTGAATCTCAATGATCATTGAATAAAGTATATAGAAGCATAACATACGGGGCCAAAAATTTAAGTACTGATAAATAAAGGGAAAGAGAAATTAAGACAGGAAAAAAGCACAGGAAAAAAATAGCAAAAACACTGGAAAGCAGTCAGTCCTGTATTTAATGATTGTATCAAAACTGGTTTGATTATAGGTTGACAGTCTCCTACAACAATTAATAAACAGAAAATATATTAAACATTTCACATCTTTCTACTTACAATACAGCCATTACAGTTTAATAATTCCTCTGATGAGGCTTCCTGTTTTTATATACATATATATATAAACATTTAAAAATATTTTTGTATAAGTTTTTTCCAATCTTTTCCATATTGTTGATGAACTTCCAGTCCCTAGACAGGGTACAAATGTATTAAACACAACAGCATAGCAGAAATAAAAACAACAACAGTAGTAGTTTTTGATGTCACTATTATTCAGTAAATCAAATCACAATAGAACTACCAGCAGAAGTAATATTCATATACTTTTAAATGGTTTTCTAAAGTAAAAGGTCCATTGCTTGGCACTGAAAAGAACAATTAAAAATATAGTCATTTCTTGCTGTTGGTTTTTGTAGAATCCAGAGTAAATGTACCTGCCCTTTCATCTTACACACCCACAACGTTTTGTTCTTCTGTGTTCTGCTGTTTGTTTCTGAAGTTGAAGTATGTGCTGGGTTTTGCAGAGAAAATCTCACAGGGAACTAATGATCTTGAATGGGATCTGTATAAAACGATTTAAGCTCATCTATCATTTAGGATAGAGTAGAATAGAATAGAATAGAATAGAATAGAATAGAATAGAATAGAATAGAATAGAATAGAATAGAATAGAATAGAATTCTTTACTGGCCAAGTGTGATTGGACATACAAAGAATTTGTCTTCGGTGCATAAGTTCTCACTCTACATATAAGATAGAAGTGATAAATCATGATCATAGTCATCATAAATACAATCATCATGAATCATAAGATACAACACAAATGTCACCGCCTGCAATTTGGTGTTAGTATCGCCCCTGGACTGTTCCAAAGCATCATGGAACGGCTTTTGCAGGGGATTCCAGGAGTCGTCCCCTATTTTGACGACATGTTGGTATCGGCTGAAAATGAGGCACAATTATTCAAACGTGTACGAACTTTTTTGGCTCGAATTAGAGACAAAGGCCTCTGTCTCAAGAAAGAAAAATGCCAAATTAACGTGCCAAGGGTTGAATTCCTAGGGTACTTAATCGACGGCTCTGGGATTCACCCGACCTTGAAAAAAATTAAAGCAATTCAGGACGCCCCTACACCTCGCAATCAAACCGAGCTACAGGTGTTCCTCCGGCTCCTTAATTTCTACAGCGTCTTTCTTAAACAGAAAGCCACCATTGCTGAGCCCTTACATCATCTCCTGACTAAGAATGCAAAGTGGTCCTGGGGCAGAGCTGAAGCCACCGCGTTTGCCACAGTAAAAAGACTTCTCTCGGTGGACACTTTCCTGGTGCAGTACCTGCCACTGGTGTTGACCTGCGACGCTTCACCGTTCGGTGTCGGAGCCATCCTCAGCCACCGCATGCCCAACAGAACCGAGGCTCTAATAGTCTTTTATTCTAGGACCTTGTCCGCTGCCAAGCAGAACTACAACCAGTTGGACCGTGAGGCTTTGGCTGCAGTGGCCGGAGTAAAAAGGTTCCATGAGTACCTATACGGCCGTGATTTCGAACTCATTGTGGACCACAAACTGCTATTGGGCTTACTGGCTGGGAACTGTCCTACCCCTGTGTCATTATCACCGTGGATGACCAGATGGACCATCTTCCTTGCTGCCTACTCCTACCATCTTATCCACCAACCAGGCTCCACTTTGGGGCATGCCGACGCCTTGAGCTGCTGCCCGCTGCCAGAACTTCTTGATGACCCCACCCCCGGGACACCAGTCCTTCTCATTGACTGCTTAGAGATTGGTCCTGTCTTGTCCAGTGATGTTGCCCGTCACTCTGCAAAGGACTCCACCATCAAACAAATTTTGAACTGGGTGTGGAGCGGGTGGCCTAAGGGGCCTGTTGGGTCTGAATTCAAAATGTACCATTGTAAACGTGACGAGTTATCTGTTTTAAATGGCTGTTTGCTGTGGGGGGGGGGGGTCCGGGTCATTGTTCCACCTAAACTGCGCGTTGCACTATTAGAGGCTTTACACGTAGGGCATTCTGGAATTGTCAGGTTGAGGTCTTTGGCTAGAGTTACATGTGGTGGCCTAACATGGACAGGGAGATCAAAGAATGAGTGGCTACCTGCACACCGTGCCAGGAGTCCAGACCAGCTCCCCCAGAGGCACCCACTAAGGTGTGGGAGCAACCTCAAGCACCGTGGTCTAGGGTGCACATTGATTTTGCTGGCCCAGTTCATGGCCAGACATTCCTCGTAGTTGTGGACGCCTACTTGAAATGGTTAGAGGTAGTCCTGATGACTTCCACTACGGCAGAAGCGGTCATCAAGGTACTATGGACACTTTCCCCCACACAACGAGCCCCAATTCACGGCCATGCAATTTGAGACCTTCTTAGCAGCACAGGGAATCAGACATGCCCTGGTCGCACTATTCCATCCGGCCTCCAATGGTCAGGTGGAGAGAATGGTGAGATCTGCAAAAGAGGCCCTATCCAGGATGGGCCTGGGAGATTGGCAAACATGGGTTGACCACTATTTGCAAATCACACCCAGTTCCACTACAGGGAGAAGCCACTCCGAGCTTCTCATGGGTCGCCGGCTAAGGTTCCACTTAGACTGGCTACACCCAAACTATTCTGCCACATCACTCCCTGACTCCATAAGCAAAATTTGGAACTTTAGCGTAGGGGAATCAGTTTACGCCCACAACTACATTGGGGGAGCTCTGTGGATTCCTGCCACAGTGATAGGCATCACTGGTCCTCGTCTTATCTTGTAGAGCTCAAGGACGGTTGGAATTGGAGAAGGCACATTGACCAACTCTGTGGCCGCCTCTCCATCTCCACTCTTAGACAACCATAGGTAACTCCTGCACGAGTTAGCCAAAGCCCTACCCAAACGGAGCAAACACTCACTCCTTCCACAGGCAGCTCAAGCCCGAGGGTACTGGGGAACTTATCTGGTTGTGTTGCAGGCCCGCAGCGAGCTCCGAGCGAACTGGCTCTAGATGCTCCAGCCGCGGCCTGTGAAAGGTTCCAGGAGTTTCCACCAAGTGAAGCTGTGGAGCAAACAGGTCCATCTGACCTGTCCAAAGAACACCCTCCAACTGAACTGCGCATGTCTGGCAGAACTACCCAAAAGCCTGCCTACCTGTGTGATTATGTAACAAGTAGGATTATTCCATGTAAGAGGGGAGGGGTATTACATACTAGCTTCAACTATAGTGGTTTCCACCAAGGTCCTCTGTTCCAGCGGGAACAGAGGTTTAATCTCATTGGTCGAAGCATCTGACAGCTCCCTATAAAAGGGCTGCTGTCAGACTCAACCTTCGCTGGATTGTTCTCACTTGTTGCATTTAATAAAGAGCTGTTGTTACCATTAGCCTGTATGTGCCTATCCATTACCCGATCTAACATCCAGTGTTGGGGTATTCATAACTTCTGGAGGCAAGCTGTTCCACTGATTAATTGTTCTAACTGTCAGGAAATTTCTCTTCAATTCTATGTTGCTTCTGTCCTTGATTAGTTTCCACCCATTGCTTCTTGTTCAGGTGTCTTGGAGAATAATTTGACTCCCTCTTCTTTGTGGGAACCCCTGAGATATTGGAACGCTGCTATCATGTCTCCCCTAGTCCTTCTTTTCATTAACTAGACATACCCAGTTCCTGCAACCGTTCCTCATATGTTTTAGCCTCCAGTCCCCTAATCATCTTTGTTGCTCTTCTCTGCACTCTTTCTAGAGTCTCCACATCTTTTTTACATTGTGGCGACCAAAACTGAATGCAGTATACCAAGTGTGGCCTTACCAAGGCATTATAAAGTGGTATTAACATTTCACATGATCTTGATTCTATCCCTCTGTTTATGCAGCCTAGAACTGTGTTGGCTTTTTTGGCAGCTGCTGTACACTGCTGGCTCCTATTTAAATGGTTGTCCACTAGGATTCCAAGATCCCCATCTCACAGTTACTACTATTGAGCAAGGTACCACCTATACTGTACCTGTGCATTTTGAGCATCAGGAATAGTTTGTCCCTCTCATTGTTTCTCTGGTGTCCCCCAAACAGCTTGTAGCCTCTTCTACAAAAAAATATACATTTTTCAGTTACTAGCTGATGACTGAACAGTAGTCTGGAAATATCACAGAAGAAACAATGCTATATAGTGCATCCACGCAAAATAATTTCAGATAAAATGCACAAATATGCATGTTATTATATCAGGGATTGTAGCAGCTGCTCTTCATTTTCTCGCTTCAGTGTTGGCAATTTTCATTAGAAATTGTTTGAAATCCATCCACTGCAGAAGCAGCTATTACAGGAAAGGACTTTGTCTGCCAAACAAGATGACATTCTTGGCCTTGGACCTCATTTCGATGAGCTGGGAGAAAATGTGTTTTAAGACTAATTTCACTGCTGTCTAACTAATGATCTGAAGGAGCCAATTGACTAGGCAATTGGATCATGACTTTGGCAGGCACACTGAATATATTGCATGCCCAAATACCAATCTCTGATCTTGTTCGTTCACATCAAAATGCCGGTGCATGTCCAACACATCCTCAAAACATTCAAACTAGCTTATGGAGGGAAATATGCAGTGCAGTACCTCAAGGTTCTGCCTTAGGTCCAGGACTCTTCAATGTCTTCAAAAATGATTTAAGTAAGGAGATAGAAGTGGAACTCATCAAATTTGCAGGTGGCACCAAGCTGGCGGGAATAGGCAAAGCTCTAGAACAGGAGTGTCAAACTCGATTTCATTGAGGGCCAGATCAGCATTGTGGTGGTCCTCCGGATGCTGGAGGGGGAGAGGGGCATGGCTGGCCACCCAGGTGGAGGGCTGGTGTGGTATGGGTGGTGAGGAGGGGCAACCACAGGGTAGGGGGCTGCGGATGGCGGTGGCAGCGGCTGCGGCTGTGTCCCCCTGATCTACAAGGAACTGGAGGGGGCGACAGTGGCATGTAATGCTGGTCCTGTGTGCATGCATGTATGTCAGATGGGGTGGGGTGGGCCTGTGTGAGCATGTGCCCGCCACCTCCTGCAGGCATGAACAGCCACTGGGATAACATGGGCAGGGCCAAAGTGATGCAGGCCAGCCTCTTACAATTTCCAGGATGATCGTGTGGGCTGGATCCAACAACATCACAGGCCAAATTCAGCCCACAGGCCTTAAGTTTGATACCCCTGCTCTAGAAGATAGGCTTAAGATTCAGAAGGATCTTGGCAGACTTGAACAATAAGATGTAATTCAGCTGTGAGAAAAGTAAGCAAGAAAAATTCACAGATATAAAATAGGTGGTACCTGGCTCAACAGCAGTAACTGTGAGAGAGCTGGAGGTTCTGGTGAACAACCATTTAAACATGAACCAGCAGTGAGCTGCAGCCACCAAAAAAGCCAATGCAGTCCTAGGCTGCATTAGCAGAGGTAGGGGTGGGATCAGGGGTGAAATCTAGCAGGTTCTGACAGGTGCTGGAGAACCAGTAGCGGAAATTTTGAGTAGTTTGGAGAACCGGCAAATGCCACGTCTGGCTGGCCCCAGAGTGAGGTGGGAATGGAGATTTTGCAATATCATCCCCTGCCACGCCCACCAAGCCACACCACGCCCACCAAGCCACGCCCATAGAACCGGTAGTAAAAACATTTCAATTTCACCACCTGGTGGGATTCTACCGGTTCGGGTGAACCAGTGGGTCCGAAGATCAGCTAAGAGTGAACTGGTTCGCTCTGACCATCTGGTAGGCTCGCCTGCCCACCCCTGGGTTATACTCACATATATTTCCTTGTTTTTTAGCCCAGCTGATAGGCACAGCAAAGTGGATTGCTGCGCCTCAGCTGTTTTCCTGTGAAGTGTGCATGCACGCGCAGCACACCTCAGGCGCGTGTGCGTGTGAAGTGAACCAGTGGTGAAATTCAATTTTTTACTCCTGGTTCTGTGGGCACGGCTTGGTGGGCATAGTGTGACCTGGTGGGTGTGACAAGGGAAGGATACTGCAAAATCTCCATTCCCACCCCATTCTGGGGCCAGCCAGAGGTGGTATTTGCCGGTTCTCCGAAGTACTCAAAATTTCCGCTACCAGATCTCCAGAACCTGTCAGAACCTGTTGGATTTCACCCCTGAAGTGAACCAGTTGTTAAGAGGGTTGGATCCCACCCCTCAACAGAGGGATAGAATCAAGATCACATGAAGTGTAATCTTACTGCTTTATAATGTCTTGGTAAGACCATGCTTGGAATATTGTATTCAGTTTTGGTCAACATGATATAAAAAACGATACTGAGATTCTAGAAAGTTTAGAGAAGAGTAACAAAGATATAACAATTGATCAGTGAAATGGCTTGTCTTAAGAAGTTGTGGATGCTCCAATGCTGGAGGTTTTTAAGAAGAAATTAGCCATTTATCGGACACGATAGAGGGCAGGCGGTTAGACTAAAAGACCTCCAAGATCCCTTCCAACTCTGTTATTCTGTTGTTCTCTTAAAGGGAAAGGATTTTTACCAAAAGTACTCAACAGTAGGGAAGCTAGGCAAAAACTGTGACGGTTACAAAAACAAAACAAAAAAGTATTTCAGGGTTAACTACTGTACTATAATTTAGAGATTTAGTGTGCAATTTGGGACTCTCAGTGTGTGAGCTGGGCAGTTATATAAATTTATTTAATAAACAAATAAATAGTAAAGAGCAGGAGGAATAGACTGTACAAGCCAAATTTCTTTTATTAGAAATGTTAAATTACCGGACCAACCTGCCACCATCTGCAAGATTATTGTCAGATAAAAGGAGGACTTCAGAAATAGGAATCTAAAAACTAAAGAAAGTCAGCTAGAAGCCATTAAGACGTTTGCTGTCTTTGTTTGCCATCTAGTGGACAAGATTCTAAATGATTCACCTCGGGATAAAAAGGATTAAAACGTACTTTTAAAAATAGAGATCACTTCAGATCAGATTCGTCCTACAATTGCATTGTCTCAGGTTACTTTAATGGCTACTGTATGATTTCGTAAGAGCTTCTTCAGCTCTGACTGGATGGTGGGGAAGCTGAAGAGGCTTCTTGAATGAGAAGCAAAACGTGTTCAAAGAAAAACCAGCAAGTCCAGTTGCCACTTGATGGTGGGGCGGGTGGGGGACGACAACTATGATCTGGATGATTGAGAATCTCCATTGACAGATAGATAGACAGCACTTTGTGGAGGTAAGAGAAGTAGAAGTCTCCTGGAGTTTTCTCTCCAAGAAGTAAAATATCAATGTGCCAATTATTTCCCAAACTGTCAGGTTCTCTTTCTATGCTATTAGTATGCGCAAATTAGTAGCAAAAAGATTGATTATAATACATGCTTTTCTTTCCATTGGACTGAGTGGTTTTGATATGAGAATTCAGTGATTTGGGACACAAGGAAAGAACCAGCATATAGCAAGTTGACTGTCAGCGTTCCAGATATCATCCAGAATTAAATCAGAGTTCAAGGCATAGCTTTCATCAAAGTTCCAATTTAATAAGAGAGACATGTTGGTACATCTGTAGAAAACCTGAATCTGAAAAACTTCCTGGGTTTTCCACCCAGTTGAAAGTTCATGATCTTGCCCCCACACCCACAAGCCCATCACATGGTCCAATCCTCCTCTGCCATGCTGGTATTTCCACCCATCCGCTTCCAGAGGTGCAGAGGTGCAGAGACAAAGGATGACCTTGGGCTTCTAGAAAGGAATGTTTTATTTTGACAACACAACATTCTACAATTCTACTCCTTACTATTCCCCCTCCCAATTACCCCACTAATGAAACAGCATAGTAAAGAAAGAGAGAGAGTTTGGCAGGTCAAAGATCCTAAAAGGAATATAACTGCAGGCCTGACATTGACTTTACATCCCTGCGTGCACATGTGAATGGGACTGCGAGCATGCATGTGACGTAAACAGGACCACGAGCAGGCACGCAATGCTCACCATGAGAATAGCATGAGTGGGGGGGGGTGCGCACACACAGACACGTGCACTGGCAGCCACTCATGCAGCCCAGTGGCCCACAGGTTGGGGATGTAGATGACATTCTGTAATAGATGGGGACCTTCTCTAGATGTCTTGAGGCACATAGACACAATTGGAGAGACACACTCCTTCAGATATCTCAGCCCAGGTCATGTAGAGCTATGTAGGCAATAGCAAGCACCTTGAATTGCACTCAGAAGTCTATTAAGAACCAGTGTAACCAAGGAATAACATGGGCATACTAAGGCATGCCCATAATTGCTCACGCTGCTTCATTCTGAACCCTCTGCAGTTTCTGAATGTTCTTCAAGAACAATCCTATAGAGAGAACATTGCACTAATCCAATCATTGGCCAGAAATCAAGTTCTGTTGAAAGCTGGTAGTAATTCAGAGACCAGGCTGAGAAAAACTGGATCTATGTTAGTGATGTTGATTATTTGTTTTAGTAGAAACTGAGTAACTTTGAATCATAGTATATTTGACTTTTTATTTATTTTTTCTTGTTGATTTGATAATTAACCATGGTAGAAAACTTGGGTTCAGTCAAATATTCACCAGCAATCATTTTTCAAGAAAAAGAAAGTAAAATATGAGTTGGCAAGTCAACGTCTTCTGAAGATGCCAACAATTTTCTAGAGATGCCTCCATCATCTGAATGTATAAAATGTAAGAACCCAATCTGATGCAATTTAGGAATGTAAATGAATTTTACAATGTAAGCCTTGCTGATAGAAGGCTTACATTTTTGTTCAACTGATCTGTGAAAGCAGGAAGAATGAAGTCTGACTAGTATTATTAGCCCATCAAGCTACTTAGAAAGAGCTGTCAGAGTACTAATGGTATTTGTGATATGGCTAAACTAAAGCCTTCAAAATATCTTGGTGCTGATGTTGCTGTACAGGAAAAGAAGATCTGAAGTTACCAAGATAGAGTTACAGTAGGGACATGGAATATAAAATGCACGAACAGGGAAATCCTACAACCAAAACAGTACCCCTATACCTGGATATGATTGGATAGTGTATATAGAAAACCAATTGATTACAGGGAGTTCTTGACTGACAATGATTCGCATGAAGCCCTCCTGAGCTCCGTTTTCACTGGCAGAGGGTTGCAGGAGGCCGTCCCACCCGAAAATGGAGCTCTGGACCCTGTTTTCACTGGCAGAGCACTCGGGCTACCACAGGCACCTCTGACATGAGCGACATCAAGCTGGCCATGCCCACCCTGGCTATGCACACCCCGGCCTCCTGGGATCAAGCACAGCTCTGATGCGACCCTCAATGAAATTGAGTTTGGCACCCCTGATTTAACACATGTATAAAGGTACCCATCTTATAACCAACTCTGGGTGGTTCCCAATCAGAAACAATGTGCAAACCATCATTCCAGGGGTGGGTTCCGGCTTCTGTTACTGCCGGTTCGCTCAGGGACATGCTTCGCACATGCATGCACTTCACATGCACACACGCTTGATGTGCACTATGTGCACATGTGCAACAGTAAAAAAATGGCTTCTGCGCATGCACAGAAGCAAAAAGCAAGATGGCGGTGCTTATGGCACTACGGTTAGAACCAGTTCAGGGGCGTGGCCGGAGGAGTCACTACTTACTTGGCCGAACTGGGCCGAACCGGTAGGAGCCCACCTCTGCATCATACAATACTTTGGATTTCACTCGGTAGCAGAATAATCCTTAGGATCATCCAACACATTAAAGTCCTACATAGAAAGCGATGCCAGATGTTCTGGCTGTCTTTAGAGAATAAAAGGGGGAAGAATGCAAGACAATTGCTGATGTATGCAGGATAACCGAGAAAGCCAAAGAATATAAAAAGGATGTCAGAAAGTGCTTCATCAATTGTAGAAGCTATGCAGGAATAATGGTTGATGCCTTTGAACTGATGGTGTTGCCGAACAGAAAATACTGTGGGCAGCCAAGGAAAGGAACAGATGGGGCATCAAACAAATCTCATCCCCAAATTCTCCCTCGAGGCACAAATGATCAGGTTGGAATTATGTGAATACATTATGCAAAGACCCAAATCTTTGGAAAAAGCTCTAATGCCAGGAAAGGAGGAAGGAAAGAGATGAAAAGGATGATAAGCAGCAAGTTGGATAGACTCAGTTACAATGGCAATGCGTGCAATATTGGAAGCTGAAGGACTAAGTTGGGTACGGAGAAAATCTATCTATATTTGTTGTTAGTTGCAAAGTCATGTCTGACCCATTGTCACCCCATGAACAAAGTTCCTCCAGGCCTTCCTGTCCTCTACCATCCCACGGAGTCCATTTAAGCTCATGCTGACTGCTTCGGTGATTCCATCCAGCCACTTCATTCTCTGTCATCCCATTCTTTTTTTGCCCTCAATCGTTCCCAGCATTAGGCTCTTCTCCAGTGAATCCTTCCTTCTCATTAGGTGGCCAAAGTATTTGAGTTTCAGCTTCAGGATCTGGCCTTCTAAAGAGCAGTCAGGGTTGATCTCTTCTAGGACTGACTGGTTTGATCATCTTGCAATCCAAGGGACTTGCAGGAGTCTTCTCCAGCACCATAATTCAAAGACCTCCATTCTTTGGCACTCAGCCTTCCTTATGGTCCAACTTTCACAGCCATACATTGCAACTGGGAAAACCATAGCCTTGACTATACGCACTTTGACGTCTCTGCTTTTTAGTATGCTGTCTAGATTTAGTATGCTGTCTAGATCTACTGTATATGGTAGCTACCAATCTAAAACAACTTGATGATGCATAATCAGTTGACCATTCGTGATCATAACATCTTAATGAAGTAAGTCTTGATGGTTGTTGTGCTGGATTTGGTTGTGGAGTAAAGAGGTAAAAAGGCATTTCCCTGGAAAACTTAAAACATTCTGCATCTTTCTCCATTAAATGCAGATGATTCATTCCAAAGTCTGTTTGAAATCCTTGAATCTGAGAGTGTGATTGTGGGTTTGTGACTTCAAGTCAGTTTGGGATCCTTGGCAACTGCCTGGACATGACCCAGCCACCCAGAGTCCTTCAGGAGTGGGTGGCATACAAGACCAATAAAACTAAACTAAACTAAACAGTTTTCTGGGGAACGTTTTCAGAAGTGGTTCACCCTCATCTTTTCCCTAGGGCTGAGAGACAATGACTGGCCCAAAGTAACACAACTGGTTTTATGTCTAAAGCACAACTAGGAACTCAGAGTGTCCCAGTTAATACACTAGTGCTTTAGGCACTAAAGCAAATTGACTATCTGACTCCTCGTTGAGCTTGTAAAATCATAAGCTATCTTCTGATGTTCCTGAGGGACGCGGTAGCTCGGTGGCTAAGATGCTGTGTTTCTCGATTAGAAAGGTCGGCAGTTCAGTGGTTTGAATCCCTAGTGCCGCGTAACGGAGTGAGCTCACGTTACTTGTCCCAGCTTCTGCCAACATAACAGTTCGAAAGGACATAAAAATGCAAGAAGAAAAATAGGAATGACCTTTGGTGGGAAGGTAACAGTGTTCCATGTGCCTTCGGCATTTAGTCATGCTGGCCACATGACCACGGAGACATCTTCGGACAGCGCTGGCTCTTCGGCTTTGAAACGGAGATGAGCACCACCCTCTAGAGTCGGGAACAGCTAGCACATATGTGTGAGGGGAACCTTTAACTTTACCTTAATGTTCCTGTAAATTATTTTTAAATGAGAACAATACAAAACTTACAGTTCTTCAGTTCTTTGATGAAGAAACCGCTGAGATGGCCAGTGGAGGCAATTGTACTATATGTATTTATTTAATGTATTTCTCAATCCCTAACTTCCTTCTGCTCATAAATTGGCACGAATTGGCCCTCTCATTAGGATGCACCCAACACCAACACCCCTCCCCTTCCCTTCATCTTCCTTTCCAGTCTCCAGCATTCTGGGAATCTTTTCAAAAATTATCTCAGCGAAATCCTAACTTCTATCTCAGCTCAGCTGTAATCCCAACATGTTAAATGTGCCCGAAATATTTGGAGGGCCTGCAACAACGCATTAAAATAATTCAAAGACTTGGCCCCAGAGATAAACCCTGTGCCATGCGCTGAGGGATGAAAAAAAATATCTCCCTTTGATCTCCTGCCAGAGGAAGTGAGCTTCAGTGCAAGGTCCTTAGATGAGGATGTTGTGCTTGCCCAGTTGTCCAGTGTTCTCACCTCTAAACTGACAGCTAAGCATATGATAGCAGTCTTCTTCCCACCCAGGAACTAATGGCCTGGCTGAGTGATTTGTCTAGGCACTTACACCGGCCCCAAGTAGGATGGCGGGGAGAAAAATTTAGAAATTGTACTCTGATAAGATAATATTTCCAGTAAAGCAGCATTTAGAGCACACCACTAGATCTCAGCCTTCCTCCTCCTGCTCTTCCTCCTCCTCCTCCTCCCCCACCTCCCCACCATCAATGTTATTTAAGGGGTGCAACCTGAGACCACAGCAATGTGCCATGTGTACAGCTTGTAGAAGTGGCAAGCAAGACCAAATCTGACAAGCTCGGGCAAGACGGGCTGATCCTCACATATGGGTTATGGTTTGCAGACTGGACATCCACCAGGTACAGTTAAATCCTAGACCGGACTTTCGTGCTACACTCCATGCAAGGAAGGATGAATCCGATCCTATAAAGTTATGAGGGCCAGCTGCTGGGACTATCTCATGTATGCGGCAACTGGAATCGGGAATGCATGCCCAGGGTTCCTGAAATGCCAGGGGAGCATAATCCTGAACTTCCTGAGTTACAGCAATGCCATTGTCATTCACTCCCATGCATATTCTCATTGGCCTCGCAAAATAGGTGGCTCGTGATTTGTCATGTATGGATCCTTGCTCCCCTTCTCCTGGAGCTTCCCAAAAAGCCATAACAATTAGACTATGTGACTTGATTTGAATTTGTGTTTCCATTAATAACACTCAGGGAAATCTTCTTCTTCTTCTTCTTCTTCTTCTTCTTCTTCTTCTTCTTCTTCTTCTTCTTCTTCTTCTTCTTCTTCTTCTTCTTCTTCTTCTTCTCCTCCTCCTCCTCCTCCTCCTCCTCCTCCTCCTCCTCCTCCTTCCTTCTTCCTTCCTCCTCCTCCCTCTCTTTCTCTCTTCCTCCCACCTGAACCCCACCTCTCAATTTATTTTCTTGTGTGTTTGCCATAAGTAGTATTAGGCATGAATCTCTGACTAGATCAAACTCGTTAATCACTGTGGATGGTTGAATACTTGATTTTGCCTTCTGCTATAGACTGAAAGTTGTTTCAGTTATGCAAAGGACCAGGAGCATTTCTTGCCAGGCTGTTACCATAATATCTTTGATTTTTTTTTCATGATCTCTGCCTGCATTCTAGACCATGATGGTTAATTTTTACCAAAGGGTTCAGTCTTGTACTGGAGAGAAAGGGGTAGTCTGGGGGAAAATGTCCTCCCTTTCTGCTCTCTGAATATTGGGGTTATTTTGCACACGATCTTAACAGTCCTGCTACTGCATTAGCATAGGACAACACACAGTTTGATGCTGTCGTTTAATTCTGATTTTGTGGACAGTCATTTTGAATTACAGATCATGTCCTTTACGGTTGTTTCTTTGTGTATGTCTAGATTCTAGCTTGCTTTTCAGAATATCATTACAACCCAGTGTAGAATATACAGCAAATGCAGAACCTGTGTTGTTCTGTGAGATGGGCAGCCATATAGATACAATTTATAAATCAATAGTTGGTAGAAGAAAGTAGGGACATGGTGGCTCAGCAGCTAAGACACTGAGCTTGTTCATCAGAAAGCTCAGCAGTTTGGCAGTTCGAATCCTTAGTGCTGCGTAAAGGAGTGAGCTCCCGTTACTTGTCCCAGCTTCTGCCAACCTAGCAGTTTGAAAGCACGTAGAAATGCAAGTAGAAAAATAGGAACCACCTTTGGTGGAAAGGTAACAGTATTCTTTCACCTTTGACATTTAGTCATGCCAGCCACATGACTACGGAGACATCTTCGGACAGCGGTGGCTCTTCGGCTTTGAAAGGGAGATGACCACTGCCCCTAGATTTAGGAACGACAAGCATGTATGTGTGAGGGGAAACTTTTCCTTTTATCTTTAGAAGAAAGGAAAAAAATCTAGTACACATCTATTAGCAGGGTGTGTGTGAAACTGAATGGGGAACATGCCCATTGGGAGGATGGGTGTGGAAGCCAGTGAATGGATCTAATTGAGTCAAGTGAAGGAGGGAGAAACCTTTGGGTATAAATTAACTAACAAATACAAAGAAGTGTTGTTTTCATCAGCACTGATTGTAAAACCTAGGTTCCAGTTAATAAATATATGATTCTTAGAAGTGTTTTGTGGATTAAATGCAGGGAAGGCGTTCCTTTAAAAAGCTTCTACACTAGGGCCAGATTTTAGTATCAGTCATAGTATCTGTTCATTTTCATTATTACTTGAGCCATCTATGTGCTCTAAATGTTCATTGTAAGTTTTGTTTCATATAATCTAAAACTCCAGTTCTTTTATAGCTATATAAATATTCTATCCATTTGGAGCTCATTGCTGTTGTATAATTCTTATCTGTTACTTTGAACATATAGAAGTTAATATTATTACAGGTCATGGATCTTTACTTTAAAAGCTACGTATTTTATATTATGGTATAGCTAACTGGGACGTGGTGGCTCAGTGGCTAAGATGCTGAGCCTGTCAATCAGAAAGGTCAGCAGTTTGGTGGTTCGAATCCCTAGTGCCGCGTAATGGAGTGAGCTCCCGTTACTTTTCCCAGCTTCTGCCAACCTAGCAGTTCGAAAGCATGTAAAAATGCAAGTAGAAAAATAGGAACCACCTTTGGTGGGAAGGTAACAGCGTTCCATGAGCCTTCGGCGTTTAGTCATGCCGGTTGCATGACCACGAAGAGCAGTGGTGAGTTGCCAATTTTTTTTACTATCGGTTTGGGCGCGCTCCCATGATGCTTCTGTGCATACACAGAAGCGTCTGGGCGGATGGGTGGAGCCTCCCGCCGCCAGTACTACCAGTTTACCCAATCCGGGCCGAACCAGCAGCAGCCTACCTCTGACAGAGACGTCTTCAGACAGCGCTGGTTCTTTGGCTTTGAAATGGAGATGTTCACCGGCCCCCGGCCCCCAAGTCGGGAATGACTAGCACATATGTGCAAGGGGAAATTTTACCTTTACCTATAACTAACTGTAATGTGTTATTGAATCAATTGTTATTTTATTCTATGGCGGTACTGCACATATTAATTATAACAGCACAATAAATGAAAGTTCTTCGACTACATTTCTGCAGCCACTTATTTCACTCATATTCCAAGTGGTTGATAATCTAAAATTTCCTCTCCTACAATAAAAGACCATAGGAAGATGTTGAATGTTTTCTGGAGATATTGGGGGGGGGGGAAATGTAATGTAAGGATATCTATTATATATACCTGGTCAGATCTCTACTGAAGAAGCTGCCTGCACATCCACGGTTAAGAATTATAGCTTTTATCTCTGACGATGACTAGCTGAAGTCAGAAAGCCTTGAAAGTTCTGGGGTAGGACATTCAATGCATCGAGTGCGATGATTCAAACAGGGATCAGCAGAGGAAAGCAACAAAGAAACTTAATGATAGGCTAAATCGGGCTGATTAATTTTGCCATCCATCGTCATCCTGCGGAAGCACATATGCGTGTGCCAGGGGCTCACAGGGACATAAGTGGAATAGCTGGACCAGGAGCCGGAGATGAAAATTTGGACCGGATGAGGATCAAGAAATTGCAGAATAGATGCACAGAAAGGAATCACACCAAGAAGCCTGGGGAGACAGGGTTGAGGGCAGAAGGGGGATTAGGAAAGGGACAATCTGATAGCACAGTAAAAGGCAAAATGATATGGGTACAGACCATGATAGGGTTTGACAACTAGGTTGACCAAAAGTGTTGCCGTGCTTTCTGTCTTTTCAGGGAGAAGAATTTAGTTAATTCCCAGAAGGCAATAATTAAAGAGACAAGATCCCAAAAAGTTAATTCCAAATGAGCTTAATGGAAGAGTAGAGTAGAATAGAGTAGAATAGAATAGAATAGAATAGAATAGAATAGAATAGAATAACAGAGTTGAAAGAGCTCTTGTAGGTCTTCTACTCCAACTCCCTGCTTAGGCAGGAAACCCTACACCACTTCAGACAAATGGTTATCCAACATCTTCTTAAAAACTTCCAGTGTTGGAGTATTTACAACTTCTGGAGGCAAGTCGTTCCACTGATTAATTGTTCTAACTGTCAGGAAATTTCTCCTTAGTTGCTTCTCTCCTTGATTAATTTCTACCCACTGCTTCTTGTCCTGCCTTCAGGTGCTTTGGAGAATAGCTTGACTCCCTCATCTTTGTGGCAGCCCTTGAGATATTGCAACACTGCTATCAGGTCAACCCTAGTCTTTCTTTTCATCAAACTACACATACTCAGTTCCGGCAACCTTCAGTCCCCTAATCATCTTTGTTGTCTTATCTGCACTCTTTCTAGAGTCTACACATCTTTTCTACATCGTGGTGACCCAAACTGGATGCAGTGTTCCAAGTGTGGCCTTACTAAAGCATTATAAAGTGGTATTAACACTTCATGTGATCTTGATTCTATCCCTCTGTTTAAAAATGAATAAGAACAAAGGGCAATTTTTGGTTATAACTAGCCTACTTTTAGCCCAGTTCCACCGCTTGTGGATGTCTAGAAGTGTGAACCCAAAGAAAACCTGCCATTGAACTGTACAGATTGGCTTCTTTGAATGGTGAGAACACGATAAAGAGACACCTTCAAGGCAAAAGTAAAAGGCCAATCTAGGCAGGAAATTGGATCCGAAACAACAATGAATTTAAATTGCATTTCTTTTGGAGGACTTTTGCAAAACTTTATCTCTTTCAGAAAAGTAATTAGAGATACGGTCAGGAAATGCAAAAGACCTAATAGGATTGGAGAAGGGGGAGCTGGTGGAGAGGACAATGAAGGGCAAAAGAAATATACAAACTGCCAAAATGCAATCAATATCCTAGGCAGAGACAAACACTCTGAAGACAATTTCGAAGTGTGCAAAAAAAACAGTGTTATCATTGAAACTAACACTGCTGCTCTGTTGAAGTACACTAGAGGGCGCTAGTTATCCACAATGTATTTGGGTTTTGCCTAGATAAGACCCTTTTTCAGCTCTTCAAGTCATTTCATAACAGGGTCCACATGAAATCGATCTATGAATCCAACACGTAATAAATTCAGTAACTGCCACATAAAAAGGCAACGTGTTGCCCAGATTTGAATGAATCTTGAGAAATTAATGCTTGTTAATAAGAACAGAGTTGCAAGAATAAGCATAAACATGGAGATGAACAAAGGAAATGAGTCAAATAAATGGGGACAGTAGGACAGGGACAGTAGGCACACTGGTGCGCTCATGCCCACCCCCTTTACGGACCTATTAGGAATGGGGTGAGGTCCACAGTAGACAGTTTAAGGATGAAGCTGTGAGGGTTTGAGGATGTAACAATGGAGTCAGGTAGACCATTCCAGGTGTTGACCATTCTGTTGCTGAACTTGTATTTTCTGCAATCGAGTTTGGAGCTGTTAACCTTGAGTTTGCAACTATTGTTTGCCCGTGTATTATTGAGGTTGAAGCTGAAGTAGTTGTTGACAGGTAGGATGTTGTAGCAGACAATTTTGTGTACTATGCTTAGGTCAGAACCTAGATGGCGTAGTTCCAGGTTGTCAAAGGCCAACATTTTGAGCCTAGTGACATAAGGGATTCTATTGTGAGCAGAGGAGTGGAGTACTCTATTCGTGAAATACCTCTGGAGCCGCTCAATTGTATTAATGTCCGATATACAGTGTGGATTCCAGGCAGACGAGCTGTATTCGAGAATTGGTCTGGCAAAGGTTTTGTATTCTCTGGTTTGCAGTATAATGTTGCCAATGGTGGGATTCAAATAATTTAACAACCGGTTCTCTGCCCTAATGACCAGTTGGGTAGGCATGGCTTGGTGGTCATGTGACTGGGTGGGTGTGGCCAACTCAACGTCACTCACGTCAATGGGCACTTCACATCAACTGTTACAATGTAATAAGGATTAAGCGGAGGTAGTTTTTGTAAGCAGGGCAATAAAGATTAGGCTACAAACAACACCAGAATGTTTCCTTCCTGCCTTCCTTTACAGGGATCAGCTCTGTAGAGTGGAAAAAAACAAAAGGAGATTTCTTCCATCAACCAGTTCTCTGAACTGCTTAGAAAGTTAACAACTGGTTCTCCCAAATAGGTACGAACTGGCTGAATCCCACCACTGAATGTTACCGGATAAGAAATTTTGCAAAATTAGGTTAACATCTCTTAATGCCTTTTTGGCAAGGCTGTTACAGCATAAATTCACTCTCAAAATCTGCTCTAGAGATTAAGAGACTCGGGAATAAGCATAAAGGCAGAAGGACAATAGGTAAGGAAGAATAAGGTCGATCAAAGATTACGTCTGTTCCATTGGATTCTACCTTAAGGCTGGTTTCACACATGGACTTGAGCTAAGGCTTGTTGAATAAGACACAATGCTGCATTCAGACAGAATGCAATCCATTATTTGCAACCCACAATTAAATTGCAAGAGAAAGTTCCTAGATTTGTGGCAACCAATGGTCGCGCTGGGCTGCAAAGGGCATAGGGGACAAATAGACTGCTCTTTTCTTTGGTTCTTATTAACTATGTATCAGGATTCCAATAAGGTGGCTCAGTGGCTAAGATGCTGAGCTTGTTGATCAGAAAGGTCCACAGTTCGGCAGTTCGAATCCCTAGTGCTGCGTAACGGAGTGAGCTCCCGTAATTTGTCCCAGCTTCGGCCAACCTAGCAGTTTGAAAGCATGTAAAAAATGCAAGTAGAAAAATAGAAACCAGTTTGGTGGGAAGGTAACAGTGTTACATGCGCCTTTGGTGTTTAGTCATGCCTACCACATGACCATGGAGACGTCTTTGGGCAACACTGGCTCTTTGGCTTTGAAACAGACATGAGCACTGTCCCCTAGAGTCAAGAATGATTAGCACATATGTGAGAGGGGAACCTTTACCTTTTACCTTTACAGGGTTCCAAGTAACACCCCCAACGAAAGAAGACTCTGAGACTTGAGTTTCTTCAAAGTTCCATTTTATTAGAGATGTCATATTGGCACATCTGGGAAAACCCGAACCTGGACATTTCCAGGTTTTCCCCACCCAAGTGAAAGTCCAAGTCCCTGCCCAGCACCCACATGTTCATCACGAATCCAATGAGGCACCATCCAAAATTGGAGATGCCTCCCAGTCACCTGCAGGGCAAGATGTCCTTGATTCTCTGAGAAAGAATGCTACTTTGACTATATATCACCCACACTCTGTATAATCTCCCCTCCCATTTTCCCACGGTAGAAAATAGGGCAGGCCTGAAGCCTCAAAGGTAAAAGATGGCTTCCATGTCTGACACTATGTGCAGATCAAGTGAAAAAGGAAAGGCGTATGGATTTCTCTGGCTTTGTTTCTCTCCTAGCTTGTCAAATATCGCCAGCTGGCGAGAAAACATGTAACAGCCCAGTGGTGGGTTCCGGATCCCGTTCCAACCGGTACGGTTGGAACAGGCCCGGCGTCATCCACATGGATGTGCGCAGTGCGCTTGCGTCTTTCCACCTCCGCGAGCCTCCGCAACGCTCCAGCTGCTCAGCAGAGCATCACGCAGGCGCTGTATGTGCCATGCACATGCGCAGAAGCATGGAAGACTTAAAAGACCAGTAAGGAGTTCGGGAGGGCAGGTGGACCCTCCAGAGCACTGTACCGGAATGGTATCCAGTGCTCCGGGCAGGCTCCGGAATGCCCGTACTGGGGCATACCGCCTGCAACCCACCACTGTAACAGTCCTAACCAAGATGAGGATAGGGGATGGAAGCAAGTTTCAGCACATGGTTAGACCAATAGCCTTAGCTGTTAATCAAAACCTGCTCCAAATTATTCTTAAACGAATGGTGGCCAATTTCCAGGTCTGGAGAGGGTGGCAGGAAAATGAGGACCCAATGATTTTCCTGTCAAGTCTCTGATCCCATAGATCCTATGACACTGGAGATGTGGGTAGTCAGGAGCCAGTTCTCCCCATTTCATCTGCCTCTTCCCCCTTTCTAAGATTCTTTTAAATCTTTTACATACTTTCCTAAGATTATTGTGTTCCAGTCTGGGTGGGGATCTGATTAAAAAAAAAAAAAAGTAATTGATATGATTTAAGAAGCATATCTCAGGCCTGCAGCCATCTTTTCTTTTGGATCTTTGGCCAGCCACACTTTCTATTATTCTACTATGCATTTTCTATTGTGGGGAAATGGGAGGAGGGATTGTACGGAGCTAGATGCTATGTAGCCATAACAAAATTCTTTCTAGAAAGCTAAGGTCATCCTTTGCCTTTTTTAGCTCTGCACCTGACTGGAACTGGATGGGTGGAACTGCCAGCATGGCAGTGGGAGATTGGACCATGTGATAGACTTGTGGTTGAGGGAGCAAGATCTTGAACTTTCAACTGGGTGGGGAAAACTGGAAAGCTTTCAGAGTCAGGTTTTCCCAGATGTGCCAACATGGCTCTCTTAATAAATTGGAAATTTGAGCAATACTTTGCCTTGGATTCTGATTTACTTTTAGATGCTATTTGGAACCCTGAGAGCATAAAGTTGAAAATCTCCTACCATATTGTATGGTGCATGATATTAACTTTTTTCCTCATTTTCAGGTTAAAAATCAAGTATCGCAGCTATCTTCGGTGAAGAATAATATTTTCATAAGTAAAGCTAATCAGATCAAACTATCGATAAAGCTTCTCAATATTGTGAGCAGGCTTTATTTATTTATTTACTTAGCTAATTTATTTAGTCGGTCATCTCCAAAGCCAGTGATTCTGGGTAGCGTATAAAGACAAAAAAATATTTTTCAGGTTCATTTAAGAAATAGGGCTTACTTTATTCAGTGTAAAGACATTTCATGTCCTCAGTGAAAGGAATAAAATAACAATCAATAAATATAAAATAAAATAATGAATAAATAAAATAAAATAAAAATGGAACATGATAGTTGCTTTTTAGGAGTCTCATGGATTTCCGCATAGCTGTTATTCAGTGATCAAAGTTACAAGATGGTTTTCATAGTAAGAGATAGCTTAAATACATTTTTAAGATTAGCTAACTGAGAAGGTGGCTTCATGCCCAACTATACTTAGGCCTGGCATCTTGTATCACTTGAACAGACTTTTCTTGAGTGCAACTCTACTAACCCTCAAAAGCAAAGTGAAGTGAAAGAACCCACAAGATTTGCTTCCTTTTTGGCAGTGTCACTTTGTTTCAGCCAAATGATTCGGTTGAACCGGCATCAAATCAACGCATTCCACTGAAGTTTTTATGACTTGAACCCTCCAGAGTTCATATCAGCATCTGATGATTGGTAGACAGGCAGATCCAAGTATATTGTCTTTTCTTCTGGGATCTGCTCCAGTGGTGAAATCTAAAAGTTTGTACTTGGTGAGCAGGGCTTGGGGGGCGGTGGTGGTGGTGTCATGTGACTATGTAGCCATGTAACTGAGGGATCAAAAGACAGAAACTCACTTAACAATGTCCTGCTGGAGCAGGGTTGGACTAGATGGTCTCCAGGTCCCTCCCAGCCCTGGATTCTTCTCTGAAGCTGTGTCTAATGACAGGTTTGTAGTCCTTCCTTCCTCTCCTTTTTCCCTGCCTCCCTCCCTCCCTTTCTTTTTTTTCTTTCTCTTTCTCCCTTCTTTCTTTCTTTCTTTCTTTCTTTCTTTCTCTCTCTCTCTCTCTCTCTCTCTCTCTCTCTCTTTCTGTTTCTGTCTCTGTTTCTGTCTTTGTCTCTGTCTTTCTCTCTCTCTCTTTCTTTTCTTCTTTCTTTCTCAACCTCCTGTTTTTGGCCTAGCAGGCTTCCAGAAGTCAGCTTGGAGCAAAAACGGACCCTCCTACCCCCCGTTTTTGACCCCACCCCCCTGTTTTTGGCCTAGCAGGCCAAAGGGAAGCCTGCTGGGAGCAAAACTTGACCCCACCCCCATTTTTGACCCCCCCACCCCGTGTTAGTAGGCTTAAGGGACACACACACACACACACACACACACACACACACACTTTTGGCTGTGCAACGTTCCCCCCCCCTTTTTTTTAGTATGTTTTACTACCGGTTCTGCGAACCAGTAGCATTTTTTACTACCGGTTCAGGCGAACTGGCCCAAACTGGTAGCATTTCACCCCTGATCTGCCCCCCCCCCACACGCACACAATGTTTTCTGGAGACTGCAGAACTTTTCAAATCCTATCTTTTCAAGTCCTATCTTGCAATCTGGGTCGGTCACCAGGACCAGAATTTTAATCTTTCATGCTTTCTCGGAACATTCTGGCGAGAGAGAAGTTCTCCCTGACGATGGGCTCCAGCATGAGTCTGAAAGCTTGGAAGACTAAACCTCCGGTCCCAGTGATTGACCCAGATTGGATACAGCAACATTATCCTGGGACATGTATGTTCGCCTTCATAAGTCCTACCCCCTGCAAATATGACTCGGTTAAGTGCTTTCCAGATCAGCCAAGGTGAGTTAGGTGCTGCCTGCCATCTGCCGAGAGCTGCTCAACTGAAACAGATGATTTAAAAGCTCAGATTGCAGCACTCTTTCCTCATCTTAGGGTAGAAATCCATTTAGAGGAAAGCTTCGGAGAATATTTTTAGACTACAACTAAGATAAAAACGGGGAGCAACATTCCCTCAATTACAGTGGGTCGCAAATTGCAAAGAGCTCTATAGATTAAGACGAACCTGTTGATTGGAAACCATAACTAAAAGAGGAAAAAAAGTTGACATAACCTAATAGAATTAGGAAATTACCATATTTTTCAGAGTATAAAACGCACCTTTCCCCCCTAAAAGAGGGTGAAAATTTGGGTGCGTCTTATACACTGAATGTAGCCCCACCCACCCACCAGCCCCGACCCTTTAGCCTCTGCTCTCAGCAATTTACCTCTTTGCAGCAAACGGGGGCTTGCGGAGGCTTCATATCTATAGCAATCCCTGCAGCCTCTAACAGCTGATGATCGGGAGAAATTGAAAGTGAAACTTGCTGTTTGCTCCACATGGCAAATTGTTGGGAGGCAGATTTTTTTTTCTTGTGCTAATCAGGCTGTTTGCTGCAAGAAGGTAAGTCAACAACTATAAATGCCTATAGAATGTTCAAATTATCAGATTTATTTTTTTAAAGACTGCTTTAGTATTGTTCTAGACAACGTAACAAAATGAAGAAGCTTTTTTAAAATACATGCTTGATCTGAAGAGACCCAGTGCTATTGTTTTAAAAAGTGCTATTCTTTTAAATGGCAGAGAATAACTATACTTCCAGAAAGCACATTTTAACAGCATCTGTACAAGTATAGTCTGAAATATAACACTACCAACAGTGTATATTGTCTGTACTGTTTGTTGCAAGGAAGCAAATTGCTGGGAGGCAGAGGCAGCTATTTTCCCTTTGTTTTCCTCCCCAATATCTAGGTGCATCTTATACTCTGAAAAATATAGTATATAGGCATTGGCATTGACAAAATCACCAGCAGTCAATTTCAAAAGATAGCTTTACTTGGAACAGCTTACAGCCTGCATGGTATCTTTAAAACCAATAAAAAACCAACATCTGCCTATTCCAGGTGCTGAGAAGGAGTCAATAGATGGATAAAAATGTCAAAACCAGTCTGAACATCTGACTCACTATATGACCAATCACGATAATAATCATCCCCTCCATGTATACTCGCTTGTTATGGGTGAAGGGCTTATGATGCTCTGATGAAGTTGAGAACTATGCTGGCACTAGTGTATTCTACCTGAAGGGTCACTCATGCCACACAAGTCTTAGTGGTAGAACCAGACCATATGTATACATCAACACATTTAATGTGGTGACTACTGACCAATGTGTGGGACCGCCGTGGAATAAGTCTTGCTACAAAGCAAGTCTATTGAGCAGTCATGTTAACTACCCTGATTGTATGCCAGTGAGACGTGTATACAGGAGGCACGCTAGGCAATTGAACCCCTTCCACACAACCTGCCTCCACAGACTTCTGAGGATCCAGTGGCAGGACAAGGTGCCAGACACAGAAGCCCTCTCCAGAGCAGGCCTGCCATCAGTTTACGCCCTACTGATTAAAGCCCAGATACGCTGGGCAGGCCATGTTGCAAGGATGCCAGACCACTGCATCCCCAAACAGCTCCTCTATGGTGAGCTATCTCAAGGAAAGTGACCGCACTGGAGACAAAGGAAGCAATATAAAGACACATTGAAAGCCTCTCTCAAGTACCTGAATATTGACATCACCTCCTGGGAAACCCTGGCACAAGATCGATCGACATGGCATATGTTGATCCCCAAAGGCTGCCAGATATTTGAAGACAGAAAGACAATCATAGCACAAGAGAAACAAGCATTCCATAAAGCCAGAGCTGCAGCTGCTGTAATAGTGGTGCCCACACATCAGCGGTGGGTTCCTCTGGGTATGGTCTGGTACAGCCATATGGCTAGTAGCCGGGAGCAGCTGACAGCATACCGGTACGGTGGCTCGTTTGGCCCACACGCCTGCCCGCCCGCATTCTATACCTGTCTTTAAAGCAACCAGCCAATTGTGCATGTGCGTACAGCCTGCGGCACCTGTGTGAACCCCAACAAGCATTTGGATGTTGCAGGGGTGGTGGATTGCGCACATGTGCACAGCATGTGTGCACAGACAGGATGCATGGTCCCATGAACAGCGTACCGGTAGTGACGGTAAGAGCAACCTACCATTGCCACACATGTCTACCTGACATGTGGCAGAACTCCCTGTGCCCATATAAGCCATAGCAGCCACCTGCGTAAACATGGTGGATAGCCCACAACCTGTTAGACATCAAGGTCCTCTTTGAAAACGATGGGCGAACATCATCATAATGTAGTGAGAAAACAGAAAAAGAATCTTATTCTGCAGGTGTCCCCAACCCCCAGGCTGCAGCTCACTACTGGGTTGTGGTCCGTTCAGAACCAGGTCATGGAAGTGGTGAGTCAGTGCACGCGCACAGCTCCACTTGCTGTGCATTGAGCAAATGAAGCTGCATGCTCATGCGCGCCTGCCCGCCACTCATGTAGAAACATCCCTTCTCCCTCCTGCTGTTCCGGAAAGCTGGAAAGATTGGAGACCACTGTTATACTGGTTCAGTCATAGTCTGGATCAGTGGTGGATTCCGGGTGGTATGGCCCAGTACGGGCATACCGGTGGCAGCTGGGAGCAGTGGCCACCATACCAGAACAGTGGTTCATTGGGCCAACCTGCCTGCCCACATTCCTTCCCGCTTTTGGAGGGAAATGGGCCAATTGCGCATGTGCGCACAATGTATGATGCCTGTGCGACCTCTGCCAAGCAGCTGGGGCATTGGAGGGCAGTGGCATGTGCATGTGTGCACAGCGCACATGCCCAAGGTAGATGCCTGACCTCATCACAGCATACTGGTTGCGACGGGATCCAGAACCCACCACTGGTCTGGATCAACAGGGATTGTGTCAGATGTTAGGGTTTCTGGGCATCTGCCAACAAGTGGGCAAGGCAACTCAGGAGCTATGGCTGAGCAATGTACTCATGTAGGATTATGAGAAGAACAACAACCACCGAGAAGACAAAAAGTAAATTGAGTTTGAAAAATCCCTTGAAAATTGTACTGTGTTTGAAAATTATAATAATAATAATGTTGTTGCTTCCAGTGAGGCATAGCCTTGACATGGTTCTGGGGTTTGCATGCTCAGAGGGAGATGAGAGTTGTGCCAGAGGTTGACTCATATTGAGCAGATCTCATCAGAAGAGCCAAAGAATGTCTTTCCCATAAACATTATGAAAAAGATCTTAAAGTTCAAACTCAGTGGTGGAAAGACCATGAAGGAGATTAACACTTCTTAATAGAGGATGAAGTAACAGTCGCTCGCCTAGTTAATTGTTGCAAGGGGATCATACAGACCAACTACAAACAATGGCAAGACCAAATAGCAACAACAGTGCATTGGAATATGTGCAAGGAATGTCTTTAGTCTGCAAGGAAGAACTAGTAGGGCCACAAAATAGACAAAGCAATACAAAATGAAGATGCTAAGCTCTCGGTTGTTAAAAATTCAACAGAAAAGCACCGGCCACATAATAAACCCAGACTTAACAATTGTCAATAAAAAAGAAAAAAAAGTCTGGATAGTGGACATTGCAGGATCTGGAGGCAACGAGATACAAGTGAAAAAATCACAAAATATAAAGACCTGCAAATAGAAGTAGAACAACTACGGCAAAAGTATGTAAATGTAATAACAATACTAATAGTTCTTTGGGTGCAATCCCAGAACATCTGGAATCCCATTGGCATTGACAAAATCCCCACCAGTCAATATTAAAAGACAGCTTTACTTGGAACAGCTTACTTCCTGGGGCAATATTTTTAACATCATGAAACAACAACATTTGCATATCACAGGACCTGGGAAGGACTCAATCTCTCTAAATATACAAATGTGTGTGTGTGTGTGTGTGTGTGTGTGTGTGTGTGTGTGTTCGTTCCAGCATAACTCTGGAACGCCTTGAGCAATTTCAACCAAACTTGGTACGCAGATGACTTACGATATGGAGAAAAATATTGTGGGGGGGGGGGGTACGACACCCCTAAAACCCCTCGGGGTGTGTGTTCTGTTAAGATATAGCCTGTTGTGCCTTAAAATGGCTTCTACTGTACTGCCGTAAAATGGCTTCTAATGTGCAACGCATGGGAGTTACCATGGTAATAGCTTCACAGTACTCCACAAGGTGGCTCCCTCTTGTAAGGGGGAAAATCCAACATTATAAATTACATTTGGTCCAGACATTTTCCCCCTATAAATAAATACCTGGGCAACACCGGCTAGTAAGCAGATAAAAATACTAAATCCAGCCTAAAAATCTGGCTATGTGACCAACCATAACATGGCTGAAGTATTCTGATTCTGCATTCTTATTCTAAGCTTCTCTGCTTTCATTCCTATATATGTATGTGTATATGTGTGTATGTATATAACAAGGCTATTTGAGCTTATGTGAAGCCAATGCAATAACTGCAATGCAATTCCAAAGTCTGCAAACAGCCGAATGGGAAATCCGTTAGTAAAGGGGAAATTGCACTCAAGATTTCCACAATTCTTTCTTATGCACTAATTAATTTGTCAAGTTGTCCGGTTTGCCACTTGGTGATGAATTTCACTTGTTGCCCAGTTGCTGTTTTTGCTTGCTTTTCTAATCCATTTTTTCTCCTTTGTAGTATCTTTATTACCCTCTTCAGTCAAGTCTAATTTTAAATAGTCGATGCAAAGCAAACTGCCCTCGGTAAGCTCTTCAGGAGGTGGCATTATGCCCACTCTTGCTGCTAGTGGAATTTCACAAGACTTTAACGAGGAGCCAAAGTAAAATGGCAACACACATGTTTTGCATGCTGAAGTTTCAATTCCCAGCGTTCCTGGATCTGGATAAAAGCATCTCAAATAGCATTGCTGAGGTGGGAAAGATCCTACGTGCTCTCCTTGTTGCTCTCCTGATGAGTTTTACCATGGTTCCCATAATCCTTGAGCAGCAGCATCCCTGGAGAACATCAAGTTGGAGAAAAGTGGCATAGACAATAATTAGAACGTCACGATATTAACTTTCTGTTGGATCCTCCACAGAATATCTGGACTCTAGGGCAACATGTGGTGCTAAAAGAACACCCAAAAATTATGAGCCAAAAAACTCCCATAGTTAGGGTAGAGTAGCGAAGGAAAGGGTGCTAAACTATATTTGGGTTTATGGAAATACCATCCCAAGAAAACATAAATTGAGATTTGAAAGAGACACCTATAACAACAGAAAAAGAAAGGATAGTGGAGGAGAGGAGGGAAGGAAGGAAGAGGTAAGGAGAGGAGGGTGGAAGAGAGAGAAAGAGAAGGAGAGAGGGTAGGAAGGGGAAGAGGAAGATGAGGAGTAGGGGAGAGGTAAGGGAAGAAGGAAGGGGAAGGAGAGGAGGAAGGAAGGAAGTCGAGAAGTGAGGGAGGAAGAAAAGAAAGTGGTGGTGTTAAAACAGGTGGAAGGGATGGTAAATAAAACAACCCAAACTGTATATTATAACCTTTTAAATGGAATGACAAATGTATAAGAATGACAGATGTAAAGAAGAAGAATAACTATGTGAATGTAAACCTATAATTGTATGTAAGAGAATAAAAAATAAAAAAAACTTTTCAATAAAATAATTATGAGCAACTTATTCCTATGAGTTCATGGTGACTTTCTTCATTTATTGGCCGAAAGACTCAAATTTGGGAAGCCCCCAAGGGCACTTGCATAACATCTGCTCAAAATCTGCTCAAAAACATTGACATCAACTGCTAATGGAAAGCCAAATGGGTTGTTGAATGTCCAGACATAGGAGGACATATAAATGACCTCACGCAAAAGGTGTCGGGCTTTGAACTACCACACACCAATGGACAATTAGATTCACTCCTCACACAGCAGCTGCTGGGACTTACCAAGGGATGGGCTGTTGGGGGTTATCAGCGGTTTGGGAGAACCTCTAGCTATGATTCTGTGCAGTTCGGAGAACCCACAAATCCCACTCCTGACTGGCCCCGCCTACTCTACCCCTCCCCTCACAGGACTCCCCAGGTGGCCCATTTTAGATGCAGGTAAGTGCAGGGTGTGTGCGGAGGCTCAGTAAGGATGAAAAATCCAGAAGTTTGGGAAGGCAGGAAAGGGGCCAGGGGAGGGCAAAAATGCCCCCAGCAATGGTGTGGGAGGCCGACTAGCCCATGCCCGCTATGGCCATGCCCAGTAACTAGGCAGAGAACCCCTTGATAAAATTTTTAAAGCCCACCCCTGTATAAATGCAGCATAATATCCTCCCCTCAGTATGACTGCAAGTTCCCACATCATGATTGGCAGTATATTGGCATATACTGGTTCAGTATCTGATTTTTTTCACATAAACAGTGCTGTGCTTTAATGGATAGACGCCCTAGACACTGATATTTCAATATACATAGATCTTTTTAATATTCATATTTTATTGTGTTTTTTTAATCTGATTAATTAAAATGCTAATATATATTGCAAGTCCGTGTATAATATGCCATGCACTAAATAAATAAATATCTGTCGCCTAGGATGCTGGACTCTCAGGATCTCTCAATAAATAAGAGATTTATTTTGGTGTAAACCAGTTCAATCTGCTCAGTCCCATCTAATCAGGAGATGTTTGTTATCTTTTGGAGTGTCTGTGCACAACAGTCAAAAAGAGCCATGTAAGATATGGCTGCAAACTTGACTTTGAATGAGTTGGCACCTGTATGATATGTCCTGTATTAAAAGGCTGTTGTGGGCCATTTCCCTTTTCATGAGAAAGCTCAACATTTATTCTTTCTGTTGGCCATTGCTAACTTAAATGGCTTTATAGAAGAGGATAGCCTATCAGGGTTTGCTTAGATGGCATGGGATCTTCTTGATAGTTACCAAACATATAAATGAAACTCTTTCATATTGTGTCAACAACTGTCTCAGCAAATGAGACATGAACGCTTTTCAACATGCTGGTGGCATTTAAAGATACAAGTGGCAGCTGGCTTATTGGAGTTTTGAATCACTGGTCCATCAATAGAAAATCAAGACCATGACTTCCAGACCTCCCTTAAAGAGAGAAGCTGGCTAGGTGGCTTTGGACAGGTTACTAAATCTCACCCAACCAGGGGTGGGTTGCTAATCCCGTTCCAACCAGTTTGGTTGGAACGGGGCCAGCGGCGTCCTCGTGCATGCGCGCAGTTCACGCATGCGTCTTAGCGCCTGCGCGATGCTCAAGCTGCTCGCAGAGACTCGCGCAGGCGCTGTATGTGCCATCCAGCTGCTCGCTGAGAATCGCGCAGGTGCTGTATGTGCCATGCGCCTGCGTGGAAGTGCAGAAGTCTTCAAAGACCGGTAAGGAGCGCGGGCAGGTGGGTGGGCCCTTCGCCGTTCCCGGAAGTTACTTACTTCCAGGTTCGCCGACCAACCGGTTCACGGGGACCGCCGCGAACTGGTTGAAACCCACCCCTGCACCCAACCCATCTCACAAGATTGTGATAGGTAAAAAAAGAAGGAATATTATATACACCATCTTGAGTTGAACAAAATATAGGTGGGATATAAATCTCATAACAGTCTACCCCCATGATGGCGAACCTATGGCACATGTGCTGGAAGTGGCATGCAGAGCTATCTCTCCGAGCACACCAGCCATCGCCCATTGGTCTTCTGGGCTCAGGCATGCACATGCGCGTTGGTCAGCTGATCTTCACGTGTATAGGAGTGCCAGAAACCGGAAGACCAGGTGACTAGCATGCATGTACATGCAGGAAACCAGAAGCTCAGCTTCTCAGTATGTGCATGCGTGCCAGGGAACTGTTCTTCCAGTTTCTCGTGCTCCCTTGCGTGCGCACGCTCCCATTTCAGCATTCTGTGCCAAAAGGTTTCGCCAAAAGTGACCTAACCTAATGTCAGTGTTCCAAATATCATCCAGAATTAAATCAGAGTTCAAGGCATAGCTGTTGGTACAAACTGTGGAAACCCAAATCTGAAAGCTTCCTGGGTTTCTACCAGTTGAAAGTTCAAAACCTTGTCCCCACACCCACAAGTCCATCACATGGTCCAATGTTTCTCTGCCTTGCTGGCATTTCCACCCATCTAGTTTTGATCAGGTGCAGAGGTACGGAGACAAAAGATGGCTTTGGGCTTCTAGAAAGGAATGTTTTATTTTGACAACAACACATTCTGCTCCTTACTATTCCCCCTCCCAATTACCCCTCTAATGAAACAGCATAGTAAAATAATAGAGAGTGTGGCAGGCCTAAGATCCTAAAACAGTGTTTCTCAACCTTGGCGACTTTAAGTCCTATGGACTTCAACTCCCAGAATCCCCCAGCCAGGGAGTTTAAGTCCACAGGACTTAAAGTCGCCAAGGTTGAGAAACACTGTCCTAAAAGGAATATGACTGCAGGCCTGACACCTAACCTAACCTAACATACATAACCTAACACATAACGTAATGTAATGTAACGTAACGTAATATAACCTAGCATAGCATGATATGACATGACATAACATAACATAAAATACATAACCTAATACATAACAACATAATGTAACATGACACAACATAACTAAAAGGTAGCATTTCTGCCAAACAGCAGGAGAGTTCTTGAAGTTTTTAATCTTGTGTTTTTTTAATTGAGGAGTTGCAGTCAAAGGTTCCACAAACATGCTGTTTTTTCTGAGTGACTATGCTAGTTGGAAGAGCCAGTTACAAACCTCATTTGGAAGAATTAACTATAAACTTAGCCGTGGACTAATTCCATTCTAACCACATGAAGAAAAAGGGATTATTCACAGGATGCTCGTGAAAACAAAGACTCAAAAACAAAAGTTCCCACCCTTTACTAAGCATTTGTTTCAGATGGAAATATTTGATGCCTTTTATGGACCAACGCTAAGAAGATAAATTTTCCGCCTCA
Organism: Thamnophis sirtalis; assembly: GCF_051295495.1. Lineage (NCBI taxonomy): Eukaryota > Metazoa > Chordata > Lepidosauria > Squamata > Natricidae > Thamnophis > Thamnophis sirtalis. The sequence goes on along the minus strand of NW_028261385.1, from coordinate 22,025,282 downwards.
ATTCTACAGAGCCTGACATACAACCAGAGGTAGTATTCAGCCGGTTCGGATTAGTTCACCCGAACCAGTAGCGGAAATCGTGGGTGTGCCCGCCCACTCACCTGCCCCAGCTCTATGCTGTCCTATTTAGGCACGTTTTTGAGGCTGGGTGCATGTGTGTAAGGTGCGTGTGGGACAAACTGGTGTTAACAAAATGTGAAACCCACTGCTGTATACAACCACATCCAATTCTTATTCAGTGCAACTGAGTATATTTTATTCCTCTGGGGCGGGGGGTGTTGGAAGGTCTGCTTTGTTGTTCCCGTTCAATCTTGTAATTATGTGAAAAATTTAAACTTATTTTATTGTTGTTTGCGTAGAGGAAGTAGATGTTTTGTCCCCCCCCCCCACCTTGTTGACTCTGAAATGGTTTTATACTTTTAAATGCCAATTAACAGGTGACAGAAATGCTGGTCCTTACGAGGAGACCCATGTCTGCATAACAGGTCAAGCATTTGGATGATCCCAACCCCCTCACAGCATAAATATCGTGGCGTTTGAACCCCCTGAGACCTGTGGAGTTTACAAGTATGCTGTCAAGATCCTCTCTGTTGAGAGAGCCCTTGAAGTCCTGCCAAAATGCGAGGGGATTCCGGCACTTTTATGTGCTCGCAAGCACCGGTCTTGCCGTCTGATGCCAACTCTCTCTGCCCTCCAAACGTGGGTGTGAATCTCAAACATTGAGCTGACATTCCAGGGCGGAATGCGAGAGCGCCTGCCTGCCCAGTGATGCCAAAACAGCAGGTGACACTGGCTCAGGCTGGTGAGAGGAGAAAAGTAGCTTGCTGGCTTCTTGTTACATGTCCTCAGAATTTTACAGGATGGAATTAGGGACAGAGGAACAGATATAAAATGAGGTTACAAAATCCGGATGTCCAGATCAAATTGAGATGGGTGTAAGGGATAGGGTTATAGGCCTGGGCCATGATAACATAACCCCCAGTGGCGGGACCATATCCCCTTGCATCTGACTTTAGATTATCCCAGGATGAATCACATTGCAGGACAGGCATCCAAAACATGTCTCTCTTGAGATGGGGTGGGGAAGGTAGGGAGAGAAAGTGGAGAGAGGAGAGGCCAGTGTGCCAGAAAGGTGAGAAGAGGGCAAATGGGTCCATTCAATGGAATTTCAAAGTGGATGAGCAAAGCAATTCCTTATTAAAAAAACAAAGAAACTCTACCCAACCCTACTTGAAGAAACTCTTCTAGCCTAGCTTCTTCTTTCTTGTCTGAAAAGATCAAATCTTTATCTAGTAATCAGACTGAACTCCTGGTGACTTTGTGGAGATCTGCATGTTCTTTTCTTGGAAGTGGATTGCCACTGCCATCTTCTGGAATGTCTTATTGACTTCCCCATGTAGCCCACAGCCTTGATATTTCTGGGCCTTCCAGGATTAAGATCCTAAGTCTAACCCTATTTAGTTTTGTGGAATCAGCCAAGGTCATAATGGTAAGCAGTTTTAAAAGATATTTTAAGTCTATTGGGAACTTACAAAAGTATAAAAGTCTGTAGAGATTCTCAGTCATCCAGGTTATGGTTGTTCCAGAGATGCTTTTTCAGGAGGCAACTGGACTATACCCGAGTCTACTATACACCCATTCCAGACAGCTGGCTGTCCAGACTCTTCTTAAATATCTCCAGTGATAAAGCCCCCGCAACTTCTGAAGGCAAAGCTGTTCCACTGGTTAATTGTTCTCACTGTTAGGAAGTTTCTCTTTCATTCCAGGTTGCTTCTCTCCTTGCTTAGTTTCCACCTATTGTTTCTTTTATAGAATTGTATGGAAAAATTCAAATATGGAACACAGAAAACATCCTCAATAGAAGCATTCTTGCAATGAAAGCCTACAAAATTGGTGTCAATTACACCTGAAGATTACAAACTTCAACAACCTTTTCCAACCTGCTGTTTGGTTTGGAGATTATAGAAGTTGACATTGTTTGGGAAAGTATTGGTAGATGAAGGACTGTACTCTATAGTAGAGTACAACTCTACTATATTATGTGCCTCCAAAAAAGTGATGCTGGTTGGTTGTATACAGAAAATACTTATACAGATTGCGATACATATGTCAGGCCTGCAGTTATATTCCTTTTAGGATTTTTTGGCCTGCCACACTCTCTATTATTTTCCTATGCCGTTTAATTAGTGTAGTAATTGGGAGGCGGAATAGAAAGGAGTAGAATTGTGGAATGTGTTGTTGTCATTCCTTTCTAGAAGCCAAGGTCATCTTTTGCCTCCGCACCTCTGCACCTGACCGGAACCAGCTGGGTGGAGATGACAGCATGGCCGAAGAAGATTGGACCATGTGATGGATTTATGGATGTGGGGATAAGATCATGAACTTTCAACTGGTTGGAATCCCAGGAAGTTTTCAGATTTGGGATTCCACAGTTCATTGCCAACATGTTTGACTTATTAAATTGGAACTTTAAGGATAATTTTGCCTTGGATTCTGATTTAATTCTGCATGATATTTGGAATGCTGACAACATACATATTATTCATATATGTACAATGACTTGAATATACATTGGAAACACAAGTTATTTATTGTGGAATGTTTTCCAAGCACTCAAGACAAGCGTTAAGACAGGAAGAACATACATAGAATCAGGGCTGGGATTCAGCCGATTTGGACCAGTTTTAGCAAACCAGATGCTAATTTTACATCTGGTTCACCGGAAGTTGCAAGAATTGGGTGCCCCCACCCTACCCAACCCTCCCAGGAGTCTCCACGTGGCCCATTTTGGATGCTTGTGCAGAGACTCTGGGAGTATGAAAAACAGGTGTCCGGGAAGTCTGAAAATGAGCCTGTTTCCAGCCCATTCCGGAGCCTAGGGGAAGGCATTTTTGCTGTCCTGGAGGCTCAAGGAAAGCCTCTGGAGCCTGGGAAGGGTGAAAATGCCCCTCCCCACTGTGGTGCAGGAGGCTGAGTAGGCCATGCCCACCGTGACCACACCCACCCAGCAACCGGGCAGAGAGCCGGTTGCTAAATTTTTTCCTGCATAGAAGGAACAAATTATACACAATATGGATAAAAACATAAATATGTCACGGTGGGAAGATGACTTTGCTATCTCTTCTCATTGCTTTCTGTGAAGGTCTTTGCAACAGAGATGGACAGTAAACATAAAGTGAGATTATTAGATCCAACCATTAGACTTTCTAATTCAGCCCCAGATTCCCACAAGGTACTTTTGGAAAGCTTATAAACAGGTAATTGTTGGAGGATCCCCCCCCATTATATTCCTGCCTTAGATACTAACACCATGTAGCATAAACAATGGCATTTATTGTGCCTGTATACTGCCTCCTTTCACACCACGACAGTCTGTTTTTTGTTATCTGTCTCTTTTCTAAGGTCACAGTGCCAGCTGCCTCGCTTTACTCCCATGATTTTACCCATTCTTAAGCTACATCCAATGTCATACATGTTATTAAACCTCCACAACCTTCCATAGCTTTGTGTCATACCTTCAGCATTCATCATTGACAAAAAAGAGATCAAAGCTCTTTGATCTTCCTCTGACCACAGGAACGAGCTTTCCAGAAGCTCTGTAACATCGTCTGGCTTCCAGGAGATTTTCATCTTCTGAAATTAAGGCAATGTGGGTTCAACACAAAAGATTCAGATTCAGATTCAGATTCAGATTAGTTTATTTGTATGCCGCCCTTCTCCGGGAGGGACTCAGGGCAGCGAACAACTCAAAAGGGGAAAAGGGGACATAAAACATAATACACGTAATTAAAATACACAAGAATCACACAGGCATACAAGTCAAGAGGGGAGGGGAACTCATCAACCCCAGCCCTGCCGGCACAGCCAGGTTTTGACGGCTTTCCGGAAGGCCTGAAGAGAGGTGAGGGTCCGAATCTCCGCGGGGAGTTCATTCCAAAGGGCCAGAGCTGCTACAGAGAAGGCCCTCCCCCGGGTGGTAGCCAGGTGGCATTGGCTGGTGGACGGAACCCGGAGGAGGCCGACCCTGTGCAATCTAACAGGTCTATGGGAGGTAATTGGCAGCAGGCGGTCTCTCAAGTACCCAGGTCCAATACCATGAAGGGCTTTATAAGTTATGACTAGCACTTTGAAGCGTATCCGGAGACCGATCGGTAGCCAGTGCAGCTCGCGGAGGATAGGTGTAACGTGGGTGTATCGAGGTGCACCCACAATCGCTCGCGCGGCTGCATTCTGGACGAGTTGAAGTCTCCAAATACTCTTCAAAGGCTGCCCCATGTAGAGCGCATTGCAGTAGATAGTAAGATAGTAAGTTATTGAGGTTTATTGTAGACCATAACTTAGTACTGGCATTTATCAATAACATGGTAGGAATACTTTTTATGAGAGTGAAAATGGCAGTTCTCTAATGCTATTTATTTGTTCGTACAGCATTGGCTTCTGGGATGCTGTTGAATGTTGAATGTTTGCTTACATTAGAATCTCTGTGCTGGCTGGTTTACTCACACTTGTGTCTCTGTCCTACACTAAAACCTTACAATACACCTGTATAGTATTTCCCCCTTCTTCATCATCTGAATTGATCAAATTCTGGCAGATTGTCTCTAGGCTATCCACCATGTTTCTTTCTCTTTAGAAAGATCATCCAACTATGCAGATCATCAATCTTTACTATCAGGTTTGCTAGCAGTAGGTTACTGATTGCATTCATAAAACACCCTTAGCTTGATCATTGATTTTAATCATTTTCTGTGTTTCCATAATAAAAAGTAAAGGTAAAGGTTCCCCTCGCACATATGTGCTAGTCGTTCCCGACTCTAAGGGGCGGTGCTCATCTCCGTTTCAAAGCCACTTTCCCAAGAGGTCTCCGTGGTCATGTGGCTGGCATGACTAAACACTGAAGGCTCAAGGAATGCTGTTATCTTCCCACCAAAGGTGGTTCCTATTTTTCTACTTGCATTTTTACATGCTTTCGGACCGCCAGGTTGGCAAAAGCTGGGCCAAGTCATGGGAGCTCACTCCGTTACACGATGCTAGGGATTCAAACCACCAAACTGCCAACCTTTCTGATCGATAAGCTCAGCGTCTTAGCCACTGAGCCACCGCGTCCCTACCATTTCCATAACACACTGAGCCATAATCTGAATGAACAGGCTACACACAATACAAAAAATAGTTAATCAAAGTTAATAGTTAATTAAAAGCAGTGTTTCTCAACCTTGGTAACTTTAAGATATGTGGACAATTTCCAGAATAGTGGGAATTGAAGCCCACTCATCTTAAAGTTGCTAAGGTTGAGACACACTGGTTAAAAAAAACCCAATTTGATACGTTGTCTGTATGTGATCACTTCCTTTTCAGCTGACTTGATGATTGTGTTTTGAATAAAAACAACCAATGTGCCACGAGGTGTAGCCGTATCATACATGTACAGCCTCATAATGTCTTACTCATAATTAGGATCTGCTCCCAAATCACTGCAATATTTTGCTACTAGGGATCACAACTTCTGGGAAGTTTTCCAGATTCATAATCATGAGTCATCCAGTGTCAGAAATGGATCACGGAGATGATTCTGTTTTCCCTTTTCTTCCTTTTTTAATCATCTTCCTTCCTAGAAATCAGAAGGAATATGGTAACATCTTTTTAGAATGCATTTTATTAAAGCTTTTATGACCTATACCTTCTAATAAAATGTGTTACTCTGAAAATGTGGTACTAGATTCCTTCTAATTTTCTGTTACCTTTGGACATGTGATAAAGGAAAAAAATGGAGTATTTCATATTTTAATACATTTTTTTTTGAAAATTTTGAGATAAAAATGAAACCAGAACTTTTCCTTTTGGGTTTAATGGAAAAAGAACTAGAAAAAATTGGAACTTTATTATTATATATGTTGACAGTAGCAAGTATGCACAAAAATGGAAGGACACTTCAATTCCTATTATGGATGAATGGTTGCAGAAGTTGATGGCATTGGCTGAAATGGCAAAATTGACCACTTTGATTAAAGAAAAGAACATAGGTGCTTTTGTTTCCACAGGGAAATTGTTTCTGAACTTCATGCTTGATATGGAAAAGAATGAAACTCTGACTTTGGATTTTTACCAATTAGACTGATAGATCTTCATAGAAGATAGGTTTGTTCATATTATTATGAAAAAACCAAAAAGCTGTGATTTGATGTCAAGGCTTATTTTACTGTAAGAGAGTCGGAAGTCAATCCTTTTTTTCCCTTTCTTATCTTTCCTCACTTCTCTTCCCCCCACCACTGCTCCTCTATTTAGTTTGTATTTTTAAAAACTTTATAACTCAATAAAAATGTTAATGAAAACAAGGGGGGGGATTTTTCCCCCTGCTATCTTAAACAAACACAGTTATCTTCCCATAATTTCCTATGAACATAATCTGCTACAGATTATTTGGAGGTCAAATCCATTAAATTGTAGCCCATAAGGCTGAGCACCTACACTAACCTGTTCATATATTCAGCGAAACAGCATCCACAAGAAGTTTGTGGAAAGAGCAATCATTTTTGACAACCTGTCTTTCATAACTCAACAGCAATGAGCATTTGTTTCCGGCTTTGAAAGAGAATCTACCTCATAATTGAATTTCTTCCATAATTGAGTCAGAAACTGTCAATCCATTCCCAGAAATGCTTGTCATGAGCTTATGAAAAATGAATTAAAGTGTTTTGGAGGATGGAAATTCTTTGCCTCCTTACTTATGCTCCAGTCACCAGCACATGAGGCTGTTTGCAAGAACGTGGGCTGGCATCTACAGAGGAATGCGCAGAGATGCAGAAGCTTAATCCTCCCCCCACCCCTTCAGAGAGCATGCGTCACTTCAAATGACTCTTCTTCAAAGAGTCTCAGCAAACCTACACACCAATGAGTACTAAATATTTGCTTAGGTAAATTCTTTCATGACTTGAAGCAGCTGAGTGTTGCATTTTCTCTGGATGCCACGTAATTGTCCAGCCAAAATCAGAAGTAGCTCAATACTGTGTTTTACCCAGGAATGAGCCTATATGTAAAGCAACAAAGGGACAGAGGAGAGTTTCATGTGTAGATATTTGCTTGAACTAATTGGAAGTTCTAAATAGTGTGTGGAACCGCTAAGGCAATTATCTCACTTGGCTGTAAATTTGATACTATAAATATAGGTTTTGCCTGTAGGGAAGCACAGAGAATATAATCCTCTACTATAATTATTTTAGTGGAAGAGGTGTTGAGTTCATGCATTTTCCATGATCAAATGAATGAAGGTGTCCTTCTCATTCACCTGCTCTTCACTTCCTTCTAAAGTCCTTTGGAAATGAATCTGCTAGTGCCTTCTGAGGTCTTCTTTGTGAAGTATCATAATATCCTTTGACCCTGGTTTTGGCACATAGCAAAATATATATTAGACACTGAGTTAGAATTGCTCACAGAGGAATAGAAAATAATTGAAATTACAACTTAGAGAAGAAATTATTTCCTTAATTTATATATCTACATGGGCATGTGCCCATATATGCTCAACATTCCATGACTGTTAACATTTACTGAATATTCCATATCAATGTTTTCTGTTTGATTTCAGTATTTGTTTCAGATGTGCAATAGCATTTTGTAGCCAACAGATTTTTACTAATAAAATTAATTAGATTACATAATATAATAATGTAATATACAATTTGTCCTTGATGTATGACAACAATTGAGCCCAAAATTTAAGTTGTTAAGTGAGAAATTTATTGAGTTTTGCTCCATTTTATGACCTTTCTTACCACAGGTATTAAGTGAAACATTGCAGTTGTTAAGTGAATCTGGGCTTCTGCATTGACTTTGCTTGTCAGAAGGTTGCAGAAATTGATTACATGTCCCCGGGACACAGAAACCACCATAAATATGAACCAGTTGCCAAGCATCTTAATTTTGATCATGTGACCATGGGGATGCTGCAATGAAAGTGTGACATTGTGAAAGATGGTAAGTGTGAAAAATGGTCATAAGTCACATTTTTCAATGCCATTGTAATGTTGAACAGTAACTAAATCATCTATTGTAAGTCGAGTACTACATAATGTAATGTAGTGTTAATATACCATACTATACTATACTATACTATACTATACTATACTATACTATACTATACTATACTATACTATACTATACTATACTATACAATACAATACAATACAATATAATATAAAATGAGATTAAAATATAAAGTATTTATCGATAGATAATTGTATTTGTAACTATTTTATTTATGTGGCTGCTCCTCATCGCAATGACTTTGGCAAATAACAATGATTGAAATTCAACATAACACTATAGCAATAGGTACACTATATTGCCAAAAGTATTCACTCACCTGCCTTTACTTGCATATGAACTTACTGTAAGTGACATCCCATTCCTAATCCATAGGGTTCAATATGACGTCGGTCCACCCTTTGCAGCTATAACAGCTTCAACTCTTCTGGGGAGGATGTCCACAAGATTTAGGAGTGTGTTTATGGGAATCTTTAAACATTCTTCCAGAAGCGCATTTGTGAGGTCACACACTGATGTTGGATGGGTTTACGTGGCCTACTACTTTGTGGCTGAGTTGCTGTTGTTCACAAACACTTCCACGTTCTTGTAATTCAGCTGACAGTTGACTGTGGGATATTTAGGAGTGAGGAAATTTCACGACTGGATTTGTTGCACAGGTGGCATCCTATTACAGTTCCACGCTGGAATTCACTGAGCTCCTGAGAGCGACCCATTCTTTCACAAATATTTGTAAAAACAGTCTGCATGCCTAGGTACTTGATTTTATACACCTGTGGCCATGGAAGTGATTGAACACCTGATTCTGATTATTTGGATGGGTGAGCGAATACTTTTGGCAATATAGTATATCTAACTGGCAGCTAACATAAAACAAAAAAAGGCTATCTATATGACTATCTCATGTGCTCTGCCTCATTTTTTGGATTTCATGCCAGTTCACATAGACACCTCTTCAAGGTCTTACAAAAAGTCAGCCAAGTTCAGGGTCCTACCACTTGGGACTTTTTAGTAGAACACATGGGATGGGCAGATACAATCAAGGAAAACAGCCCTTCAAATAATCCAGCCTCATGTCAAGGAAGTCTTTACAGGAAACTATCAGCAGTTTGATTTGACTATACTGGCAACCAAAATAGCTCACAGGGCAAAGGTGTAATATAAACAGATTGAGTAGTATTCGTAACTGCCTATATTGCTGAGTTTTGAACCAGCTGCAATTTCCAGAGGCTTTTCAGGAGCAGCCCCATGCAGAGATCATTGCAGTAGTTCATTCTGGAGGTAACTAAGGCTTGAATGACTGTGAGCAAAATCTCTCAGTCCCTTTTCCAAAAAAGGATCATATTTAAAGATCTTAAAAGAATGTGAAAAGATTGGGATGGGTGGGGATATATTCACCACTGTATAAAATCATACATAGGTGCCATTATAACAAGAGATTCTAAAACCAGTACAAAATATTTCAAAGGCAGGTATACAGATGAATAAGTACTAAAATATATTGAGCGTCAAATTGATCTAAGAATACTGTAGATCAGAGCAATCGGTTTTTTTAAATGTGAACTTTCTTCCAGAATTGTCACTTGAAAAGATTTGTGAAGTTGTCTCTCAAGCCAAGTTTTTTTTAAGGAAAGAATCTTTCAACCATCTCACAAAATTTCTAACTTTTCAATCTTACCCTGAATAACTGGCAGTATTCAGCCAGTTCGGACCGGTTCAGACGAACTAGTAGCAGCGACCTGCGGGTGAGCCCACCCATCTTCCTGGTCCTATGTTGTCCTATTTAGCCACATTTTCTAAGTCGTGCACATGCAAGCAAGCCACATGCGCTCACAGTTTTGGTGCATGGAAAACAGGTGGTAAAATTATGTGAAACCCACCTCTGACCTTTACCACGATACATTTGTTTAAAGAGGAAAGATGGACATTAGCTGGAATCCATTCTAGCATCTGTCCTGTTCATAATCTCCTGTCAGAGCAAAATGTTGGGAGAGTCCACTAGCATTTCAGAAATCTCACTCCTGAATTGTGTGTTCTTTCACACTTGAGTCACTACCCAGCAAAAGCTTCAGTAAGGGCTACCTTATTACTTCACCCTATCACCTTGTGCTGAAAAGGCATACTGTGTAGAAGCCCAATCTATATCAATTCCTTTTAAGTAGAATGCCTCCAGCTTCAGTTTCAAAATATAATACTGTACGGATCTGAAAACCTTTAATTCTGCCTCCATTCTTCTGTTTGAAGCTGTCACTTTCTGCTCCACTTGGATTTTCAGGCTTGCAATATAAGGGGACCTATTGTGCCTTCAAAGCAAACTCTTGGGGTAGTTCAGTGAACCCTGAAGGGAAAGAAGAAGCTGAATCAGAATAGGAGCAAAAAACTCTTTCATAGAGAAACTCTTACAGAACTGAGTCACTAGCGTGTTGAAGTCAATATCTGTTTCTTCGCTTGGCCTTCCAGATTGCTTCAGCTGCAACCCACTAATAGTTTGATATGGAAAAAGTCCCATTTATTGCACGGGATTGCTTTAAGGCACTTCAGTTTGGAGAGTAGAAACTTTCATGAGTCAGGATGGGAACAGAGAACACTTGTCTCATCAAGAGTAAACTATCTATATTTATACTTCGTCTTGTGACTCACAAGACTTTATTTTAATAGGGCTGCACCATGGTAAAAACAAGAGAACAGGACTTTTGACTTGGCTATTGTATACAAAGTCTATTTTTAAACATCGGAGCCCTGGATCGGTGAGGAGGAATGGAAAGAGATCATTAGTCAGCTGCAGATGCTCCCACAGACATGCAAATTCTGATGATGTTTGCCCTAGAATTGAATATTTTAGCAGCAATGAAAGAGGACATTAAAAAAACTGCTCTGCGATGAATGGACATTTTCTCTGAATGTTCAGAAGGTCACTGATACAGAAATAACCTACTAAAAATATTAAAGATATTGTTGTGAAGTGTGGAGTTCAACTTTTTTTTTTAAAGCACTCTTAAAATTTACAGTTGACTTCAGCAAGAGAAGTTGTTATGCTGTAGGTCAGCGATGGCTAACCACTTTGTTGTTGGGTGCCAAAAATGCAAGGGCATGCGTGCAATAGCGTGCATGCGTGCCAGCACCCATAATGTCCCATGTGTGCATGTGTGCATGTGTGCACAACCCCCCCACTCATCCCCCCATATGCGCCACACTATTTGCCTCCAAGCTGAGTTTGGTATTTCCTCCGGGGGACCATTGGCCCATTTTTTGCCCTCCCCAAGCTCCGGGGGCTTTCCTGAAGCCTGGGGAGGGCAAAAACAGCCTCTCCTGGCCTTCTGGAAAGCCAAAAATCAGCTGGCCAGCACGCGCATGCGCCCTGATGCTGACAGCTCACATTCTGGCAGATATGACTATGTGTGCCACCCATGGCATGCGTGTCATCGGTTTGCCATTCCGGCTACAGGTGAAGAAAGTATAGATCTGCACAGTAATTCATGAGTTGGACTATGGAAGGCTTCTGCTGAGAACAGAAGGCAAGAGAAGCAAAAATGATGTCCCTGTAGGACTTTATCCTAGATTTCCTGGTCAGGCAGAAGATGAAACCTTTCTGTGTTAAATGATCAAGCTTTCAAAGACAATGTCAATTGTCTTTTGTCTTTTCCATTGTCAATTGGCTAAATGTGGTCTCATCTAACCCTCAAAACAAAGCCTTGCAAACTCACTACAGTTCATGAATTGCAACAGTTTTGTTTCACGATTCATTCAGAAAAGCTATTTTTAGCTAAAGCAACCCAAACAGAGAAGAAAACATCTTTGTGAGAGAGAGAAGGTGGAAGAAGAAGCATATGGGACCACAGAATCTTCTCAAAATTGGGAACAGAACACCTCAATGCAGTTGTAAACCAATCTTCCATAGCTTCATGGAAGATTTAATTTACGTTTGCTTTGGGATGCAATGCCAAAGGTAGAGGAGAGAGAGTTAGTTAGTTCTAGATAGACACTCTAAATACCTCCAGATGATTTGCTCAACTTTGACAGCAAAAGGTTAGATTGATTCTACTATTTTCCCTTTTCGTTTTATTTATGTACTAGCCGATAACCCGGTGTTGCCCGGGTATTTATTTATAGGGGGAAAATGTCCTGACCAAATGTAATTTCTAATGTTGGATTTCCCCCCTTACCAGAGGGATCCCCCTTATGGAGTACTGTGAAGCCGTTACCATGGCAACTCCACTGCGCTGCACAGTAGAAGCCATTTTACAGCAGTACAGTAGAAGCCATTTTAAGGTTCAACGGGCTGTATCTTAACATAACATATACCCCGAGGGGCTTTAGGGATATCTTACTCCCACAATATTTTTTTCCAGACAGTAAGTCATCTGTGTACCAAGTTTGGTTGAAATTGCTCAAGGTGTTCCAGAGTTATTCTGGAACACGCACGCACGCACACACAAATTTATATACAGATAGATTATGTCCTTAAATATTTAATCTGTTCTACTCTGAAAGGTCATGAAGAGATATATTATACAACTGTGGGGGAAACCACATCTTTCAAATCAGAGTGCAGCTGTACTGTATCAGAAGAATGTGAGAACTGATGCCCTTAAAAAGAAGAGAATTGTTTTTTCCTCTTTCATATCCCAAATTGCGGGGAAAATAAATTAACGAGATATTACTTTAATAACAGTATTGTAGAAGAAGCATTTAATACACATCCAGTGTTTATGGTGTGCTCACTCTTTGAAGCACCATTCACCCCTCTTCCCCAAGAGCAGATTGGTTCCATAAAACACTGAAAAACTGGATATTGTGAAGTTCAGATGGCCCACTGAGTCATTTCTCTTTATCGCCTTGTTGGGTTCATCCTTGTGACCATTGATGTTTTTTATTTTATTTTGTTAATATGATTTTTATTGCTTTAATGTGTTACTATCTACTTGAAGTCACGTTTGCAAGGTGGCATCTATATTAAAGAAATACTTTCGGCTGTAATTTGAAGCATTAAAATACCATTGGTGATTATTTTGTACAAACCAAATTCAGGTTGCCTTGCCCAATGTGTAGACACATATTGAAGATGCCAAAGAGGTTACAACATTAGCTATGCACAGACATCTTCAAGGAATTAGTAATGACTGAGTCTTTGATCGTCTTGAACAACATCCAATGCTTCAATAAAGATTTACAAGAAAATAGAAGTCAATCAACTAGAAATTGTCTGATGTGCAAAGTATTGTCCTACTGTGGTCCCTGTTTCCTTATTTTGAATAGAATAGAACAGAACAAAACAGAAAATAGATATTCTTTTATTGGCCAAGTGAGATTGGACACACAAAGAATTTGTCTCCTGTGCATATGCTCTCAGTGTACATACTAACAACAAAGTGATAATCATAAGATACCCATCGGAGAAGATAACAGGAAAGATGAGAAGGATAATAGTAACATAACCCTACTACACAGATAAATATCCTTAGGCATAAGACAGTGCTGTGAGAATAAGGTATTTAGCAGTCTTTAAACAATAGTTTGTTAGTAGTAATTATTTGTACAAATTGTGTAAAATTCAGAGTTAGCATATTGCCCCCAACAATCTGGGTCCTCAATTTACCCACCTTGGGTAAAATGGAAGGCTGAGTCCACCTTGAGCCAGTGAGATTTGCCGCTATCAGTCAGCTGAAGTAACCTGCAGTACTGCACTCTAACCACAGCACCACTTCGGCTGTATATGTTAAATAACAGCGTGCCATTCAATATGTATTTCTTTCCTACTGTCAGCCTCTGTTTTGCTGCTTGCTTTTCGGCTGCCATTGAAACCGGGGTGGGGCATGGTATTTGGGTGAGGGAAATATTCTGTACAGGAGGACTGTAAATTGGGAGCTGTTCTCACCATTCGTTTACGCATGTGGAAGCAGAGGAGTTTCCCGCCAAGGCCAACTGTCTGGCATGCCAACCTGGTATTGATTTTTGAAGATGTCTCCCAGCTGCAGTTGTGGAGATATTGGATTGGACTATGGACTGGGGTTGCCAAGGGGAGGGGAATGAGTCATGTATTGATATATGCTTACGCACACTTTTGCTCAGATCCAGCTTTGCCTAGCTTCTATTTACTTATAATCAGTAAAAGTACTCTTAATTCTGCAAAATGGAGTTGAGTGGTTTCTTTCTTGATTATTAAGTGAAGCAGCAATTGACACCTTCTAATGGTTCTATGGATTTTTGCACTCCAGATCTGGGAACCCTCAGCATGAGTCCCTATACAGGTAGTCCTTAACTTACAACCTTAGTGTGTGGACCACTTCCAATGTAGTGTCCAGTGTACCATGAAGCTAGATTATATTCTTCTTTGTTTATATCAATTCATATCAAATAAATGCAGCCATTTCTAAATTCGCTACTGTATATCTTGGTTTCCTACGAATAAAAAAAGAACTTTATATTTTACTTTAAAATAGGATCACTCAACTTTGTCATTTGCCCCAAGTGAGGTCACATATGTGTTTTAACATTTCAGGGTTCGAAGCAGAGAATTTATAAACTCCGCTTTAGTTGGAGCGTGGGATGTCCTTAGAATTAATAGACCAGTTTTTAATGGGTTTGGCTTCTTTCAAAACATCTGTCTCAAGAAGTTTACTCTACAATATGTTTACACTATGATCTGCCAGGTAGTGGATATGTCTATGTAGAAGGAAAGCTGCAAATATTTTCTGTCCTTTTGCACAAAAATCTTCAACTATTTTAATTTGGGAAGCAAATTGATATTAATCCATCCTGAGATAAACTATTCTTCACTGAAAATAACAGATTCATTTTAGTAAATATCCAAATCCTGTTTAGAAGTGTTCCTCACATACTGAGCCAACAATGGAAAAGGAGACATCTAGCATCCCTGCCTTCCCTCACACGGAAGCCATTATGATGCCAATTGACCCCAGTGCAGGATGATTCTATTTTTGGGGATCCATTTTCCCATAGGTAAAGGTTCCCCTCTCACATATGTGCTAGTCGTTCCCGACTCTAGGGGGCAGTGCTCATCTCCGTTTCAAAGCCGGAGAGCCAGTGTTGTCCGAAGACGTCTCTGTGGTCATATGGCTGGCATGACTAAACACTGAAGATACACGGGACACTGTTACTTTCCCACCAAAGGTGGTTCCTATTTTTCTACTTGCATTTTTAAGTGCTTTCGAACTGCTAGGTTGGCCAAAGCTGGACAAGTAACAGGAGCTCACGCCATTACGCGGCACTAGGGATTTGAACTGCTAGGGATTCCCCATAAGATCACTGAATATATGAATGAAGATGGTCGCTAACAAGGTTCTAGTGTGTAAAGAAAACTTTCAGGCTGCTGTGTCCAGGTGTTGAGTATCTGGGTGTTGTTTAATGGTCATTTTTTTAAAAAGTTCTAAGCACATTCCAGAAAATTGCAAGGTTTCAAAATTACATAGAATTCTTAAAAAGACCCTCTAACACTTCTGCGTGTATTTCTGTCATCCCAGTGAGCTTTTAATAAATGAGTAATTATTAGGGAAAAGTAGAGGCAGTGGTTTTCCTTTAAAAAACCCTATGGGACAAATTTGATTCAGTGAATTGTGAGAATTAGATACCAGCCAAAGGGCTGAGTGAACTGGACAGCTTCATATTGAATGGGGTTTTGAAGGAAACTTTGATGGTTATTTTTTTAAAAATGGGGTTAGGACTACTAGAAATTATAAATTACAAGAAGCAATGTTCTTCGTTTTAATTTCATTACTTTGCTTTGTTGCTATTTGATGATCATCTATAAGTGCTGATTACATTGCTTCCAATAGTATCTTCAACTAAGTTGAATACCTCAGAGGAGAAATTTCTCTTTCTTTGAGCAAATTTTGTCTGTTTAATACTGAGAACACTCAGTATTAAACAGTCTCCAACCTTGGCAACTTTAAGACTTGTGGACTTCAACTCCTAGAATTCCTCAGCCAGCAAAGCTCTAAATGATCAGAGGTATATTTCCCCTCTGTTTTTCCAACAATACTTGTATTCTATCTAACGTAACAGTTGACCAACTCTTGTGTATAATGAGAATCAAATGTTTTGTTCATTGTCATTCTAAATGTTTCTGCAAATTCATTTGACATTTGTAGGAAGAGAGTGGGGAGAAAATGTAGAAAGAGTTGAAGGGGGGGGAACCTAGTGATTTGAGAATTCCTTCTCTGCCTATCCAGAGGATGGCAGCCGTGTTCCTCTAAACATGAACTGCAAACTGTACCAGACAAATCTCAATAACATGTTAGGTATAATTTCCTGAAGCACGAATAGACTCAGTGAAATAATTCACTGAAGAAATGTCTTGTCTCCAGGATAGAGTAGCTTTTAATTTAGACATGCATAGTGCTCCAGAAAAGTAGTTCAGAAAGAAAATATATGAAGTTGAAAAACTTCATAGCGAGTGTGAGAAATCAACAACTGAAAACTCTCAGAAACAGTGATGACTGATCCATAACATGAATGATTACTATAACACATCTCCCCAATAACTGATCTTGGCTGGTGACCTTGCTTCCATATTCTGGATATTGTGAACTTTCCAAACACTTTTTGCAACTACTTTTGCGTTACATGGATGCAAGAAAAGCACGAACCAAGTATTTGGAACACTAAACTCAGTTGTGAATACTTCTAAGCCCTGTCATAATGTGGGTAGAATGCTTTTATTAGAGATATAGGGGAAGGGGCAAAGAACACTTGTAGAGGTAATATGAATGATTTCATGTTTAAAATAGGAATAAGGTAGAAAAGTCTATGACCTCTTTCAAGGAAAAATGATACTCTGAGGAAGGAACAAAACACAGCAACAAGAAACAGCAACAAAATGTACTTCTGCTACCTTATTTTCACAGAAGGAAAGAGAGGGAAAAAATCAAAACAGAAGGTTTTACCAAAATGGAAATCAAGCTTGTTCTAAATTGAAAAGATAATTTCACATCAGAACTGAAAAAAATCTTGTTGGTGAACATGGTCAGCAATCAGGGGGAAATAATGCCACAACTTATGCGTGTTTGATATTTTAGTAAATAAGCCTTTAGAAAAATCACTTGAAAGCTCAATATTCAGAATACTTCTTGAGACGAGATTACACGAAAACCACCAGAAAAATAGAAATGTACCATTCTTTTGTCACTGCATTAAGAGATATGGAATCAGATAAATCCAGAACTTGTATGAAAAGTATTCTTAAATTTTAATGTAATAAATTCAGTGATGGTGCTATAGGAATGCTTTTTTTTAGAATTGGTCAAAGCTCTTGATTGTGTCGAATAGCAGTGGCTATTTAAATTACAGAGGGTTTTTTTAATTGAAAAGAAGTTCTGAACTTATTCAGAATCTTCACCTTTCCTTTTTTTAATTTAAAATTTTAAGTTTAAAATGTATTCAAAAGTGTATTTCAAAAGGTAACTTTGTTTCAGTTTACTCATAAATAAAAAAGAGATTGGGAAAATTCACATTAAAATACCAACCAAATTAATTTCTCCACAGTTCTCAATTATATATTTACAGCATATAAACCACAGATAGAATCTTAGAAAGAAATTACATGAGATATATATAGCTATTGATATGTTGAAAAAATATAACACATTTAACTGAATTTAACCATTACAACATAGAAAAATACTAATAATCATTCCAAGAGAATAATGTAACAGAAGGATTACTGGAAGTTATTAAATTATTCAACAATGAAATCCAGATGTGTTGTGGATGTGAAAAATATTAAGTGTTACGTATGAAGTCTGGAAAAGCCCACACAATGCCAAATATTTGGTTCTGCTTTGGGGCTGAATTACCAAAATGGTCATTCTAAATGCATTGGATTTGGTTCCTTTGGTTAAAAGAAAAGAAATTAGGGTTGACCTTGTTTTGCCATTTAAGCAGAAAAGAAGAATTTAAAAGCTATTTTTCAAAGGCTGCAGCAAGGCTTATAAAGTTGAAAGCGTGTCCCAACATTATGTGCTTTTAAGTCACAGAAGTTTTAATAGGACACTTAATTTTTTCCCCGTAATAATTCACATCATGCTGGAGCTAAAGGCACGGAGCGGTTTTTGTCAATTCTTCCTGCAGTCCTACTTCTTTTTGGTTCCCAGTCCCTAAAGTTAAATTTACTAGGATCAAGAAGTCTGAATAGTGACGAGGAAGCATAAAATGTTCCTTCTATTCTATCTTTTTTACATGGCATCAATCAGTTCCACCGCAATTTGTGCTCCAACACAATTTATTTCAATTATTGGATTGTTCACAATCAGTTTCAAGAGCAAGTTAGAGACACTTACTTGAAATTAGAAGCAGTAAGACTTAATTGTGTGCCGAAATGCACAATTGTGTGCATTTCCATTGTGTGTGGAATATGCATCTGCTCTCTGCAATCGGCAACTGGAACATTGAAATGTTTGCACACCACTCCTTCTAGCTAGATGAGAAAGCTTCCATCATCCCCATTTCTACCTCACTATCTTGATCTCTTCTATTCACTCACTCCACCTTGCAGGAAAGGTATTCTGTGACTGCCATGATTATTAAATCTAGAAATGAACTATAATCAGCAGTTGTAGTCCGGCAGTACCTTCCTGGGCTCCCACTTATGCGAAAGCTTTTGTGTGCATCTAGGTGTTTCTTCCTCCAGACAATTGTACTCAATGTGAGTTTTTCATTGACGTCCCCAGTGCTACTTCACCCCCATGTACCTCATGCTCTGTTTCTTGTTGCATGAAGATATCATTTCTGAGGGACATGTCCTCATGATATTGTCTCCCTCATATTCCCAGCCTACTGTTAAGCCAACCGAGAACTTTTGTAAGTTATCAACCTTGGAAGTTTTGGTAACCTTCTTGTCCTGTCAAAACACTTCTCATGTGGACAATCTAGAATATCTCAGGGTTGAGCCTGGACATGACATGATAGGGACAGTGATCTGTCAGTTCCTGTTAGATGCAAAAGATCAGGTTCACACATGAAGGTCCAATTAAAGTGATCTATTGCTACTCAAGCCTATGCGCTCCTGCATATATTTTTAACTAACAGGTAGCACCTGCTAGGAGATAAATAGGTAAAGGTTCTCCTCGCACATATGTGCTAGTCATTCCCAACTCTAGGGGGCAGTGCTCATCTCCATTTCAAAGCTAAAGAGTCAGTGCTGTCCGAAGATGTCTCTGTGGTCATGTGGGCGACATGACTAAACACTGAAGACACATGGAATGCTGTTATCTTCCCACCAAGTATTTTTCTACTTGCATTTTTACATGCTTTCAAACTGCTAGTTTGGCAGAAGCTGGGACAAGTAACGGGAGCTCACTCCATTATGCAGCGCTAGGGATTTGAGCCACCAAACTGCCAACCTTTCTGATTGACAGGCTCAGCATCTTAGCCACTGAGCCACCATGCCCCATTCAGGAGATAAATAAGAGTCAAAAAAATTCAAGGGAGGTGGGACTTAATTCCCTAATGGCTATATAGAGATTCTAGGCAAGTTCTTTTAACTTCACCACAGGTTCTTCCATACCGTTGAACTGCTAACTTTCTGATCAACAAGCTCAGTATCTTAGCCACTGAGCCATGGCCTCCCCATGGGTAAGATACCCCTAACACCCCTGGGGGGGGTGTTCTGTTAAGATGCAGCCTGTTGTGCCTTAAAATAGCTTCGACTGTACTGCTGTAAAATGGCTTCTACTGTACAGTGCAGTGGAGTTGCTATGGTAATGGCTTCACAGTACTCCACAAGGGGGCTTCCTCTGGTAAGGGGGAAAATCCAACATTAGAAATTACATTTGGTCCAGACATTTTCCCCCTATAAATAAATTCCCAGGCAACACTAGGTTATCAGCTAGTAGGTATTAAATTCAGGTACAAACTCCTACCCTAGGATAGTCATCAGTGGTTGGGTTATTTACTGTTAATTGATGGGAAACCCAACTATTAGATTGGGTATCCATTAATCATTGCTCTGAAATGATACCTCATTAAATGGTGTTAGGTCAACATACTAAGAGTGAAAAGTCAATATTCAGTATATAGTTGTTAAAATATTGTGTCAACGAGGCTTCTTCCTATATGCATTCTCATCACTTAAACCTGCTGCCTTTTCTTTGGGCCGTAGGATACCAAAGTGAATGTTTTGGTGCAACGTATCTATTTTGCAAATCTATTCTTCTATAAGAAGACATGAAACATTTAATATTGACTTCTTCCTTGGGTGAAAGTCTCACCATTCATTCAACAGATCAAGATATCTCATAAAAATCTTATAGCCAATTGCATTAGTAAAAAGGTTGGTTTCCGTTTCCTGTCCGGGAGAGACGAATGTTACAAGCCAAAGTCTGAAACTCTTCTCTCTTAATAGGTTACATATGTTCAGAGGCAAAATCCAGCTAATATTTTGGATTGAACGTCTATAAATTAAAGCTTTAAATGACAGTTTCCTCCCACCTTCTGTGTGAGTTTCTTTTAGAAAGCATTAAGTAATTGGTTTTCTTCTTCCATTGGGAATTTGACTCTCTCTTTAAAAGCAAGAATTTACAGAGTGGAGTGAGTGCAAAAGAATCCCAGTTATAAAAGCTGTGATTTATACCCACTACCAAGGCTAATTTCACCCCTGATACCATTTCACATGTATTCTGTGCCCACAGAGAACTGCACGGAACATATTGGCTCAGGGTATCTGCTAAAATTTACTAGTGTTGCACCTGTAGTCTTTTTGGATGGAAGACTGCCTGTTATTGCTGTGAGTCAATCTGAGCTCTTAATATGTGGAAGAGATAGGCAGTTGCTCAAAATGGTGGGAGAAAATTGGGCGAGGGGGGTAGAGAAGGGGACAGAGCCAAGGTAGCACAGTGATTAGAGTGCAGTACTGTTCAAATCTCACCGGCTCAAGGTTGACTCATCCTTCCATCCTTCTGAGGTGGGTAAAATGAGGACCCAGATTGTTGGAGGCAATATAGCAATAGCAGTTAGACTTATATACTGCTTCATAGGGCTTTCAGACCTCTCTAAGCGGTTTACAGAATCAGCATATCGCCCCCACAGTCTGGGTCCTCATTTCACCCACCTGGGAAGGATGGAAGGCTGAGTCAACCTTGAGCCGGTGAGATTAGAACCGCTGAACTGCAGATAACAGTCAGCTGAAATGGCCTGCAGTACTGCACCCTAACCACTGCGCCACCTCGGCTCTATGCTGACTATATGCTGACTCTGTAAACCGCTTAGAGAGGGCTATATAAAGTGGTATATAAGTCTAAGTGCTATTGCTAGAGAAACTTTCAACTTACAAAACCTTGCATGTTCAAGCAGTCAAACCATCCATAAACACACAATATGTTGGTCTTGTTGAAGTCTTACAGTGGACAACACAGCAGGTAGAATTATTTTAATTTCAAATTGTATCTTGCCATCATGTGAAACCTTGGCTCTTCATTCCATCTCCTCTATAGCTCAAGTCCACAAGCTAGTAGGAATATTTGAGAAGATTGTTACTAAATAGATTCAGGAATATGGTTTAAATACTATGGGAAATGAAAAATTAGATCTTTAAAAGTTATAGTAAATTTAATCTGAGTACTACACATTTAATTATGTTAATTAAAAGAGTTTTTTTTAATCAACATGCATAAAGAACATAGAATTGAAATCCCCAAGTCATTTCTTTGGGGAATAGTAAAAACACAGAAAGAGAAACAGAATTCTAATAATGTTATCTGAAAAAAATTAATAATTCAGTTCAGATTAGAAACTAAGGAGTAAAAAGCATATTAAATGAAGCACTAATATAAATGGTGCAGATCTGATATTTGCAAATTTGAGATCCAGTACAGGTTAAGTTAATGTCTTAATGTCCGAGCATTAAGAACTGCAAAAAGATCATATATTTCTTCCTTGGTTGCGTCCGCCGAGTCACGCCCAGCCGCCCTGTTCAGGATAACCCGCTCCCTCCTTAATAGGAGGGATGCGGGAGACCCCTTGCAGGGTAGGGCTGAGGATTATGCTCAATTCTTGGCGGACAAAGTAGCTCGGTTTCGATCGGACTTGGACTCCACCGCAGTAGATCCAGCTGAGACACAGGAGGATCATTTGCCACATCAGTTCTGGGTTGAGTTCCAGGAAGTTGCCTCTGGGGATGTGGACAAGGCCATCCGAGCTGTAAGTGCCTCCACTTGTATTCTGGACCCGTGTCCCTCCTGGCTGGTGGCTAACAGCAGGGAGGTGACACATGGCTGGATCCAGGCGGTTGTCACCGCCTCCCTTCGGGAGGGGCACTTCCCCGCCGCACTCAAAACGGCGGTGGTGAGACCCCTCCTAAAGAAACCATCGTTAGATCCAGCCATCTTAAACAACTTTCGTCCTGTCTCCAACCTTCCCTTTATCGGGAAGGTTGTTGAGAAGGTGGTGGCCTTTCAGCTTCGACGGGCCTTGGAGGAAGCTAGCTATCTTGACCCCTTCCAGTCCGGCTTCAGACCTGGTTACAGCACAGAAACCGCTTTGGTCGCATTGACCGATGATCTCTGGAGGGCCAGAGATGGAGGCTATGCGTCCATCCTGGTTCTCCTTGACCTCTCAGCGGCTTTCGATACCATCGACCATGGTATCCTTCTGCGACGACTGCGGGAGGTGGGAGTGGGAGGCACTGTTTTGCGGTGGTTCTCCTCCTACCTCTCGGACAGGTCGCAGTCGGTGTTAGTAGGGGGGCAGAGATCGTCCCTGAGGCCCCTAACATGTGGAGTACCTCAGGGTTCGGTCCTATCCCCCCTGCTATTTAACATATACATGAAACCGCTGGGCGAGATCATTCGGAGGCACGGGATAAAATACCATCAATATGCGGACGATACGCAATTGTATCTGTCCGCCCCGTGCCAACTCAATGAAGCGGTGGACGTGATGAACCGGGGTCTGGAGGCCGTTAAGAACTGGATGAGTGCTAACAAACTGGTGCTCAACCCGGATAAGACCGAGTGGCTGTTGTGTTTCCCCCCTAATAATTTGGCTAATACACCAACGCTTAGGCTGGGGGGTCAAATTTTATACCCCTCAGATAGGGTCCGCAACTTAGGAGTCCTCCTGGATCCACAGCTGACTTTTGACCACCAGCTGTCAGCTGTGACCAGGGGGGCATTTGCCCAGGTTCGCCTGGTCCGCCAGTTGCGGCCCTACCTAGATCGGGGGGCCCTCACAACAGTCACTCGAGCCCTTGTGATCTCTAGACTGGAATACTGCAATGGGCTCTACATGGGGTTGCCCCTGAAGTGCATCCGGCGACTACAGCTAGTCCAAAATGCAGCCGCGCGAGTGATAGTGGGCGCACCTCGGTTCGCCCACGTTACACCTGTCCTCCGCGAGCTGCACTGGCTGCCTGTTGGTCTCCGGGTGCGCTTCAGGATAATGATGACCATCTTTAAAGCACTCCATGGTAGTGGATCTGGGTACTTGAGAGACCGCCTTCTGCCGATTACCTCCCTAAATCGACCAATCAGATCGCACAGACTGGGCCTCCTCCGAATTCCATC
Source organism: Thamnophis sirtalis (assembly GCF_051295495.1). Taxonomy (NCBI): domain Eukaryota; kingdom Metazoa; phylum Chordata; class Lepidosauria; order Squamata; family Natricidae; genus Thamnophis; species Thamnophis sirtalis. The sequence goes on along the minus strand of NW_028261385.1, from coordinate 22,001,724 downwards.
TGCCAGTCAATGTCGACTGGCGACCACACGGAGGAGAGCCTTTTCTGTTGCTGCCCCGACCCTATGGAACGAGCTCCCCATGGAGATCCGCACCCTCACCACGATCCAGACCTTCCGCGCAGCCCTCAAGATCTGGCTCTCCCAGCAGGCCTGGGGATAGGCTTCAATTACCCGCCCGAGTGTTTGATTGTTGAATGAAAGTTGTGTTTTATTATTTTTCTTTTGTTCACAAAGTGTTTGTTTTGACCTTGCACTTCCCCTCCCCTGTGGTTGTAAGCCGCCCTGAGTCCCCTCAGGGAAAAGGGCGGCATATAAATCCCAATAAACCTAAACCTAAACCTAAGTGTTGGATTAAAATTGAAGAACACAGGTTCAAACCACAAACAATTTATCTCATAGGATTTTTCTGTTCTTCAGAGTGTAATGCAGGGGTGTCAAAATCACAGCCCGCAGGCCAGATGCATCACACCTGTGGTGGGTTTTAAAAAAATTTCGAACCTACTCTGTGGGTGTGGCCTCCTTTGTGGGAGTGGCTTGCCGGCCATGTGACCTGGTGGGAGTGGCTTGCTGGCCATGTGTTCTCTCTCTCTCTCTCTCTCTCTCTCTCTCTCTCTCTCTCTCTCTCTCTCTCTCTCTTTCCTTCCTTTTGTCTCTCTGTCCCTTTTTCCTTTTTTCTTTCATCTCTCTCTCTCACTTTTTCTTTCTTTTTTATTTATTTATTTCTTTCTTCCTTTCTTTCTCTTTCTCTCTCTGTATGAGTCTGTCTGTCTGTCTGTGTGTGTGTGTGTGTGTGTGTGTGTGGTGGGTTTCAAAAATTTTTGGAAGCTCTTCTGTAGGTGTGGCCTGCTTTCCAGGTCCACTGGTGGAACCTCTTCTAACCGGTTCATTAGATTTGACGAACCGGTTCTACCGAACTGGGGCGAACTGGCAGGAACCCACCTCTGCATCACACACTGGCTACACCCACGGCCAGTTTAGCGAAGGCAAAAAAAAAGTCACGATACGTCACGTGATGACGCTATGATGACACGAGTTTGGCAGCCCTGTCTAATGCTATAAAATTAGTAGCAAAAGTAAAATAAGCCCTCCCAAACAATAACACTGTGGCAAGGGAGATTAAAACAAAAATTAATTGAAAAGTTTTTTCTGCCTTAAGAAGATCGAACCTTTAGTTGTGAGTACAGTAGAAATATTGTAACTGTATGGCATCCGCCAATAGGAATAGATTCCGTACAAGTTATGGCTCATTCCTTCCTTCCCAGAAATAATGTTTTAGAATTTCTTTAGAAATAAAATTAACAGAATCTTTAATGCACATGGCTTGATTGCTTTGAGCTAGAGTGAACTTTTCACCTATTGATTGCCCTTTTCCTGAGTAGGAATGGAGAAAGATTACTTTTTAAAAGCCAAGCCTGACATTTCAATCAAATATTTTGAACATGAACACAATATCCCTTTCAGAAAGGGAACACTGAGCCCACCCACTTCGCTTCCTTTCAATTCACATAGGGACCGGGTGCAGTCTGAATTTTGCACCTCTTAAAATTGTACGATACTGCTATGCATGCTTTAGAATAAAGATATTCTAGAGAGGTATATGTAGAAATAAAATGCATTACAAACCCATAATTTGAGAGGGAAATCCTGTATTTTTGGAGTATAAGATGCATCTTTTTCCCTCAAAAAAGAGGGTGAAAATCTGGGTGCATCTTATACACTGAATACAGCATTTTTCGTCTACCAAAACCCTGCCCTCTTTGCAAAAATGGATGTGCAGAGGGTTTGGGACACTTGCAAAGTGCTCCTGAGGTCTGAGGGGGCAAAAAAAGAGTGAAAGCTGGGCCATTTTTGCCCCCCCCCCCAGCCCCCAGGAACACTCTACAAGCCTCCCAAAGCTCTGCATGCTCTCTCTCTCTCTCTCTTGGCAAAAAACGAGGCATGCAGAGGGTTTGGGAGGTCTGCAGAGTGCAAAAACGTCTTTTTAAAAATTTACCTCTTCAAAATCATGGTGCGTCTTATACTCTGAAAAATATAGTACCTTCAACAAATGGATATATTTCAAATATATCTTTCAAGTGGGTATTCTTAAAATACACCTAAATGCAGAAATGAGATCATACAAACTAATATATAATCAGATGTTAAAGGTGATAAGGTGAAGAAATAGACCAATGTACTCATCACTTTTAGAATGAATCAGATGCTGAAATCTCCAGGTTCAAACAGTATACAGTGTAGAAATTCTGTCCTTCCACAACATTTCCATGGCTTTGGAACATGCATGAAAATCCTTAGTTTATTAGCTTTAAATTTTTTTAAAAAAATCATGCTGGATTTTTCTCATTATTTTAAAAAATAAATTTAAAATTTGTTTAAATTGTTTAAATTTAAATTATTTTTAAAAATAAAATGTTCTCAACTCCAGAAGCTGGTCAGAAATTCTGGGAGTTAAAGTCCACAGGTCTTAAAGTTGCCAAGGTTGGACATTTCCTGATTTAAAGGATGTGGACAGCTGAGAGTGAATAAGGCAAACAAAATTTATCCTAACAGATAGTTGTGCACCCTCTTGTATAGTATAACTTGCAATCCCTTAGCAAAGTTCACTCCTGAATAGGGATGAGGTGGCTCAATGGCTAAGACGCTGAGCTTGTCGATCAGAAAGGTCGGCAGTTCGAATCCCTAGCGCCATGTAACAGAGTGAACTCCCATTATTTGTCCCAGCTTCTGCCAACCTAGCAGTTCGAAAGCATGTAAAAATGCACGTAGAAAAATAGGAACCATCTTTGGTGGGAATGTAACAGTGTTCTGGGCACCTTTGACGTTTAGTCGTGCCGGCCACATGACCATGGAGATGTCTCTGGACAGTACTGTCTCTTTGGCTTTGAAACGGAGATGAGCACTGCCCCTAGAGTCAGGAATGAATAGCACATATGTGCGAGGGGAACCTTTACCTTTACTCCTGAATAGGTTATTATATCTCCAAATGATCTTATCCTACTGTTATTCTATCATTTTAATTGCAAAGGGCTTTATATGGCATTTACCTCTTCCTTTAACTTCTGTGGCCTCCCTTAGACCACGTCTATGATTATTCTTGAATCTTCTGACCTTAGCTATAATAATAATCCTACGATTTCTCTGACATGCTTGTAGACACAGCCATCAACGTATTTCCTCTTGGGGAAAGCAACACTGAGCAGACCGCAGAAAAGGAGCAGGATATGCTAAGCCAAAGAAATCAAGGACTTGAGATAAGACAAAGAAAAGGAAACACAGCTCAAACTACTTGACGTGATTTCTATGATCTTATTAAAAATATCTCGTTTCCCTTTTTTGGTGACTTTTCTCTCAATTTGTTGACGTACTTTCCGACACTCCTTGCTTCATGTTGAAAGCCTTCAATCGCCACGTTTCTTTCTTCTGCTAAGTGTTTCTGATAGCTTGTTCTGAAGGCCTCTGAAACGGTGGTGGTTTTCTTTCTAGTCTAGTTTTAACCATATCTCTTTTGTCAGCCCTCATAAGGTTTCATTTTGTGTAAAATTAAATCCGAGGACAGATTAAAGGAGCTTGGAATGTTCAAAATAAAGGGGGAAAAGATTTAGCAAAGAGATGATAACTATGTGTAGTTACTTAAAATAAAGTTTCAAGAAAGACTCTGTCAGGATCTACTTTCCCTGGCTACAGAAACTAGAATCAGAAATAGAATAGAATAGGATAGGATAGGATAGAATAGAATAACAGAGTTGGAAAGCACCTTGGAGGTCTTCTAGTTCAACCCCCTGCTTAAGCAGAATACCCTACACCACTTCAGACAGATGGTCATCCAATGTCTTCTTAAAAACTTCCAATGTTGGAGCACTCACAACTTCTGGAGGCAAGTTGTTCCACTGATTAATTGTTCTAACTGACAGGAAATTTATCCTCAGTTCTAAGTTGCTTCTTTCTTTGCTTAGTTTCCACCCACTGCTTCTTGTCCTGCCCTCAGGTGCTTTGGAGAATAGTTTGACTCAGTGGTGGGTTTCAAAAAATTTTGGAACCTTTTCTGTAGGTGTGGCCTGCTTTCCCGGTCCACTGATGGAACCTCTTCTAACCAGTTCGGTAGATTTGATGAACTGGTTCTACCGAACTGGTGTGAACTGGTAGAAACCCACCTCTGGTTTGACTCCCTCTTCTTTGTGGCAACCCCTGAGATATTGGAATACTGCTATCATGTCTCCCCTGGTCCTTCTTTTCATTAAACTAGACATACCCAGTTCCTGCAACTGTTCCTCATATGTTTTAGCCTCCAGTCCCCTAATCATCTTTGTTGCTCTTCTCTGCACTCTTTTTTACATCGTGAATGCAGTATTCCAAGTGTGCCCCTACCAAGGCATTATAAAGTGGTATTAACACTTTACATGATCTTGATTCTATCCCTCTGTTTATGCAGCCTAGAACTGTGTTGACTTTTTTGGCAGCTGCTGCACACTTCTGGCTCATATTTAAATGGTTGTCCACTAGGACTCTAAGATCCCTCTCACAGTTACTACTATTGAGTGAGGTACCACATATACTGTACCTGTATATTTTGTTTTTCTTGCCTAAATGCAGAACCTTACTTTTTTCACCATTTAATTTCATTTTGTTAGATAGTGCCCAATGTTCAAGTCTGTCAAGATCCTTCTGTATAGGTTGCAGCTACCTAGATCTTGTTTAAATTTAAGGAAACATTTCTTGGCAATAAGAATTATATAGCAATGGAGCAACCTATCTCTGCAAGTTCTGGGTTATACATCTCTGGAGGTATTTAAGACGAGGATGAACCATCATATTTTAGGAATGATTTAGCCTGCTGGCTGGAGAATTCTGAAAGTTTCATTTCATTTCATTTATTATATTTATATCCCGCCCTTTTCCCCCAAAGGGGACTCAGGGCGGCTAACAAATCAAATCAGGGAAGGGGGGGTACAGACAAAAAAATAAAAAATAAATGATACATAACAATACATAATTTAAAAACACACAACAGTCATACCATTCCAGACGGGGGCAACAGCTCTTTAGCCCCAGGCCTGTGGGAACAGCCAGGTTTTAACGGCTTTGCGGAAGGCCTGGAGGGTGGTGAGGGTTTGAATCTCCACGGGGAGTCCGTTCCAAAGGGTCGGAGCAGCCACAGAGAAGGCTCTCCTCCGGGTAGTCGCCAGTCGACACTGGCTGGCGGATGGAATTTGGAGGAGGCCTAATCTGTGGGATCTAATTGGTCTAGCGGAAGTGATTGGCAGCAGGCGGTCTCTCAAGTACCCAGGTCCAATACCATGAAGGGCTTTATAAGTGACGACTAGCGCCTTGAAGTGTATCCGGAGACCAATAGGCAGCCAGTGCAGCTCGCAGAGGATAGGTGTTACGTGGGTGAACCGAGGTGCACCCACGATCGCTCGCGCGGCTGCATTCTGGACAAGCTGAAGTCTCTGAATGCTCTTCAAGCGCTGCCCCATGTAGAGCACGTTGCAGTAGTACAACAAGTTGAAGTCCACACAGCTTAAAGTTGCTGTAGCTGAGAAACACCAAACTAGATAAACTTTGTGATCCAATCTTTGGCAAACTACGCTTTGGTTTTCTAACTATAATCTCTGTATTTGACACCATGATCTATTTTATAGTCTTCCTGGAAGTGTCCTGGTTCACTGGATTGCATTTCACTGTGTTCTGTTCCCTCTCACATGGTCAATTTGATTTGATTCTGATGTTGACCACTCAGTGATGACCATGTTTGTACATGTTGCATGAAGCAAGTGTTGGGCAGTTAACCAAGAATTCTTTTCACAAAATGTTAATAACCTACTCCCTACACTACTGTGTTTACCAAACTGAAATCTTGTCATGTTTTCCATTTCATCAACTTCTGCATTTCAATCACCCATTAGCAGATGTTTCCTGGATAGCTATTAAATCTAATTCTAATGGATATGATACGGCGGTCCATACTCGTTCTCCCAAAAATCCAGTTTGGTACTTTTCCTACCTGTTTCTTTCTCATATTCCATGTACTAATTGTATTTCTCTTTCAGTATATCCTCAGATGTATGCATTAGGGGAAAAGACACTCTTAAAACGTTGCAATATATTCATATGACAGATTTGGATTTGGATTTAGATTTGGGTTTGAGTTTGGATTTGAGTTTGGGTTTGGATTTGGATTTGGATTTGAAAAAAGGACATATCCAAATGTATACATTAGGATAAACCACATACAAATGCAAAAGAAAATACAAATATGTTGAAATGCAAATATATTGAAAAAAATCCAAACATAAAGAAATGTAGAAATGTAATGGAAAGTACTGTACAGAAAATTGAAGGAATGTTAAATTAAATTAAAATAAAATTGAATGTAAACATTTTGATGCAAACCCAAAATGTTATCATTGCTATAGTTGGGAAGCTCCAATTATTCATACATACCTTTATATCCCTTTATGGCTTAGGATTGGGTTACTTATAGGACCTTCCCTCCTCAATTGTTTCTGCCTTATCTGGCACATAAGGCATGTTCCAAATACCATTGGCTAGAGAATGTTGGCTGGCAGAACTCAAAATGGTCTTCTAAAAGGTGGTACCTTTTCTGCCAAGGTATCACCCTCCTGAGATTAGATTGGTCCAATTCCCATTGGCCTTCTAGAAGGACTTTTAAAAAATTGCTTTATGCCAGAGTCTGGGGCCCTGAGCATGGGATAGAGCCCATCTCTTGGATATGTGGATGATTGGTTACATTATGCCCTACTATGCATTTTGGTTTAATTTGCTTTTTTTATTCTGTATTTTATGTATGTTTTTTGTTATTTTAAGCTACCTAGACTAATATAAAGGCTATATAAATTGAATTGATCAATCAAGTAATCAATAAGAACATTTAATTATTGGGGGAAGCTACTTGAAAGAGAAAAAATGCTCAAAGGGATATTGGATCCATTTCTTGGTTTGCAATTAGCATTAAGTAAACTTGCGACAGCAGTTGGGAATTTGAGCTGGCTGGTGCTGAAAACTTCTCGGGTCTTGATTCAGAAGAGAACTGAAAGCAGAGCTATCCAAATGATGCGAGAAATAATCATCCAGCAGCTTGAATAGTTGGTTGGAGACAGAATATTTCAAAGATTGAAAAGGTTTAGATAAAGCTGTAAAAAAGGATCCCCTCTAAGTTTGCCTTGTTTAAATCATTTTCTAGAAACCAGACAGATGTTCGCCACAGTTTTCTATTACAATGAGCCAAACCATTCAATATAACCCATAACTTTCTCTGGATGCACAAAGCAGCATATGCTTTTACTCCAGCTGAATTCAACAGAATGATGTTGTTGAGAAAACTATCCCATTTGGGGTGTGGTGTGGTGTGGGCATGCAAGAGATCTTCCATTTTCACTCCGGTACTTTTGAGAAAATCTATGTAATTGCCTGAATTTGTGTAGAAAGTAACGTTTTTTTAAACAGCAAAAATCAATTATGAGTGATGTCCCAGTGTCATTTGGTACAGAAATGTTTACTTCCAATTATAGTTCCATAAACACCCCGTGGCATCACACCAAGAGTTCAGCTTGTTTTTGACAATGGTGCATAAGTTATCTGGCTATTTGAGAGCTAAGCATAAAACCTTTCTATTGCAGGTGACCGATTACTAAATTGGTGCCATGGTGAAAATGCATTCATTTAAACAACAACAACAACAACAACAATAATGCACAGATGAAACTCAGAAAGGAAAACAATTAAGATAAAGTTTCTGCTAGTTTCAAAGCAGTAATCTTTGACTTAAAAGAAAATGTTATACTTGCTGGGATATTTTAACACTCGGGGCAAAGGGAAGGTCTAAAAAGTACAAGAAATGATTTAAACTTTGGCTCAATTGAAGGGTCAGTTTTTCTTTTGCAAAGTAGCCATTTAATTGCTGGTATTCGCCTACAACCAACACTTTAGCCCAAGAGACAAAGTACTCAAGTTGACATAAGTGTATTTTAGAAGTAGAACAAATCCTGAGGTCTCTTTGAAGGTGAGCAGGCAATATCTTCTGCTTTCCAGCAGCAGTTGCCTATCCATTCTGGCGTTAGGCTGCAATGACAAGCTTACATTAGCCAAAAGTAATATTTTAGCCACTGCTGCGGCTTCTGGATGGAAAAAAGATTTGCACAAATATTTATACACGTTGTCATGTCCTCTTCAGTTAACATACACATCTCTGTGTTTAGTTCTCCTAAAGCATACATGCTATTATACAGTTTTCAAGCGTAAAATGCATTTTATACATTATTTTCTACAATGCATGGGCTGATATCTTTTTAAAGTGTGGTTTATCTTCCTTGGCCAACTGCAGCAGGTGGGAGTTGAGGGCAACATTCTTCAGTGGTTTCACTCTTACTTCAGTGTGCCAGTCCCTTGGGTGAGCAATCAAGCCCTTGGGAGATTTGTTGTAGAGTTCCTCGGGATTCAGTCCTCTTCCTTTTGTTGTTTAATGCAGTTTGTGGGAGACGACAACTATTGCTTAGATACAGTGTCACCTGTATATCAATGACACCCAATTATGTATCACTACATTGGGCCAAACTAGAGATGGCTTGGAGATGTCCTGAATTGATCTCCAAACGTGGTCAGGAACTGAATGGGATAAAACAAACCCTGACTAAGTCCCAGATGCTTGATTAAGGCACTGGTGTTTTTTCAAGAGGCAACTAGACTTGCTGGTATTTTTTCTTGGAAGACGTGTTGCTTCTCATCCAAGAAGCTTCTTCAGCTCTGAAGCTTCTTGGATGAGAAGCAAAACATCCTCCAAGGAAAAAAACCAAAAGTCTAGTTGCCTCTTGAAAAAACACCTTTGGGACAATCATGGTCTAGATCAGTGGTCTCCAACCTTGGCAACTTTAAGACCTGTGGACTTCAACTCCCAGAGTTCCTCAGCCAGCAAAGCTCTGGGAGTTGAAGTCCACAGGTCTTAAAGTTGCCAAGGTTGGAGACCACTGGTCTAGATGACTGAGAATCTCCATAGATATAAGGCACTGGTGCACTTTTTAAAAATAAGAAACAGTCAAATAAACAATTGTATAGACTGTTTTAATAATGCTACCAATTGTGTTGTTTTAAAATCATCATCATCATCATCATCATCATCATCATCATCATCATCATCATTGCTGGTAACAACCCATAGGACACTGACAGCAACCCGTACCAACCATTAGCACCAGTCAATGGAATTTGTGACACATTTTTAAATGTTCAGTTGACTGAGTTTCATGTTTAATGAATAAAAGAGATAATAATAATAAATAAAATAAAAAACTGGGAACATCATAGGTCTTAAGAAGGTACTTGGTTGATACCTAGGATGCTGGCAGCAACCCGTACCAACCATTAGCACCAGTCAATGGTATTTGTGATGCATTTTTGAATGTTCAGTTGACGGAGTTTCATGTTTAATGAATAAAAGAGATAATAATAATAAATAAAATAAAAAACTGGGAACATCATAGGTCTTAAGAAGGTACTTGGTTGATACCTAGGATGCTGGCAGCAACCCGTACCAACCATTAGCACCAGTCAATGGTATTTGTGATGCATTTTTGAATGTTCAGTTGACGGAGTTTCATGTTTAATGAATAAAAGAGATAATAATAATAAATAAAATAAAAAACTGGGAACATCATAGGTCTTAAGAAGGTACTTGGTTGATACCTAGGATGCTGGCAGCAACCCGTACCAACCATTAGCACCAGTCAATGGTATTTGTGATGCATTTTTGAATGTTCAGTTGACTGAGTTTCATGTTTAATGAATAAAGTAAATCATAACAAACAACAACAATGACAATACCAACAAAAATGGATAGCCTTGCTTGGATTAGATCAACTGGTTTGCTAAGCTCTGGGATTTTCTTTTTATACATCAAGCATAAATCACTGGATTGATGGCTCCATGTGTTCCCTGTCTAAGAAAATACATCAATGCCACCAGCACTGTGGTTGCACGGCAATGTGTTTAGGATATAAATAATTGTCCAACGTTCTTTAATGTATACATTTTAGAGAGCCTGTGCCCACAGTTGTGCAAACATGTGCTCCAGTCTGAAACTGCTTTATATGGGGGAAAAAAGAAGCTGTTAATTTGTAGTTGAAAATGTTATTTTAAGACTCAGGAAAACTCTAGGGAGCTTGTCTCTAATCAGTTGTGTTGTAATAAAATGTCTAAGAATGACTTGATTTTCTACTGGCTCTGCTCTGTAAGGGCACAGAATTTAATATGTGAGTATTCCTCAAGTAACAGAGCCATACTGATGTCATGATTAAAGCACCAGGTTAAAAACTGGGAAATTATTAAATCAATTTTAGGCACAAAACAGCCAGGCTAATGATTTTGAGCAGGGGTGAAATCCACTTACTGTATTTTTCGGAGTATAAGATGCACCAAGATTTTGAAGAGGCAAAGGGTTATGGTTTAAAAAAAATTGAGGATTTTCTTATCTTTAGGATTAGCTTTTTCATGACAGGATATATAGATACTTAAAAAATAAACATGGGGGAAAAACCTACCACATATACTTGCAGATAAACCTATCCATGGATAAGCCCTTCCCCAGATAAGCTGAATCCAATTTTGGGTTATGGTTTGGCACCTAAAGCTCTTGTCTTATCTGTGAATATATACAGGAGTCAAATTTTACTTACCAGAACTTTTTTGGGGGGGAGTTAATAAATGCATGCTATAATCAAACAGCTTTCATCACAGGATGTGAGATGGAAGTTCACCCTAGGGCTGAGACTGGATAGAATTATTATTTTCAAGTTCAACTTCCTGGCAAGGGTTTGCAAATTGTATTAGAAGGAATTGCAAAGACCATGTAATATGTGCTTTATTTAAAAATAGAAATTAAGGTGTAAAAGGCATCATATTTTGTTCATTTCCTAGCTAGGGGCAAAAGAATGACAACTCACTGCTTCAATAAGCTTTAATGGAATTCAACAGGATTGTCTTTTACAATGTACTGAAGAAAAAGCAAGGGGCATTAATCATTGGAAGGTGAACAAAACTTTTGCCAAAACATTTTCCTTGAATTTATCAAATTTATTCTTACAGAGTTTTAATCCCAACAAAGAGCATTCCAGCTATAATTCTGCCAGAATTAACTTTTCAGTGCCATCATGAGAAAACAGATGCCAGAACAAGGTATCATGATTGCAAGGGAAAACAGGTAATAATAGAAAGTTTGTTCACATGGATAGGTTCAGTGGTGAAATTCAATTTTTTTTACTACTGGTTCTGTGGGGGCGCGGCTTGGTGGGTGTGGTATGGCTTGGTGGGCACAGATTAGTGGGTGTGGCTTGGTGGGCGTGGCTTGGTAGGTGTGGCTTGGTGGGCGTGTCAGGGGAAGGATACTGTAAAATCTCCATTCCCACCACATTTCAGGGGAAGAATACTGTAAAATCTCCATTCCCTCCTCACTCCAGGGGAAGGCTACTGTAAAATCCTCATTTCCTCCTGATCAACTGGGACTCAGGAGGCAGAGAATATAAGTGGACAGGGCCAGTCAGAGCTGGTATTTACCAGTTCTCCAAACTACTCAAAAATTCCACTACTGGTTCTCCAGAACTGGTCAGAACCTGCTGAATACCACTTCTGGATAGTTTGTATTCAGACTTCTATTTACTCTTTTTCTTATCTGTTTGAGGCAAGGGTAAGCCTATTGCATCTCTATCTGTTCGCTGTCATCCAGATCTACTGCACTAGCCCTGCTGGATATAATTCCAAAAAATTGAAAGTTCTTTGATAGATTGGCATGGAAATGTAATTTTTATAATGGAAGAAGGAAGACATTATCAACTCATGAGGAAGATTATATTCACTGCCATTTAATTACATACCAATTAAATCAAATTCAATTTTGATTGTGGCTCAATTCATGGCTTTGCAGAATATATCCCGAGAAACATGGCAAGTATAAGCAGTTCTGTATTTCTGGTTTATCTGAAATACCACATTCATTCCACATTACCTCAGATTTAGCTCTCAAGAAACCATCCTGTTGCGTGAATGTAGTGATAATCGGTTCCCTTAATTGTGATTGGTTGAATAAGCGATAATTAATTGAGTTTGACCAAATCAAACAAATCACATTATTGTATGAAAAAGGCATTGAAAATAGAAATAATCATGCTTGTTTTACATTGGCCTGAGTAATATTACAAGGTTAATGGTGTTGAATAGCTTTGTTCTTAACATCATTTAATCTATATCTCTAGTCATCACAGTTCTTCAAGGAGGGGTTGTAAAGATTATCTTCCTTTCTTTGCTTCTTTTGAATAACAACAAAGTTTAAAACAAGTTTAAAACAAGCTTTTCCTAGAGTAGACACAGTAATACCTTCAAATCAATTATTTCTCCTGGGGATTGTCTAGGTTACTCCACACAGTTTTGTCCTAGTGGTACTTAAGAATAGCAATAGCGAAAGAATAGCAAAAGTGGTTTACAGAGTCAGCCTATTGCCCTCAACTTTACCCACCTTGGAAGGATGGAAGGCTGAGTCAACCTTGAGCCTGCTGAGATTTGAACTAAAAAACATACATACAATAGCAATTTCAGTACATTACAATACAATAAAATAGCAGAGTTGGAAGGGACCTTGGAGGTCTTCTAGTCCAACCCCCTGCCTAGGCAGGAAACCCTATACCATTTCAGATAAATGGCTATCTAACATCTTCTTAAAGACTTCCAGTATTGGGGCATTCACAACTTCTGGAGGCAAGCCATTCCAATGATTAATTGCTCTAACTGTCAGAAAATTTCTCCGCAGTTCTAAGTTGCTTCTTTCCTTGATTAGTTTCCACCCATTGCTTCTTGTTCTGCCCTCAGGTGCTTTGGAGAATAGTTTGACTTCCTCTTCTTTGTGGCAACCCCTGAGATATTGGAACACTGCTATTATGTCTCCCCTAGTCCTTCTTTTCATTAAATTAGACATATCCAGTTCCTGAAACCGTTCCTCATATGTTTTAGTCTCCAGTTCCCTAATCATCTTTGTCCCTCTTCTCTGTACTCTTTCTAGAGTCTCCACATCTTTTTTACATCATGGCGACCATAACTGAATGTCGTATTCCAAGTGTGGCCTTACCAAGGCATTATAAAGTGGTATTAACACTTCACGTGATCTTGATTCCATCCCTCTGTTTATGTAGACTAGAATTGTGTTGGCTTTTCTGGCAGCTGCTGCACAATACTGGCTCATATTTAAATGGTTGTCCACTAGATTCCAAGATCCCTCTCATAGTTACTGCTATTGAGCAAGGTACCACCTATACTGTACCTATGCATTTTTTTTCTTGCCTAAATGTAGAACCTTACTTTTTTCACCATTGAATCTCATTTTGTTAGATAGTGCCCAATGTTCAAGTTTGTCAAGATCCTTCTATATCTTAAGCCTATCTTCTGGAGTGTTGGCTATTCCTGCCAGCTTGGTGTCATCTGCAAATTTGATGAGTTTCCCATTTATTCCCTCATCCAAATCATTGATGAAGATATTGAAGAGTATTGGGCCTAAAACGGAGCCTTGGGGTATTCCACTGCATACTTCCCTCCATGAAGATGCAGTTCCATTGAGGACTACACGTTGGGTGCGGTTGGTCAGCCAATTACGAATCCATCTGGTGCTGATGCTGTCTAACCCACATTTTTCTACTTTATCTAGTAGTAGGTTATGGTCTACTTTATCAAATGCCTTGCTGAAATCCAAGTAAATTATATCAACGGCATTCCTCTGGTCCACTAATTTTGTTACTTTGTCGAAGAATGCAGTAAGATTAGTCTGACATGATCTGTTTTAGTCTGGCATGATCGGTCCTGGTGATTTGAACTTGTCTAGGGTAGACAGGTGCTAACTTACCATTTTCTTCCCTATTTCAACTTGTGTTTCTAATCTGATTTTTGTGGTGCTATTTTTGGTAGGTTGAACTGTTTTTTCCCAAGTAGGCTGCTCTATCCTTTAACTCTGTGTTATCCAGTAGATAGATTAGGCAAAAAGGATTCAGTGGGGCAGGTTCTATGTTCTCCCAAGTCAATAGAGTTATTCTCCTAAACAAATGTTCACTACATGGCGATTTTTGTATTTTAGATGCAACTATAACATTTAGTTCAGGCTTTTATTCGGAAGATGTAGAGTTAACATCCCATTTTGAAGAAACCCACCAGCTGCCTTAAATGAGGGCTAAAAGCAGGAAATGCTTCCAACTTTGGTGTTGTGTTGGCCTCCCCAATTCTTTATCTCAAATCAACCTTGATGAATTTGGTTGAATGGAATGGAATGGAATGGAATGGAATAGAATAGAATAGAATAGAATAGAATAGAATAGAATAGAATAGAATAGAATTCTTTATTGGCCAAGTGTGATCAGACACACAAGGAATTTGTCTCTGGTGCATAAGCTCTCAGTGTCCATGCAAAGTGATAATCATAAGATACCAATATGAGAAGATAATAGGAAAGATGAGAAGAAGAATAGTAATATAACCCTACTACACAGGCAAATATCCTTAGGCATAAGACAATGCTGTGAGAATAAGGTATTTATAATATACAATAGTTTAATAGTAATTACTTGTACAAATTGTGTAAAAAGCTATTATGTTCAACTTTGTGCCATGCAGTATGTTGAAATTGAACATAGGAAACTAAATAAAACAATATAAATCGTAAAGTGACTAGCAACAAAGTTATAGTCATAAGTCAAAAAGGAAATAGTTAATAGGAAGGATGAGAAGGATAAAGCTTCTAAAACATCAACAAGTGCAAAACCTCTTAACACTTTGCAGTGAGTCCAATGTGTGTTTCATTCCCCCGGATTGACAGAGATCTAGAAGATGTATGAGTTTGACTGCAGGGTCAAACCAGCCATTTGCAGTATCCTGTACCTTTAAATTAGAGCTGCCCTTCTATTAACACCACAGCTGTCAAGGACTGTGTAAACAAATACACTTCCTAAATAGACTCCACAACATTTTTTAAAACCTTTGATCTCCAGCCAGCAATAATAGAAAAACAACTTCCCCTTCCCTTACACACCCCAACACATAATCAGCCTGCTAATCAGCAAGTTCCTGACACAGGGCATACCAGTTGTGAAAGGGCCTAGCGGGTCACTCATACCCCAATTAATAACCTGAATGGGATGAGAAAGGAAACGGAGCAAAATACAGGATTAGGATTTGCATGAGACACTAAACCACAAGCTACTCCACTACTTTTTAGCTCAGTGGGATGTAACAACAACAACAACAACAACAACAACAACAACAATTGGTGTACATGAATGATTTGAAGCTGTTTGGTAAAAAAAAAGCTGAACTGAATTTATTAATTGAAAGCACAAAAGAATTTAGCCAAGACATTGGTATGCAGTTTGGAATTGACAAATGTGCAATAATGGCAACCAAAGCAGGCAAGGTCATAGAAGATGATGGAATAGAACTTGAGAATGAAGAAATGATAAAGGCAGTAAAACCAGAAGAAGGCTACAAGTACTTGGGGATTTTAGAGGCCTCTGACTTAATGCATAATAAAGTCAAGGAATTAACTTCGGCCAAGTACATTCGACGAATTTGCAAGATATTAAAGTCCAAATTGAATGGAGGAAATATCATAAAAGCCATAAATACCTGGGCTATACCTGTGATTCGATACTCTGCGGGAATAATTGACTGGACCCAGATGGAGTTGGACAATTTGGACAGAAAAACAAGGAAGCTTATGACAATGAATCATGTACCCTAAAAGTGATGTTGACCGATTATATCTACCAAGAGCAGAGGGTGGTCAAGGACGCCTACAAGTAAAACAGACTGTGGAAGAAGAAAAACACAGCTTGAATGATTACATCCAGAAAAGTGAAGAACCAATGATTAAAGAAGTAAATAAAGGAGGCCTTTTAAAGACAACTAAGTCAAAAGCTTAATATAAGAAAGAAGTAATTGAGAAGGGAGCTGAAAATTGGAAAAACAAAGCTATGCATAGCAAATACTTGAAAAATATTGAAGGCAAAGCTGACCAAAAGCTAACTTGGAACTGGTTAAGATCAGGAGCACTGAAAAAAGAAACAGAAGGCTTTATTTTGGCAGCTCAAGAACAAGCCTTAGCCACAAACTGCATGAAGGCAAAAATTCAACATGTTACCACCAACAGCAAATGTAATGAGAAAGACAAGACAGTCGACCACTTGATCAGCGGGTGCAGCAGAATTTCACAAACTGACTACCTACAACGCCATGACATCATTGCTAAGATCATTCACTGGAAATTGTGCCAAAAGTTTGGATTTGAGTACAGCAAAAACCACTGGGACCATCAAGTTCAGAAGGTTTTAGAGAATGAGAAAGTCAAGATCTTGTGGGACTTCAGGATTCAGACTGACAGGCACTTGGCCCACAACACATAACAATAACAGTGTTGTGGGCCAACACATAACAATAGTTGAAAAGAAAAAAGTATGGTTCATTGACATTGCAATTCCTGGAAATGCACAAATTGAAGATAAACAGCAAGAAAAAATCACAAAGTACCAGGACTTGCAAATTGAAGTTGAGCGACTGTGGAAAAGGAAATTGTGTGTTGTCCCGATTGTAATTGGAGCCCTTGGAGCAATATCTAAAGGGCTACCTCGCTATTTGGAAATTCTAAATTTATCAGACTTAAACATTCTGACTCTACAAAAAACCACCCTACTTGGAACAGCTTATATCCTCCGATGTTACCTTAACAGTTCCTAGGTCCTTGGTTAGGACTCGAGCTGTTGAGCTACCAACCAGCCCCAAAGGTTAACATGATGATGATGATGATGATGATGATGATGATGATGATGATGATGATGATAATTTCATTAACTGGTTAAACATGTCTAGTGATACCTCCAAAAACTCTCCATAAGGTACACAGACTATGTCACTGTCTCCCAAAAGAAAGAGAGTGATCTGTTTATTTACGTTTTGTTGATGTAATTTAAATGATGCCCTAGTAGAAAACTGTTTTTCAGACTTTTACATTTTACCTAAACAGAACAATTTTGGAGAATGTAATAAATAGAATCGGTTGCCCTAGTAGAAAACTGTTTTTCAGACTTTTACATTTTACCTAAACAGAACAATTTTGGAGAATGTAATAAATAGAATGGGTTGCTTGAATACAATGTGAAATAAGGACATTTCACCCCGAATTATTTACACCATTTAGGTCAAACATTTTATTTTTCTGGGCTCTAAGATCATGCAGATGGAGACTACAGCCAAGAAATTAAAATACGCTTGCTCCTGGGGAGGAAAGCTATGGGAAATCTAGACAGCATACTAAAAAGTAGAGACATCACCCTACCAACTAAGTGTATATAGTCACAGCAATAGTTTTCCCAGTTGCAATGGATGGCTGTGAAAGTTGGACCATAAGGAAGGCTGAGCACTAAAGAACTGAGGCCTTTGAACTCTGGTGCTGGAGAAGACTCCTGCAAGTCCCTTGGACCGCAAGGCAATCAAACCGGTCAGTCTTAGAGGAGATCAACCCTGACTGCTCTTTAGAAGGCAAGATCCTGAAGATGAAATTCAAATACTTTGGCCACATAATGAGAAGGAAGGACTCACTGGAGAAGAACTTAATGCTGGGAATGATTGAGGGCAAAAGAAGAAGGGGACGACAGAGAATGAGGTGGCTGAATGGAGTCACTGAAGCAGCCAGCATGAGCTTAAATGGACTCCAGGGTATGATAGAAGACAGGAAGACCTGGAGGAACGTTATCCATGGGGTCGCAATGGGTCGGACACGACTTCGCAACTAACTAGGTAGAACATGATCAATACTTGTTTCCTGTCATGATTTCATGTATGGGCTGTAATTAGAACTGGGATTTTTTTCTCAGATAGACTTTTTACTTTTCTCAGGGCCACAAAAGGCAAAAATTCACTAGATCATTTCATTTCTCGGTTGAGTGAAAGTTGACACTGGATGAAGTTTAGCACATTTCTATTGACATCTGCCTTTTAACAGCATACTGACGTGTAGAAATTAAACATTTCTTTACCTTCATTCTGGAGATATCTTCCTCCATTTGAATTTGTGCATGACAGGTGGCATTCCTTTGCTGAGCTTCCAGCCATTGCTTCTTTAATCTTTAGAACCTTTAGACTCTTTTTCTAAAATGCAAAATGAATCATTTGGAGATGCATATAAAACAACAGGATTGGTATGGCCCATTTTAGTTTAAGAAAATACCATTAAAATAAAAATAAACCCAGGTTACCAAACTTCATCTCTTTGTAGGTAGTACTAATCATTGTTAGTGGCTAAGAAAATAATGTCTAATTCCATGCCTAAACATTCCACTTAAACATCAAACCCATTGTGAAATTAAGCAAGGGATCTGCTCCACTTCACAGGAGGATAACCTTCAACCTTTAAAGCAATATTTTCTATATTTGGGGACTTAAAATCGGGCAAACTGAAACCTCAGTGCCAAGTGAGGTGTTAACTTCGGCCATTTATCCAGAGGGTGTGCATTTCAAAGCTTGATCGTTATCAACGTATTGTTTACTCTTCTAAATAGCAAACAAAATAAGGCTCTATTTTTATTTTGAAGTCTCAATGTCTAATTTTATTTTCAAAGGGAATTACTAATTCTGAGTTGCATGATAAATGTTGAAAACAGCCTGGAAACTGAAGAAAATTCTCAAACATTTAATAGATTTTGTTTTCTTTATACTGCAACATGCAGAATTATTTGGATTATTTCTTTTTTTGCTACAGTTGATGAGTAAGAAATCAAGAATGTTTTCAGATGAAAATTTAGAATCAGTTCCCTGAGACATTGAAACCACGTAAATGTACAAAGAAAAAAGGAATTAAGATATAATTTGTGCCATTAGTTACCCTAATTTAGAAAATAAGAATAACTTAGAAACAAACAAGTCACATACACAGGTACACACAATGAATGAACTAACTTGTTTGGATTATGTGATGATTTTCCAGTCCTCAGATAGTTTTAATATTTATCCATTCCTACTTGAAATACAAGATTAAAATCTGTGGATTTCTTGGCTGCGCCCTTCAAGAAAAGTTTGCTCAATGTCAAATTCTTCCTTTCTTCATCTAGTTTTGTATAGAGTTGTGTGTACAGGTAGTCCTTGACTTATGACTCAATTGAGGCAAAAATTTCCGTTGCTAAATAAGATAATTGTTAAGTGAGTTTGAATCTGGCTTCCCCCATTGACTTTGCTTGTCAAAAGGTCGCAAAAGGTCATTGCATGATCCCAGGACATTTCAACCATCATAAATATATGTCAGTTGCCAAGTATCTGAATTTTGATAATATGACCATGGGGATGCTGCAAGGGGCATAAGTGTGAAAAACAGTCATAAGTCACTTTCTTCAGTGTCATTTCATTGACGAGCAAGGCACAGCCAATCTCAGCAGATGCTCAAAGTAGCTACATTAAGTCTTCTCAGGATCATGGCTGGCTCAACACAAACTGTAATGGCAATCATATATTGCAGTGATACATTGCTATCACCTATTGCCATTCTTTCCATTCTACATCTTTTCCAAATTGAAGAATTTTTCTTGATTGGGTAATGTGATTTTCTTGAAAGCCTGATGTTAGACAGTAACAGAGATCACTGTATCACCGACCATCTGAAAGGGTGTTTGATAATTAGTACATTCTGATGTCTTTCTGTACAGATGAGTTAAGTACTTATCGTTAACATTATATACATTCTTCAACACAAGCAAGACATTACTTCCTATACAAAAGATACTTATACATATCAATAACCTAAGTGCCTTCAGCTTATAGCAGTTGCACTTAGACACTGTATATACCGCTTCACAGTGCTTTTACAGCCCTCTCTAAGCAGTTTACAGAGTCAGCATACTGCCCTCAACAATCTGGGTCCGCATTTTACCAACCTCAGAAGGATGGAAAGGTGAGTCAACCTTGAGCCTGGTCATAATTCGATTTGCCAAATTGTAGCCAGCAGAAGTACTCCATTCTAACCACTCTGCCACCGCGGCTGTTATAGAAAGTGTTTAGGATACTTGCAGTTATTATTATTCCACAATTCTTACCTGTAGCTTTATTTTACCAGACTTTTGCAAAGCTAAAATGGAGCAGCCCTCCAAAAGAAAGGAAGGCATAAATTAGTAGATGTGGCCATAAAAGATAACTGAAGTGAAAATTGAACTTCTTCTCTTTCCGTTTTGTTTTCATTGGTTTCTTTTCTTTTCAATGGCACATGCATTGCAGAATCAAAGAAGTGCACAACATTTGAAATGAAATATCTATTTTTTTGCATGAGAAAAAGAATCATAATCATCATAAGAGATTGGTGCCATGTATTTACTCTGATACAGACAATGTCTACCTGGAGAGAATGTCAGGAAAACATAATTAAATATTTAGAATAACTCTTAGCCCACTGATGTAAGAAGTTCTCTCATTTTTTGAGAGAACTGTCCATCCTCCGAGGTATTCTGTCCTCAGATAGAATGCAGAATCTTCAAAGTTGTCCTAAATCCATGATGGTGAACCTATTGCATGCGTGCTGGAAGTGCCATGCAGAGCCATCCCTCTGGGCATGTCAACCGTCGCTCATTGCTCTTCTGGGTTCCAGTCAGAGGTGGATTCCGGATCCCGTTGCAACCAGTACAGTTGCAATGGGACCCGGTATCCTCCACATGAATGCATGTGACATGTGCGCACACGCGCTAGCGCACTCATGTGTCTTACCATCCAGCAATGCCTCCACTAGCCTCCGCGATGCTCCAGCTGCTCAGCAGAGTGTTGTGCAGGCACTGTATGCTCCATGCACTGAAGAGTATAAAAACAGGTAAGGCGTGCGGGCGGGTGGCCCTTCGGAACACCGTGCTGGAACGGTATCCAGTGCTCCAGGCAAGCTCCAGTACGCCCGTACCGGGGCGTACTGCCTGCAACTCACCACTGGTTCTGGTGCTGGTCTTCACACACACAAGAATGCCGAAACGGAAAGTGCAGTTTCCTGGCATACATGCATGCTCCAGGAAGCTGAGTTTCCAGTTTCTGGCACACATGCCAGCTGGTCTTTGCGCATCAGAAACTGGAAGATCAGGTGACCGGCATGCATGCCAAAAAGATTCATCAACACTGTCCTAAATGTTCAGGAGTAGGAACTTTAGTCCATTTTCAGAACTATGGCACTTATAATACATTTTTTTTAAAAGGACATGCCCTTGGATATTATGTGGCAGTCTGATTCTTATGACTCACTACCCATATTTGACAGGAGTAATGAAGGCTGGATTTGTTCACTGTTCCCTTTGACATTTTTTAAAAAGAAAGAACAGAACTCAGGCAAGTACAGTACATGGCAATTGTGCTGAGCATCCAGTTGGTATGTAAATATTAATACTCACCCTGTTTTCATGAGTGCTGCAGTTTACATGATATCCCCTGTTTGCAGAATCGCGTCAACTCTGTTTATCATAGAGTGAGGTTGGAAAACAGTTCTGGGAACAAATATGGCCATTTCTTCTGGTTGGATTGTTTGGAATCTGTGTCTAATAAAAACCCTTGGAGACTTATGCACAGCCTGGGCTTGAGGGAATGAGCGGCCTTCCAAGGATTTCAAAGAGCAACCTGGAAGACTTTAAATGCTTTAAGGATGCTCAGTTAGGAGCTAATTATAGACATACAGTACACCGCCATTCAAAAGCACAGATGATATTAACCTTGTAAACTTCTATGCTGACTTCCATTGGGCTCTTTTTTTTTCAAGTAAGGCCAAAGAATTGGAAAGAATACAATTTTGTAAATAGAAATGGTGTTAGTTCACAAAGATTACTAGGTGCAAATAGAAATACACAATATTTCCATAGCAAGGAAGATAAAGCAGGAGTGGTTAAATTGAATACTTTATTTAAAGAGGAAAATATGTTCTTTTATTTGGATATCACTTCTGGAATTTGTGTTTGTAAAGAAAAAAAAATGAAACTTTGATCTTGGTTTTGTTGATTAGAAAGATTTGGTGCTATAGGAATGGGTAGTTATATATTCATGTGTAAAAGTGAAAAGTTGAGGTTGGCGTAGAGATACTTCATGAGAAGAGTCCTCCACTCCTCTGCTTGCAACAGAATCTCTTATGCCACCAGACTTGTAATTTTGGGCTTAGACAATTTAGAACTACGCCTCCTTTGGTCTGACCTAAGCGTAGCATATAAAATTATCTGCCACAATGTCCTACCTGTCAATGACTACTTCAACTTCAACTGCAACAATACACAAGCACACAACAGATACAAACTTAATGTAAACTTCTCCAAACTCGATTGCAGAAAATATGACTTCAGCAACAGAGCCTGGAATGCCTTACCTGACTCTGTGGTTTCTTCCCCAAACCCCCAAAACTTTAACCTTAGACTGTCTACTGTCGACCTCACCCCATTCCTAAGAGTTCTGTAAGGGGCACCAGCGTGCCTACCATCCCTGTCCTAATGTTCCTTTTTATTCATATTCATTTCATGTATTCATAATCATGTTCATACTTATATCTGTTATCCAGGGATGTGCAGTCAAGGGAGGCAGGGGAGGCAGAGCCTCACCACTGTCATCATGAAAAGGAAAAAAAATGTAAAAGGAAAAAGGCAAGAGCTGAGGTCAGGCTGAGCTAGTTGCTGCCACCATGGATGACTCTGCTTAGTGCTTAACTGTTTAAAAAAGCCTCTAAAAAGCGCCCTCTACAGGAGAAGGCAGGAGAACGACGTGCCTCATCTAGTCTGACTTTTTATGATCACTTGAGCAGAGTTAAGCAAGGGTTAAAAGCCGAAAAATTCCTGGCATAGATGAGGCACGTCATTCTCCTGCCTCCTCCTGTAGAGGGTGCTTTTTTAGAGGCTTTTTAAAACAGTTAAGCAGAGTCATCCACTGTGACTCTGGCAGCAACTAGCCCAGCATGACCTCAGCTCTTGCCTTTTTCCTTTTACATTTTTTTTCTTTTCATGATGGCAGGCAAGAGAAGAGTTTAAATCCTCTCTGAAACAGCTGGAAAAGGTACGCGTGAGTCAGAGGGAGGGGGAGGAATTCAAACTTCATCCTCCTGGTGCAACTTTGCGTGTGTGTGTTTGAGAGAGGGAGAGGGAGGGAGAGAGGGAGGAAGGAGGGGAAGGGAGAAGAAAAAGAAAAAGAAAGAAGGAAACTTATTTAGCAAAGGAGAAAAACAAATGCTGTCACTTTAAATCGGAACTGAGCATGCCTGGCTGTGGAATTCTGGGAGTTGAAGTCCACAAGTCTAAAAAAATTGCTGCCTCACCAGCCATAAACCTCACCGTACGTCACTGCTGTTATCTAATACATGCTTGACTAAACAAACAAACAAACAAACAAATAAAATCTTGTACTGTGCCAGGAAGAGTTGGAAGGGAAGTCAATGCCCCCTTTTCTTTCTTTTTCTCTTCTCCCTTGTATCTCACACACCCCTTTCTCCATTCCCTTTCCCTCCCTTAATTTCCTATTTTCTTTTCTTCTTTGTATTTTATAAAATACAAATATACATGATAAAAAATGGTGAGCACAGTGATCAGCTGCTAGAATGGAGGTTGAATGACAAGCAGGAGAATTAATCAGAGATGGGTCTGTTGCTAGATCAGAAAGACATGTTGTAAATCATCAGAGTTTAAGAAAGGTTAGATGAAAAACAAGGCTTTTACAGTAGGATTTCAATCACAGGTACATTTGTGATGAGCTGAGAATGGGAAGATCATGTCATTTATTGCTGCAGTCAACCCATACTGATGGTCTCAGGAGAAAGTGTCAATCTGCCCTTAATTACAGTGGTTTTGTGAGACATGTGGATTCGGTCACCTCCCCAATTTAATTAAGAAATTCCAGGCAGTTCCTTGTGGTTATTGTAACAACTAGAAGTCCAAGACAATATTTATTATGACACAAATAAAAGCCAAATCTGTTACTTTGTACAGAATGTCCTATCTTTTTCATGTTTGATATTCTATGAAACATCTGGAGATGTTCAGACTGGAACTCATTCAATTACTGCTGTCTGCTGCCATGATATAGACTGGATATTTTTTTGGAATTTCCTGCAGGGCCCACAGAATCTCCATACTTTTAGCATTATTTCCAAATAATATTTTTAATTCCCATATTGAAAACATAAAACATAGCATGTTCGGTTAAAAGGTAGTTTTTAGATCTTCTCAAAATTCCATAGTAGTGGTTTGGGTGGAACTTTGGCTGTTGAATGAATAGAGGGAAGAAACTAGTTTATTATATTTACATGAAGTTAAATGGTTGAAGTAGCATTTTCCCAGGCAGCCAAATTTTAAAGAACATATTTTGGCAGTCATCAAATTTCAGGGGGGAAAAAACAAGGCAAAAGGTGATAGCCTGGGAAAGTTTCAAACTAAAAATCAACCAATGAAAAACACTGTTTTGACATATCTGGTTATAATCTGTGTTTTTTCTGTATTCCATTACTGACACATATTCTATTATTTCTCACGTATGTATGTTAAAGAAATATGCATACTACAAAAACACAGTCTGTTTCTCCTTAATGCTATTTGAATTCATTTTTATTAATCATCATGATTCTGCCCTTCAGTAGAAGGAATGATTTCACAGAAGCTATTTTTTATTTATGCAAGAGTCAATCAACCAATTGCTAGAATTATTTACTTCTTTGAGTGAAGGCAGACATAATTATTCAAACAATATGGAGAAACTTTAAAAGTGCACTGAATGGAACATTCTCTCTCTCTCTTTTTAACTTAGAAAGCTAGTTCTGCAAATTTCTAGTGTAGTATAGGTCGGCAGTTCGGCAGTTCAAATCCCTAGCACTGCGTAATGGAGTGAGCTCCCGTTACTTGTTCCAGCTTCTGCCAACCTAGCAGTTCGAAACCACATAAAAATGCAAGTAGAAAAATAGGAACCACCGTTGGTGGGAAGGTAACAGTGTTCCATGCACCTTTGGTGTTTAGTCATGGCGGCCACATGACCACAGAGATATCTTCAGACAGTGTTGGCTCTTTGGCTTTGAAATGGAGATGAGCACCACCCCCTAGAGTCAGGAACAACTAGCACAGATGTGCAAGGGGAACCTTTACCTTATTTACAGTTCAATGGGGTGAGGTGGGGGAGTTGTGATGATGATGAAATAGGATGCATCACACATCAAACAAAACGTTTTAAGACAGAAAGTGTTTTGAGTCCTGAAATTTTGATGGTTACAGGTTGCAAGGAAGAACTATAAATCTTCCGTAGTCAGACACACATCTGCATACTTAGTAATATAGTAGTAATATATGTAGTATACACTAAGTATACTAGCCACACATAGATACAGAATATAACTAGAATACTTTATTGGCCAAGTGTGGTTGGATGCTCAAGGAATTTCTTTCCGGTGCGTAAGCTCTCAGTGCGCATACAAGCAAGAAGCGATAACTCATGATCATAATCATAAATAGTAATCATGATCATAATCATATAGCTGCAGATTGTGTAACTGTCTAAATTACTTACAAGGATAATATCATGTTGGTATCTTCATTTGTCAGATATTGCTGCTGTAGCTTGTATATGAATGCAGATTTCTGAAATATTAGTAATACGGTATATAATTTGATTTTACATACATGTCACTACCAGAACTGAATAAAGACACTATGCTGCTTAGTGATTGGCAGATCAGTTTAAAAAAATTAGCCCTAAAGCATGTGTTTTTAGTTAACATTCAAGCTGCAGTCCAGGAAAAAAAAAAACTTTGTCATTTAAAAGACTTACTGCAATCAGTGGAATTTCAGTCACTTCCTTGAATGAACTGACCCGCCTCTAGATTTGTTCACTTCATTAAATTCAATTCATTCTCCTTTTTCCTGTTGACAACAATATATTTAGCAGGAGGAAGGAGAGATTTTAATTCCGTAAGCTCTCACTATCCTCAGAGATCGGTAGATCAGATTCCGTACGATTAGAAGCAGTAGAGGAATAGTCTAAAAATGATTTACAGATTTCGGTACAATTTTAGAGGGGTTTTATTCCTCCTGTGGCAAAAAAACCCACTTCATTCCAGATTACTTCACTTGGATAATACACTTGATTTTAACCAAAAATCTGAGATAAATGACTTCTTTGCAGATTTCCAGCAAACTTAATAAAACAAGATGTAATATGGTGCTTATGTTAACAATACAACAGTTAAGAGTTTTTCAGTTATGCTTCTTTTTTTCTTAGATCCAAAGAGTTATCTGATCTCTATTGTATTTTTTTTTAAATAACAATAGCAGTAAGCTTGATTGGCAATGTGCCCTGTCTAAATATAGTGTAAATCAAAATATTTAAAGGTAAGTTATACAGTTTATATAACAGTCATGTTACTCATTCTACTACCATGCTGCCTCAACATGACAGAAAGTTTATTATGTTTTCTTTTGCTCAGAGGAAAAATTGTGTCTCTTGAATTTCTACATTGGTCAAAGCAGCTTTAAAAGTATTGATTTTCTCATCAGTACAATAAAATAAAATGCATAATCTAGGACTGGAGATTTATGCAAGGTAAAATATTTCTGTTAAAACAATTAGCCAAGCATGATTGTTGAAAATTAGGAGAAAATGTAAAAATAAAGAAAACAAATGTAAGAAAAACCCAGTTGGAAGATAGAAATTCATATACAGTACGTAACATTCACACGATAACTTCCTATATATTTAATAATTTTGTCTTTCTACCAGAGACATTGATGGGGGTAGCATTTGTATCCCTAGGGCAATGGTGGGTGCCGGATCCCGTTCCAACTGGTATGATTGGAATGGGCCTGGCGTCGCCCACATGGATGTGTGCAGCGTGTGCGCGTGCGTCATGCATCATACCTGCCTGCAACGCCTTCGCAGGCCTCCGCGATGCTCTAGCTGCTCAGTGGAGCATCACACAGGCACCGTATGTGCCATGCACATGCATGGAAGCTCCAAAGGCTTAAAGGACAGGTAAGGGGCTTGGGCAGGTGGGTGGGCCCTCCAGACCACTGTACCAGAATGGTACCCGGTGCTCCAGGCAGGCTCCGGTACGCCCATACCGGGGCGTTCTGCCTGCAACCCACCACTGCCCTAGGGCCTCAAGATGTGTGTCTGCCTAATAGGATTTTTTAAAATTAAGGTGGATGTAGATCAGAGGTGGGTTCCTGCTGGTTCGGACTGGTTCGGCCAAATAGGTAATAACTCAGCCGGTCGTGCCCCTGAACCAGTTCTCATGTGCAGAAGCCATTTTTTTTACTACTGCCCATGAGTATGAAGCGCGCATCAAGCGCAAATCCCGCATCAAGCTCAAATCCCACATCAAGCACAAAGCACGCATCAAGTGAAAAGTGCGCATCCAGCGCGAAGTGTACGAAGCGCGGCCCTGAGCAAACCAGTAGTAACAAAAGCCAGAACCCACCCCTGATGTAGATTTAGATCTTGGAAGATCTACAAAGCAAGAAGCACACAGAATGATCTTCATTTGAGAGGTCCTTAGATTGTTGATCTATAAATGAAGTATGCATCTAACAGCATAATAAATAAGTCAAGGAGAGTTGATTCATGTAATTTATACAGCAGTTCATCATAAACAAGCAACTCGGGAGGGGTTTACAAGATTGGATCAAATGATCAACTCACCATTGCCAACCTGTCGGGGCCAAATTGCCGCAGGCCAACTCACCATGAGACAAGAATTGCACTAATATTGAAGAAATGGTGGAACAGAGTCATTAATGAAAGGAATCAAAAGGAGGAACAAAATGAAATGTGAATGATAAAAATTAAAATAAAGCATCCAGTCCATATGATTGATGATGCCATTGCTGTGGGATTGTTGCCTGATTAAAATAAAATGATATGTCATTATGGTTTTCTCTTAAACCTATGCCTAACCAAAATCAGGGTTTTGACAAATGAATAGCCAGATAGTGCTTCTCAGTGAGTCCCACAGAGAAGAGATTATTATGGTAGGACTATGTCTAGAAAATAAAATGCAGCAGAAAATTTTCTAAAGATTGAAGAATTTTGAGTCTTCTGAAATGAAAAAAAATGTGTCAAATGAATGTTCTTGCTAAAAGAACAGATGAAGTAGCTGTGTACATGTCCAACTTCAGGATCAAACAGGGATTACTCTAACACAATGACGACAGAATGAACTACAACCATTTATCTGTTTTTCTCACAGGAATTATACATGTTGAAAAAAGGGGAAATTAATTTTTCTTTCATAGGAAAAAAATGGAAATCTCAAGGCAATGTCAATTGTCCATCCATTGATTCCTATACAATAGAAGCATCTTTAATGTTTATTATCATTTGTTTGGTGGCTGGACCTATTTTTATTAGAACTGTGGTTGGGGAGATTATGGTAAGTTTCCTACTTTATTAAAAATTATCCCAAGGTCCCTTGTTATTTCATTAAAAAAAAAAGGCTGAATTTTTTCATAGCGGGATGGTGAGTGTCCTTGACATGTTGCCTACCAGAGTGCATATGTGATTTAAGTTTTTTACGGTCCGCTTTTTTTTTTTTTAATCAATTAAACAGAGAAGGTGCCATTAACAATCCTTCAAAGGAAAACCAAATTTTGGAATGTTATGCTCCTGTTATGCTTCCCCATTAAACGGGAAATGATCAGAAATACTATTATGTCTGCCTATCCCCAGCTGTTAAAAGCCAAACAAATTAAAATGTTCTGGATTGTTTATACAAACATTAATCTTCCAATTTTGGTGAGTCACCAAGGGAAGGGCACGGATGCTGGAGGGAAGAAATCGCTTAGCAATCTAAAGAATTGTTATGGGTTGCCAGTAGGGAAAGTGGAATTTGACAAATGTTGACAGGAGGATGCCAAGTTGTTTGAACTGCATTTCCAGAAAAACACATGTTACTTGGTATTTGAGAAAGCAACAGGCAGGTTCTTCATCTTGACTGTTGTTTCTGATCCCCTTGTATATTTATTTTACCATTCATTAGTAATTGTTCAGCAAAGGCTTTCATGAAAGATTTTAAAAAAAAAACTAGTAGCCAGAGAATGAGATATTCACTATGCAGATTCAACATGGCTTTTATGACATATGGGCATATAGGAAAGTTTTTGAAGATACCAAAAAGACAACAGGATAACCCAAATTCTGGAGAGGCAATTCTGAAGAAGAGAATTTACCCCTAAGAGGTAGATAGGAAACAAGCATTGTTTTTCCTCTTAAGTATGTGTAGTGGCTAACCCAGTTTTAAATTGTCCCAAGAGAGAAAGAAAGAAAAATATAATGTTCATCTAAGGCCCTTGATTCAGAAATTTTCATATATGTAAAGGTGAATAGGAACTTAGGAAAAATGTGTTGGGCTCAAGTAACCAGGAACAGGAGTTGGGTTCAGATCACTAAAAGTTTATTACATGCAACCTATACACAAGAATCTGATCTACTAACAGGTACTAAATTGGTGCTAGTGTCAGTGGAATTCATGGGAGGTGACTGGACTTGAGTCTCTCGGAAGAGCATAACTATGGTGGGTTCCTACTGGTTTGGACAGTTTGGCTGAACCGGTAGTGGTTTGGTGGCCTAGGTCGCGACCCAGGACTGCCACACCCCCAAACTGGTTCTCCTGGCAGCGCCATCTTGTTTTTTTTTTGCTTCTGCACATGAACAGAGCAATTTTTATTGCAGTGTGCATGTGCACGCAGCACGCACGTGCAGCGTGCCCACGAGCAAATTGGCAGTACTCCCTGCCAGAACTCACCCATGGAGCATATCAGCTCCAAACTGATGACACATTTGACCTCACCTTTGGGCTCAGCCTGTCGTCTCCTTCAAATGGTAGTAATGGAAAATGGATTTCCAAAGAAGAAAGAGAAAATGGGTGTTGGCTTACCTGAGACGCCCTTTCTCTGGACAGGTGGAGACAGGTCCGAAGCCTTGATCTGATGCCTGTGGGCTGCTCCGGAGCTGCTCTGCACTATTCTGGCCTGTTTTGTGTAATTTGAGCAACTTGGGAGACCTTAAAGTTGGGAATGGGAATAGTGTATTTTCCAGAGACCTCTCACTTCCATTCACATCCTTATTTCTAAATTTGGGGACCACCCTCCCAAAGAGTGAATTGCAACAATGTAATTGTGGAAGCTGGATTCAACTTCCACTGCAGACCAGTCTAAAAGCTACCCTTTATCCAACCATGTAAATGAACTGTGTGAATAGGGTTCCAAATTTGAATGAAATGCAAACTAAATAAGATACAATAATACAATATAATAGCAGAGTTGGGAGGGACCTTGGAGGTCTTCTAGTCCAACCCCCTGCCTAGGCAGGAAACCCTATACCGTTTCAGACAGATGGCTATCCAACATCTTCTTAAAGACTTCCAGTGTTGGGGCATTCACAACTTCTGGAGCCAAGCTGTTCCACTGATCAATTGTTCTGTCAGGAAATTTCTCTTCAGTTCTGAGTTGCTTCTCTCCTTGATTAGTTTCCACCCATTGTTTCTTGTTCTGCCTTTAAGTGCTTTGGAGAATAGTTTGACTCCCTCTTCTTTGTGGCAAAGATTTATCCCTCCATGCTTCAATTTGCGATTGGATTCTGATTTTTTAGGAACCTGCCGTTCAGTTTTAAAACCCAATTCATATAATAACTGTTCATATATAGATGGAACTGTGGCATAAAGGACAATCTTCATAAACTAATATATTTCCATTGTTGCCTATCAGAGGATGAGCCATTGTGACATCATCATTTCAAAAACTGAAATCACATACACACCAACCCCAAATATCTAGATCCTTTCAAAGCATCTACCCTTGCCAAATTAGTCAAAAATTGATTGCAATGTAAAGTCTGGGGAAAATGTTCTTGCAAACCATGGTAGGAAACAGTAGGATGTTTTCTCATATATGTATGTATGTATGTATGTATGTATGTGTATGTATATGTATATGTATATGTATATTTTCTAAAGCATTCATGCCATGCTCCTTAACCCTCTAATTATTTCATCATTCACTGACTACCACGATCAATTATTTGAGTAAGTAGAACATCCTTCCTCAAGTAACAGTGTAAGATATACTTCTGCAGGACCTCCAATTGGAGCCAATTCTCCCTTGGTGGTTTTCAAGGAAGGCTTGTGGATTGAACTAGTCATGGTGGACAACTCTTGGCTGGTGACCCAACCTTATTTGAGAATCAACGTTCTTTTAACCTTGGTTTGTTTGTTTTTTGATATCTCATCCCACTGTACTGATCTCATTGCTTTGCTACATCAACAAATATTTTTCAGTTACATAGTGATAACTTGAGAGATGGGCTTTTCAGCAACCTGCTTCCATCTTCTATTTCTTCATGGACTACAGGTACCATATTTTTCGGAGTATAAGATGCACCAGAGTATAAGACGCAAGAGGCAAGTTAAAAAAAAGTTTCTGCACTCTGCAGACCTCCCCCAAATGCCCCATTTTTCACAAAAATGGGCCCATTTTTTGTCAAAAAAAGGGCATGCATAGCCTTTAGAAGGCTTCCAGAGTGCTCCTGGGGCTGGGGGGGGGGGTCAAAAACAAGTAAACATGGCCCATTTTCTGCTCATTTTTGCCCTCACCAGCCCCCAGGAGCACTCTGGAAGCCTTCTAAAGGCTATGCATGGCCATTTTTGCAAAGGGAGTGGGGTTTCCGGAGGCCAAAAATGCTATATTCAGTGTATAAGATCCACCCAGATTTTCACCTTCTCTTTTGAAGGAAAAAGGTGCGTCTTATACTCCGAAAAATATGGTATGTGGAAACCACCTTTTACAACCATTTAGCTTTTCATTTTGGTCTCATCTGTGGTGGTCGAGCCATCTTCACTTAGCCAAAACATACATCAAGACTGTAAACCTCAGATTTGTTCCTAATCAGAAGAAAATGATGGGGAAGTGCTCTGAATCACATTTTCCGTCAAATATGTACTACAGTTGTATCTGGTAGTATAACTCCAAACCAAGCATGCAATTGAATGGAACCCATTCAATTAGATTGCATGCTTGGTTTGGAAGATCCTTTCAGTCCTGATTGTGTTCCATCTTTGCTTGTTATGAGCAAAAACATTTTCTTTAAAATTTCCATATGTTGGGACTATTCCTGCAGAACTTTCTTGAAATGCCAAGTGTTTGTGGTCTTGGCTTGGAATTTAAACTGTGGGATAAATTAAAGGCTAGTAACAATCATCTTAAAAGGAAAACAAACAGAATTTCCCTTCCCTGACTTCTAAAGTATTTTTGTTTTGTACATGATGCTAATTAATTTCTCCTGAGTTTGTCATCAACTGGATTGCATGACATTTCATTGCATTGCAACGTGCAGCTGCACAAACCCTTGCAGTGTAGCATTTATTCCTTTGCGTAAAGAAACTGTGAGGAGAGATTAATGGAATCAAGCTAGTCTGCTTGCCTACCATAGTAGGAAATAGGTTTGGATAAAAACCCAGTGAACAAAAAAAATATATGTTCAAATATGATACTTTCCAGGATCACACAGCTGTGTTAAATCTGCTAGATTGCACTGGATTTCATCATAAATCAAGAAATGCTACACAATGGAAAGATAATTTTATAGCATTTCCAGCCTTAGACTGTGGGCTTAACTTTCTTAAGAATTGGAGGGAAATGTGAGAGTTGAGCCAAAGACATGATCTGGCTTTGTGTTGTGTGCCAAAGATAAATATAGGATTAATTGTCCTCTTCATCAGCTCCCACCATTTAAACATTATCTCTACAATCTTGACGACCAGCAGTTGAAAAATTGTAAGATGGTTAAAAAGCATGTAATCCATTTGCTTCTGTAATTACATTTGGCACATCACTGCTTTTAGATATGTTGTGGTTACCACTCCAATCATTGCAAAAATGATGTTATTCCACATTTGCCTATTGATCTTGCCAACATTTGCCTTCTTATCTTAATTTGATCTGCGAAAGTAATAAAGTACACAAATATTGGATCTTAATCCGCATGGCACAGGTCCAGGCTACATTGATAAGCCATCTCATCCCAATGTACCCACACTGACAGAGAGAGTATACTGCAGATTCTGTCAGTCAAGGCATTTCAGCTGGCATTGTCCAGGAGAAGAGCTTTCTCTGCCTTGGCTTCTGTCTTTTGGAATATCTTACCCCTGGAGGTGAGATTGGGTCCCACCCTTCTGACCTTCCACAAAAGACCAGGGCTGGGCTTCAAAAATTTCAACAATGGGTTCTCTGCCCAGTTGCTGGATGGATGGGTGTAGCCATGGTGGGCATGACCTAGTCAGCCTCCTGCACCACAGAAGGGGGGGAGGCATTTTCGCCTTCCCCAGGCACCGGAAGCTTTCCTCGAGCCTTTGGGAGGCTGAAAACTAATTCCCCCAGGCCTTCCAGAGGACGGAAATGGGCTTGTTTCTGGCCTTCCGGAACTTCTGGGAGGTGCATTCCCAAACCTTCACGCAGCCCTGCACTTAGCTTGCATCCAAAAATGGGCTGTATGGAGACTCCTGGGGGGGGCAGGGTAGGAGGATAGGGGCAGGGAGGGGTGGGAGGGATAGGGTGGGAGGGACAGGAGGGGTGGGGTGGGAGGGGCAAGGCTAGCCAGGGGTGAGGCCAGCTAGGGCTGGGATTTGGAGGTTTTCCGATCAGGCCATAACATTAGCTACAGGTTCTCCCCTAACCCAGTCTTGGGAGAATAGCTTGACTTCCTCTTCTTTATGGTAGCCCATGAGATATTGGAACACTGCTATCATGTAACTCATAGTCCTTCTTTTCATCAAACTATTTTACTCTGCTGAAAGGAGTATAGCAAATTTGGGTCACAAGACCATGGGGATGCTGTCACAGGTGCGAGGACTGTTGGTAAAGTTACCTTTAGTGCCATCTAATTTTGAATGGTTGCTGAACAGGGCGATCTTAGACAAAGACTATCTTGCAAAGAGGAAGTTTATTTTATTGAATGATGACTGACTTTAGCTTTCTTTACGTATCTAATTGTGGCTATCCTGTCTCTCTTCAATATTTTTTTCCTCCAGAGTGAACAACTTTCAGCCTATCTTCGCAGGACACATCTTCAAGTGCCCATGTCATCTTCATTTATCATTTCTAAACAAATCTGTAAACTTGAATTGCTGTGATCTGGACTGACATGAGGGTCATGTTCTGGATTCCATCCCTAATGGGTTCCATTTGACAGGATCCAGGAGATGAGCCTGTTCTGCTATGGAGCCCACTCTTTGGCACACTATCCCCCCTTGAAATGAGATTAGCTCTGGCCCTAGAAATCCAGAAATCCCTTAAAATGCTATTTTTATCCAGCAGAAAATTGGGGATCCCACGAGCCACAGTGGCACAGCAGTTAGAGTGCAGCACTGCAGGTTACTTCTGCTGACTGCTGGCTGCGTGCAATTTGGCAGTTCAAATCTCACCAAGGCTCAAGCTTGACTCAGCCTTCCATCCTTCCGAGATGGGTAAAATGAGGACCCAAAATTGTTGGTGCCAATATGGTGACTCTATAAACTGCTTAGAGAGGGCTATAAAGCACTATAAAGCAGTATATAAGTGCTATTGCTATTTTCAGAAGGCAGCAATGCCAAGCCACTTCCATATAATTGCCAAAAATATGTAAGAATACATACTCAGACCATGTGTCAAACTCTGTTTAAGAGCCTTATCCTTTTCACTAAATTTCATAGTTTTTGCTTTGAAATTTAATCCTCTGGATCAATAATATCCACCTTAGTGCTAATAAGGAGTCCATGGGATGGTTGCATTACATGTGAGATTTTGGTGCTTTCCTCCACCATCTTATTTTATTTTAATCATATTTTATTAGTTTAATCTTATTTTAATCATATGCCTCTCAGAGTCATGTTAGTGAGGTGGATAGCTATATAAATAAACATATTCCCTGCTGACAGTATTGTCCACCATGATGGAAGCTCACTCTTCTCTATACCTTGAAGAATTGGAGACAAGAGTTGTGGTGGAGCAGTGGTTAGAATGCATTACTGCGAGCTAATTCTGCTGACTGCCAGCAGTTTAATTTTCACCGGCTCAAGGGTGACTCAGCCATTGATCTTTTCGAGGTTGGTAAAATGAGGACCCAGATTGTTGGGGGCAATAGGCTGACTCTGTAAACCACTTAGAAAGGACTGTAAAGCACTGTGAAGAGCTATGTAAGTCTAAGCTATTGCTATTGCTCTTGCTATTGGGCAGATCTACCTTTAAGTTAACACAGCTCTAATTTAGCTGATGGGTACATTTGCTAATAGTATTTCATAGCAGGCTGGTCTATTTAGCTCTATTTAAGCCAACAGATAGATTAGGCAGAAGGAATTAGGGGTAGGCAGGTTCTATGTTCTCCCAAGGATAATTCAGGCCAATAGAGTTCTAAATAAATGTTCACTGCATGGTGATTTTTGCATTTTAGATGCACCTATAACATTTAGTTCAGGCTTTTATTTTATATATACATCCTAGTTTCTACCTCTGTTTTCCAGCCATTGGAAGCAAGTCCCAAATTCAGAAGTATTCTGTGTCTTCTTTTTCTTTAATCTTCAATTTTAAACTATCCATTTCTGCACAGTCTAATATTTTTTCAGTTATGTCTTCTTCTGTTGAAGTTTCCTCGTTTTTCCAATATTGTTCAAATACAATTCTCGCTGCTGTCAAAACACATAATATCAAATATACATTCCGTTTGTCGTATTTTTCTGGTATTATTCCTGACAGAAATACTTCTGGCTTATAATCTATATGTTGCCTGAACATTTTTTATAATCACCTGTGTATTTTTATCCTGAATTTTTTGCTTTTGGACACGTCCACCACATATGGTAAAATGTTACCTGATTACATTTCCAACATTTGGTGGACATTTGGATGTTATTCTGAACATGTAGAGTTTACATCTCATTTTGCAGAACCCTATCTGCTGTCTCAATCAAGGGCTAAAAGTAGTAAGGGCTTCACTCAGATTTTTGAGGACAATATGTTGACTCTGCAAATGACTTAGAGAGGTCTGTGAAACACTATGAAGTCTAAATACTATTGCTATTGCTATTCTCTTTTATTTCTACTTTTTCTTCTCTGCTCCAGTTCTGGGATTCAACAGACATTGGCCACAGTCTTTCCATATTTATCTTTTCTGTAAGTATCTGCACCTTCTCCCAGCTCTTCAACCTGCTGTTTCTTCTCATTCCATGACTGCCGGAAACACACAGCAGAGAGACAATAGTAGAAATGTTAAGATGCCCTAAACCTATTGTATATATTTGAATAAATTGATTTAAGTCAACCTGTCATCTTTATTTATCTTACTTCTCCATGGGAAATGGCCTCTGATTTTGATGGAAGCCAGACTTACATTTCTCCAGGTTTTTTTTTATACAGGATAATCATTGTCCCTTTTATGGCCCCTTGAAATATACAGGTATTTCAGGCTGAAGTAGAACTTTATGGTTCTTAGCCAACAGTTGTCATTTGGCCAAAACACAAATAGGTATGACAGGAGGAAGTAATAACCCAGCACATAACCCTGTCTCCTGAATTCCTCGTGTCAGTTCCAGCCATTCTCCTTGTTTCCCTTCCTAGCCATAATCGGTGCCAGCATTATGTCATCAGAACAGTTTCAACAATACTGAGCCCATGTTTTGAGGTTTAGGTTTAGGTTTAGGTTTATTAGATTTATATGCCGCCTTTCTCCCAAGGACTCAACGTCCTCCAAGATGGATCAATTTTTAAAGCTAAAAATTACATAGAAGACCGAAGGCTGAATTCCAGTTTCTTCAGGTTATTCCTGAAGCATGGCAACATGAAAACCAAAATTTTCAAATGCTAAATTGAATTTTCAAACACAACCTGAACAAATCAGCTGCATATAACAATCTTCCAGAAGTTTTATTAAATCTCCTTCTGCCTATGAAGTTTCAGTAGACTAAAGTATAGAGAACACATGAGTCGCGTTTGGCTCATGAGTCACAAGTTGCCGAAAATGTTACCCCCCCCCCCAAAATTGCCTGGATATGTCTTTCTGTGTGCCAATTGTTTTGTCTGCCGCTTTTTCAAATTGATTCTTCCGCTGCCCTTCATTAAAAATGGTATGTAAGTCAAAATGTTCAGAACAACTTGACCTAAGACAGATAACTATTTTAAAATGGAAAGGCAGTTGGCAGAAGGGAAACTAATTTAAAATCAAGTAGATCTTGTTTTAAAAGCTTGCATCTCTTGGTTGCATTTTGGCTATTCTTTTTTAAAGGTTAACAATTATTTGACGCAGTGCGTGTCCATTTGGCATCCATTTCCCCCCCATTTGGGCTCACTCATGATTCAGACTTATTCTTTGATTCTTCTCTCTATCCAATAAGGGGGGGAAACAGCAAAAGGTTCTATATGTCTGTCAACAAAGTTACTATCCAAAAGTGAACAGGATAAGATGAAATTTGGTACAGGAAAATAAGATGGCATGGCATGGGACTGAGCTATTTGAGAGACCATCACTCCCTGATTACATCATCCCACTCCACTAGATATAGCAGAGAGGCAGGGGTGGGATTCAAAATGTTTTACTACCGGTTCTGTGGGCGTAGCTTGGTAGGCATGGCATGACTTGGAGGGTGTGGCTTGGTGGATGTGGCAAGGAAAGGATACTGTAAAATCTCCATTCCCTCCCCACTCCAGGGGAAGGTTACTGCAAAATCCTCATTTCCTCCCAATCAGCTGGGACTCGGAAGACAGAGAATATATGGGGGCGGGGCCAGCCAGAGGTGGTATTTATTGGTTCTCTGAACTACTCAAAACTTCCACTACCGGTTCTCCGGAACTGGTCAGAACCTGCTGAATCCCACCTCTGCAGAGAGGGCATGTTGTGAATACCATCAGAAGGGGGGGGGGTTCCTAGAAGACATGCCTTCTCTACTATGGCACCCATTTTATGGAACATTTTCCCCTTGACATTAGATTAGCTCCATCCCATTTGATCCCTCAAGACCTGATTATGTCCTCAGGCAATGGGGCTCTCAGGGACCTGGGGAGATGCTCAGATGGTTCCTTTGCTGGGGGCCATTTCTTATCTTCCTTTTGCCTAGAGTTGGCATATTTGTTTTTATAATTTTTATCTTTTTAAATCTGGATTTTATGTATTTTTAATTATTTCTTGATTTTATATGTGTTTTTATTTGATTGCTGCACTCTGCCCAGTCACATTTTGTGAGATGGACAACTTTACAAAGTTGGTGAATAAAATAATAAAATGCCAAAAGAAATGTTTAGTTGAAAATTGATTAGATCCATCTGACGATTAAGGAGGAAAATAGTCCAGAAAATCCTCCCCCCCAATGCTTCATTCTGGGAAACTCAGGTTAGAACAGACAACTTTAAGACTTGTGGACTTCAACTCCCAGAATTCCCCAGCCAGCATGGTTGAACTTGAGGTTGGTTGAAGTTGAAGTCCACAAAGTTGCCAAAGTTGGAGAGCCCAGACTTAGAAGTTCCTTCTTTCCAGTGGTGGGATTCCAAATATTTTCCTTCAGTTCTATGAGAGCATGTTTCACGTGCAGCACTCAAAGACCGCCCTCGGTGTCAGCGCTGGTGAGCTGAGCTCTTGTTTAGCTCAGGTGAGGCACAGCAATCCACTCTGCCGCACGAATCAGCTGAGCTACAAAACAAGGGAATATAGGACAGGGAACGGCGGGGGTGAGAGGGCAGGGCCAACCAGAGATGCTATTTGCCGGTTCTCCAAACTACTCAAAATTTTTGATACCAGTTCACCAGAACCTATCTGAACCGGCTGAATACCACCTCTGCTTTTTTCTAAGTTCTCCTCCCTCCCCCTTTCCAATTCAATAATTCAGAACAGAGCTATTATTAAGGAGTGGCAAAGAATTCCAGGACCCAGGCTCTGCTGGCCTCCCAAATTTGTTCTTATGAGGGCTTATTCACTCTGGGATGCAAAATCTGAATTTGTGCTGGATAGCAGCAAAGGTACATGCATAACTCTAATTTGTTGCTGCCATCCAATGATGATGTTTTAATGCCCAGAACTAACAGCCTTAGAAAAGCTGAAGTCTGTTAGTTTACATTAACAGAATTATGTCTAACATTTCACCATGGAATAATCTAAAAAGACTACAGCATTATTTCCCGAATTCTTCTCCTCTCCATAGCAACTGGAAACAAGACAATGGCTCTATATAATTCTTCTGATGTGAGCTAGAAATCATCATCCTGAACAAGCTCAGGACCCTACAAAAATTATGGGTTTTGCTCCAGATACTGTAAATTGTTAGAAAGTCCAGCAGGTCAGCACAGTTTTGCTATTTCTATTGTTTTGTTTTGTGTTTAATTAAGTACAGGGATTTTGATTAATCTGTAATTTAAAAAAAAACATGGTCAATAGAGAATTACATAATCTACTGTTGGCCTGGCATTCTAGTTAAGGATTAAAGGAACATATTATAGGTCCTAAGCATGATCAGAAATATTATTTTGATGTAATCCCTGCTTGGACAACAATAGAAGCAAACCAGGACTAAGGCAAGACATGGTACTAATTATGACCTTTAAGGCGCTCCATGGCTTAGGCCCAGGATACCTGCGAGACCACCTACTGCCACCGGTAGCCTCCTACCATCCAGTGCGATCCCACAGAGTTGGCCTCCTCAGGGTGCTGTCGGCCAGATAGTGTCGATTAGTGGCCCCCAGGGGGAGATCCTTCTCTGTGGGAGCACCTTCCCTCTGGAATGAACTGCCCCCGGAGCTTCGTATAATCCCCGTCCTTCCGACGCGCCCTAAAAAGTTGGCTTTTCCAGCAAGCCAGCCTGGCCTGATCAAAACAAAATAAATTATTGATCATTGTTAATTTTAATTGAACTTTTTAAAAAACGTTACTGTTAATCCTAATTGGGTTTGTTTGGGATATTCTATTTAATTTTTAAAAAAACTTTTGTAATATGTCTTTTTTTTAATGTTGTCCACTGCCCTGAGTCCTTGGGAGAAGGGCGGCATATAAATCCAATAAACCAAACCAAACCAAACCGGTTCCACCACAAAACCGCGGTAGACAAAAGCGCGGTCGACGAAAGCGCGTATGTGATGTCATCACAGCGCGACGAAAAAGATCGAAAAATGTAAAAATAAAGCGAAAACCTTACCCTAACCCCCCCAAACCTAACCCTAAACCTAACCCTAAACCTAACCCTTAACCTAACCCTTAACCTAACCCTAAACCTAACCCTAAACCTAACCCTTAACCTAACGAAAAACCTAACGCTAACCCTTAACCTAATGCTAAACGTAACGCTAATGCTCTAAACCTAACCCTAACCCTTAACCTAACCCTAACCCTAACCCTAAACCTAACCCTTACCTTTATGTGAATCGGCTTGCTGTAATTTAATTTTTATTTCAATTTTTCGATCTTTTTCGTCGCGCTGTGATGACGTCACATACGTGCTTTCGTCGACTGCACTTTTGTGGAACGCGGTTTTGACGGGTCACGAACCAAACCAAGACATTACAAAGTGTGTCTCTTTTAACACTAGGGTGTTCTCTAACTCTCTCTCTGAACAAACCCAATTTTGGGTTCATTTAGGGACTCTCAAATGCTGCCATACCATGATACCCTAGAACTGTGATGGCGAACCTATGGCATGCTTGCCAGAGGTGACACGCAAAGCTCTCTCTGTGGCACACACACCATCACCAACTGCTCTTCTGGTTTCGAGCGAGCTGGTCTTCGCAGGCACCGGAGTACTGAAAAACATTTTTCGGGTCATTTTCCGGCTGTTTTCTGGGCCAAAAATGGCCAGAAAAACAGCCATGTGCATGCCAGCCAGATGGTCCTTGGGTTTCTGGTGCCCCAGCATGTGCAAAAACCAGCTGGCCAGCGTGTGCACATGTGCATTGGCCACAGGGGTGGGTTCTTGCCAGATCTAACCTCTTCTATAGAAGAGGTTCCACAAATCTACAGTGCCGTTTAGAACCGGTTCCAGCTACCTCCCCCTGCCCATCCGCACATCATCAAGATGAAGAGCGAGAGGAGGAATTCTAGGAGTTGAAGTCCACAAGTCTTAAAGCTGTCAAGTTTGAACACCCCTGGGGTTTTTTTTTCTAAAGGGTTAGGGGTGCAAGGGTCTTGTAACTTGACAGCTTTAAGACTTGCGTGCTTCAAATGCCAGAGTTTCTCAGCCAACATTTTGGTTGCTAAGCAAGAGCGTTGTTAAGTGAGTTTCACCACATTTTACAAGTTGGCCATACCCACCCAATCACATGGCTGGCAAGCCATTCCCACCTGGTCACATGGCCAGCAAGCCATTCCCACCTGGTCACATGGCCGGCAAGCCACTTCCACAAAGCAGGCCAACCTACAGAAGAGGTTCTAAAACTTTTTGAAACCCACCACTGATTGGCCAGCTGGTCTTTGGGTTTCCAGCATTCCAGCATGCACACATGCACAGGCATTCCAGTGTGGGCACTTGGGGCCGAAAAGGTTCGCCATTATTGCCTTAGAATGATAAAAAGCACTTTTATTTTGCCTCGGAAAACGAAGTCAGAGTACTATCAAAACTAATTCTGAATTTGTCCAGACAAAACTAGTGCAAAACATCACCTATTAAACAAAAATATATGCCCCCACTAAGTTGCTTTCAATCCTACAGTGAGTTGTAAATTATACATTGAGAAGTTCCATGTCTTTGCGTATGATATGAAATCAGCCAGTAGCTCTTTATGGTCTCCTCCAGAGACATTGCCCATCAGGAAAGGACATGAATCACGCGTGGAATCATTTGATGGGCATTTTTAACACTGTTAGCTGTTTTAAAGTGTTCAATTTCTTTAAAATTCTTGCAAATCTTCAGCTGGGATCTGGCTGCTATTTAATTGGTTTCATTTTGTTTGCTCTGCGTGTGTGCATGAATTCAATATGTGTTTAACTCTTCTTGTAAACTCTCTAATTAGCCATCAAAAGCATTTTGGGAACAAAATAGACAAGCTAGAAATGGCTGTCTTGAATTCTAATTGGTTGAGCCAAAGTATCTGAATCAAAGAATAAAAATTTTAGTAGCTTATATATATATATATATATTTACTGTAATATTTATACATGGTTCACTCCATGTGAATGCCTCTACCCATAAAATCATAAAAACTGTAAAATATTCCATTCAAACTATAAACACAGTCTCCCTTGGTGCTCAAGCCAGAAACATCACAGATTAAAAGCTCTGTGAAACAGTTCTGTTTCTGTTGCCTCCCTTACAGTCGTTAGGAAGGGAATCCAGATTATCAGTGTTCATTGATAAGACTTGGTGGCGCAGTGGTTAGAATGCAGTATTGCACGCTACTTCTGCTGACTGCTGGCTGCCTGCAGTTCAGCAGTTCAAGTCTCATCAAGCTCAAGGTTGACTCAGCCTTCCATCCTTCTGTGGTTGGTAAAATGAGGACCCAGATTGTTAGGGACAATATGCTGACTCTATAAACCGCTTAGAGAGGTCTGTAAAGCAGTATATAAGTCTAAGTGCTATTGCTATAGCTATTGCTAACTATTCTATGGGTATGAAATAAAACCTGATAAATTGTAACTTCCTCCTCTCCCTCTTACATCCAAATCTGAATGCAAATCTACTCCAAGCAGCTTTTCCTGAAAGTCAAAGCACATCAGCACATAAGGAGCATTTTGAATTGTGCTGGAAAATCAACTAACCACCAATGCAATGCTCACAACTCTGGTCATATACATTTTCAGCAAATCTCACTCCCCAGTTTGGGGACTGCTGTCAGCTAACTTCCAAGGAGCCTGCAAAGACAACCCCATGTAGAACACATGACAATTATCCCTTGTGGAAGTGTCATGAGCATGGATGACTTGAGAGACTGCCTACTGCCAATTACCTCCACTAGACCAATAAGATCCCATAGATTAGGCCTCCTCCGAATTCCATCAGCCGGCCAATGTCGACTGGCAACTACCCGGAGGAGAGCCTTCTCGGTGGCTGCTCCGACCCTCTGGAATGAACTCCCCGTGGAGATTCGGACCCTCACCACCCTCCAGACCTTCCGCATAGCTCTTAAAACCTGGCTGTTCCGACAGGCCTGGGGCTAAAGACTTCAACCCCACTTGAATGGTATGACTGTTGTGCTTTTTAACGGTGTATTGTCTTCATGTTTGTAACTTGTCTATTCTTCCCTTCCCTTGAATTGTGAGGCGCCCTGAGTCCCCCCAGGGAAAAGGGCGGCATACAAATAAAGTAAAATCTAAATCTAAATCTAAATCTAAATCTGACTATTGCCAGAACCTCACACATTCCAGGAAGTCCTCAAACAAAGGAGAGAACCAACCTAGAACTAAGGATAAATTTCCTGACAGAATCATTAATCGGTGGAACGACTTGCCTCCAGAAGTTGCAGGTGCTCCATCACTGGAGGTTTTTTAAGAAGAGGTAGGGCAGCTGTATGTCTGAAATGGTACAGGGTCTCCTGCTTGAGCAGGGGGCTGGATTAGAAGATCCAAGATCCCTGGCAACCCTATTATATTGTAACTGGTGCACCAGTCAGAGGTGGACAAAGGCCATCCTAACCACAGGAGCTACCTGCCTATTCAACAATAACTATAAATGCAAGAAATTTCCCAAGTGTCCATTCCGGGGGAGCAGAACCACAATCTGAGCAAATAAAGAAGCACTTTACTAATAGAAAAAATATATTTGTAGCTCAGGATTGAATTGTGGGGTCTTGGGTACTCTCTGAGTTTGGCTGTTTTCTTGGAGATATTTCATTACCAAACTAGGCAATAACAACAGTCCTAGCAGGGAATGGGGTTTGGTCTCATTTTATATATTAGTGACTTGCCCTGTCAGTGTGGATAGAGCATTAGTAGATCCTCGATTAGGCTATTGTCTAGTGTTAGCTTGTTTAGCAGTTTCTTAATTGGGGGGTATTATTTGCTTCTTGATTGTAAATCTAATGTTAATTCTGATGTTAATCTTTGCTTCTCTGGGTATTGATTGCTGGTGAAAAGATGGTTTGATCTTTTTGTTTCCTTTTTGACTTTTTGATTGTCTCTTTTGAATGGTATTGTAGATGTTGTTTACATATATGTGCCTGTTGATTGCTGATTCGTCTGAGTGTGAGGCTTCCAGGAATTCTCTAGAGCCTAGGAATTCTAG
The DNA here is from genome assembly GCF_051295495.1 of Thamnophis sirtalis. Classification (NCBI taxonomy): domain Eukaryota; kingdom Metazoa; phylum Chordata; class Lepidosauria; order Squamata; family Natricidae; genus Thamnophis; species Thamnophis sirtalis. Next base: position 21,957,527 of record NW_028261385.1, on the reverse strand, counting down.
GATGCTCACAGTTTCCCAATTGAAACTATGGTTAAATCTATTCATATGTTGTGAAATTAAGGGAATTAATTTCAATTCTATTCATCGTGAAGACATGGTTCACTTGATCTGAAAAGCAGATGTAACAATGTAGATTTCCCACCAGCATCTTATACATTGGTTTCAAATTTCTCATCACTGAAGACCTGTTTTGTGCTTAGGTAAAGGTAAAGGTTGCCCCCGCACATATGTGCTAGTCGTTCCCGACTCTAGGGGGCAGTGCTCATCTCCATTTCAAAGTCAAAGAGCCAGCGCTGTCTGAAGACGTCTCCATGGTCATGTGGCCAGCATGACTAAATGCCACAGGTGCATGGAATGCTGTTACCTTCCCACCAAAGGTGGTCCCTATTTTTCTACTTGCATTTTTACATGCTTTCGAACTGCTATATATTGCATTCAGTTTTGGTCGCCACAATGTAGAAAAGATGTGGAGATTCTAGAAAGACTGCAGAGAAGAGCAATAAAGATGAATAGGGGACTGGAGACTAAAACATATGAAGAACGGTTGCACAAATTTGGTATGTCTAGTTTAATGAAAAGAAGGACAAGGGGAGACATGATAGCAGTCTTCAAATATCTCAGGGGTTACCACAAAGAAGAGGGAAATCAAACTATTCTCCAAAGCACCTGAGAAGCAATGGGTGGAAACTAATCAAGGAGAGAAGCAACTTAGAACCGAGGAGAAATTTCTGTCAGTTAGAACAATTAATCAGTGGGACAACTTGCCTCCAGAAGTTGTGAATGCCCCAACACTGGAAGTCTTTAAGAAGATGTTGGATAACCATTTGTCTGAAATGGTATAAGGTTTCCTGCCTAGACAGGGGGTTGGACTAGAAGACCTCCAAGGTCCTTTCCAACTCTGCTGTTGTATATTGTATTGTATTGTATTGCATTGCTAGGTTGGCTGAAGCTGGTACAAGTAACGGGAGCTTACTCCGTTATGCGGTGTTAGGGATTCGAACCACCAAACTGCCAACCTTTCTGATCAACAAGCTCAGCATCTTAGCCACTGAGCCACCACATCCCTTTTGGTGCTTACTGCTTTGTTGATGACTTTCTTGCCTCCAGTTTTTTTTCCCTACTGATCGGGGTCATTTTCTGAACTACATCATGGCTTTTCAATTTGAATTTTCTCTACGGCCTTCACATCTTTTTGAAATTGTCTTCCTACAATATATTTTAAGGGACCCAAGAAATCCTGAAAATTGTAGCTAGCTGAATATACAGAAAAGGCTCTAGTAATATAGGGAGGATTACTGATTTTCCAGGATTATGTATCATCTGGAAAACTCTTTATACTACACTGACATTCAAAACAATTAGAACAATGAAAGGAGAATAAGTTAGTGCTTTGTCTTCTCTTCCCTATTTGTGGAGAATGCCAGAAAATGATTCAAAGGTTTAATTTCTTTTTTTAAAGGGGGTGCAATTGAGTTTATATACAGAGGGCACACTTTTCTTTTTGTATATATTTTACTGTGTCTGTGAAAGTATGAAAAGTATGTTCTGGCATGATAAGGTAACCAAAATTTTTAATCCTGTGTTAAAAATATTCTTAGGGTTTAGTGGGATTCTTTAAAAAAATCACATAATAGAAATTTTAAACTCCTCTATTATTTCTGCTCTTAATGGTATTTTTTTTAAAAGACAGAAAATTGTGCTGCTTATTTTTGGCAATTTATTGCCAAATTTTAGCAGTTGATTTCAATGAGATCTATAGATGTACAAAACTATGAAGAAAGGGGGCAGAAACTAGCATATGCTATCAGAGTTTGTTGCAGAAAAATCAAATCCAGAGAACACACAGAGATAACTGATTCAGCTGGATTCCTTAACTTCTTTATATACATAATAACAGATGAATAAATGTACACTACCAATAGTAGATTCTTTCAACGTGGTAGAAATTACAAGCAGAACACAAGCAGGAGAGAACAGTTAGTTTCATTTCAGAGTTCAGAGCAGACAGAGTAGTTTCAGTTTCGATTCTCAGCACAATGTCAGATCTGTTTAAACTCCCATTGGCTGACTTAGTTGCTGTGCCTATCATTGGCTGACCTTGTAACCATGTCTCTCCCAGTCATAAATATTCTAACATATGCAGTATATAATCCACAGGTAGTAAGCCTCCACCTTCATTTATTTAATTAAGCAGAACAGAGAAAGAAACAATAGAAAAAGAAAAACAATAAAGCAAAACACCAATACAGGAAATCAATGTCTGCTCTTTTTCTTACCCACAAAAACCAAAGAAGAAGCCAGCGATATATCTAAGGAGAACCCAACTGAAAAATAAGATAAAATAAAGGGTGAAAAACTGGCTGGCTAGTGAGTATCAAGAACATAAAATAAATGAAACAAACTAAGTTGGCAGGAGGTTGTAGTAAAAGTAATATTGGAAAGAGATTAGAGGGGAGAGGGACAGAATGCAGAAGGCAAGAAATAAGGACGGGGAGGTAATAGAAGCTGAATCCAGTATTACAATTCTGGAAACCTGATATGTGAATCATAGTTGTTCGATAAAATCAGCATTCGGTCTGCAAACATATCCTTTGCAAAGGATCTCAGAAATAGTTGGGACATTTTAAAAAATAGCCTTGCATTTTAAGTACAAAAAAAATTAAGAGAGTCTTTCGCAAAAAGGGTCAATGTTGGAGGAGAAAGCCTGGCAGATGCCAAGGAGGATAGCCTTGACACGGGAGATTATGGGGACTGGGAAAGTAATATGAATAATGTGCAATAAACAATTAACCGATTGGAGTTAATTACCTGCTTATCTCATGTAGATTCATTTAGTTTGGGTGGCAAAAAAAAAGCCCAAGAAGAAGAGATTCAGAACATTCAAAGAGGACCCAACATACGAGTGTTGGGATTCAAATTTTTTTACTACCGGTTCTGTGGGTGTGGCTTTGTGGGCAAGATGTGGCTTTGTGGGCATGGCAGGGGAAGGATACTGCAAAATCCCCATTCTCTTCCCCCTCCTGGGGGAAGGTTACTGCAAAATCCCCATTCCTTCCCCATCCCACTAACCTGCTTTCCAGCTCCGTTCTCCTGTCCAGGGCAACAAAAGAAGATCAGATGGGAGGCTGGGAGGCAGAGGGGGCGGGGCCAGCCTATTTGCTGGTTCTCCGAACTACTCAAAATTTCCACTACTGGTTCTCCAGAACCTGTCAGAACTGGCTGAATACCACCTCTGCAACATAGTGAAGTACATGAAGCCTGGAAGACACTGACTGACATCCTGCTGCAGTGCTGAAGAATTCTTGATGATTCACAGATATAAATAATTAAAATAATTAATAGTTGAATTACAATTGGAACACACAAATCTATATAGAACGTAAGCAATCCTAACTGTTTATGAACTTCATCCAAGATCTGCTTCCCGAAAGCAATTAGAATGGAAATTAGCTTAATTTCCGCTCATCCAAAATGACTAGTACTACGTCTGAGAAGGAACTTCTTCGAGCCTCTCCGCCACTCACCTCCCAAAAGTGGGGGAACCACTAGGAGCTTTTGCAAGCATAACTGAATTTGTTGCAATTGGATTTTGACACTGGAGGGCATTTATGATGACTTCACAGCATCCTGTGGCCACAGGATAACCATTTGCGATGGTCCCAACTGACTTCTGACAAGCAGAGCAAATGGAGAAAGCCAGCAGTAAAATTGCAAGTCTCAATCCTGTGATGCTTTGCTTAGTGATGGAGTTGCCGATCCCAGTTGTGATTGCTCAGCAAAATTATCTAATCAATTTATCAACAGCCCAAATAAGTGAGCTGCAGGAATTTTTTTTCCTTGCTTATTTTTTCACCAAACAACTCAGATCAGTGACTTACAGGTTGCTAGAAAGGGTTACATTTCCTAAATATTTTGTTGGATCTCAGCCAAAGTATTTTTAAGGTCCCTCAAGAATTTAGAGAATTAAGCATTACCACATCAGCTCCTTGTCACTGATACCGTGGTGTAGCTTACTCATTTCTTTCCCTGTGGCCACTAAAAACACACTCTCTCTCTCTCCTCTCCCCTCTCTCTCTCTCTCCCTCCCTCTCTCTCTCTCTCTCTCTCTCACACACACACACACACACACACAAACACACACAATATGAAATGGTTTCAAATTATCATTTTACAATGAAAATCAGCTATTTCATGTTCCAATTCTGAATCGTGAAATAAAACCTTTAACAGAGTCAGACTGCATACCTACTGTATTTCATTTTGTTTGGAATAGTTCTCTAAAACTCTTTCCTTCACCTCCCAATTGTTTGAGATGGAGATGTCAGAGATTTAGACGTGGGTGGTATATAGTATACTTCTACATGGTCTTCTACAGAGGCCATGGCTTCTACCCAAGCTTCAACAACATAATTCAATTTTGGTTGTAACTGTGGTGTAACAAAAGCTTTCTGGCATCAACCTGTCTCTTCAAAGTCTCATTCACTTAACTTGGTTAGGCTTCTGCCTCCATGTTTAGGGTCTGAAAACTCATTAGAACTTAGCCATCTATAAAAGTTGATGAGCCATACAATGGTTAGAGGTGGGTTCCTGCTAGTTCTAACCTCTTCTGTAGAAGAGGTTCCACAAATCTACAGTGTCGTTTAGAACCGGTTCAAGCTCCCTCCCCTTGCCCTCCACACATCATCAAGATGAAGAGCAAGAGGAGGAATTCTGGGAGTTGAAGTCCACAAGTCTTAAAGCTGTCAAGTTTGAACACCCCTGGGGTTTTTTCCCAAAGGGTTAGAGGTGCAAGGGTCTTGTAACTTGACAGCTTTAAGACTTGCATGCTTCAAATGCCAGAGTTTCTGAGTCAACATTTTGGTTGCTAAGCAAGAGTGTTGTTAAGTAAGTGTCACCACATTTTACAAGTTGGCCACGCCCACCCAGTCACATGGCTGGCAAGCCACTCCCACCCAGTCACATGGCTGGCAAGCCACTCCCACAAAGCAGGCCACACCTACAGAAGAGGTTCTAAAAAAATTTGAAACCCCACCACTGAGGTGGGGGGAGATCTAATGTGAGGCCCAACATAGACTCCACTTCCTTGGGGTCTTGTGTAAAAACAAGGTAGAACAACTGATGACTTCCTTTTACCAGTCCACAATAGAAAGTGTCCTCGCTTATTGCATCGTGGTATGGCATGCCAGTTTGACGGCTGCGGATAGAAAAACATTACAGAGGGTGGTATGCACAGCACAAAACATTGCGGGCTGCTCCCTGACACCACTAGATGAGATCTCTAGGGCTCGCTGCCTTAGAAGAATGAGGAAAATCCTCAGGGACGACTCACACCCTGGGAAGCCTTTCTTTACCCTCCTACCATCAGGAAGGAGATGTAGAAGCACAGCCAGCTGCACAAACAGGCTGAAGCACAGTTTCTATCCATGGGCTGTCAGACTCCTGAATGCGAAATAACATCATAACTACATAGTGCGATGGACTTGCAGGGCCGGCGCAACGTGTAACATGTTCACACTGGTGCAATAGGACTGGGTGTTTGTTGATACGATTTATGGGGTTAGGGATTTTTCTGTCTTCACTGTGAGTTGTATTGTGTTGGGAGGGGGCACAACCAATCTCATTGTACATATGTTGTGCACTGACAAATAAATTATTATTACCATATTTTTCGGACTATAAGACTTACCAAAGTATAAAATGCACCATGATTTTGAAGAGGTAATTTTTTTAAAAAAGTTTTTGCACTCTGCTTGCCTCCCAAACCCTTTGCATGCCTCATTGTTTGCAAAAAAAAAAAAAAAAAAAGAGGGGGGGGAGGCAGTATGCAAAGGCTTTGGGAGGCTTGTACAGTGCTTCTGGAGGCTTGGGAGGGGAAACGGCCTGGGGTTTTTTGCTCTTTTTTGCCCTCCCCAGCCCTCAGGAGCACTCTGGAAGCCTCCAAAACCCTCTGCACATCCATTTTTGCAAAGGGGGCGGGGTTTTGGTAGGCCAAAAATGCTGTATTCACTGTATAAGATGCACCCAGATTTTCACCCTTTTTTTCTGAGGGAAAAGGGTGCATCTTATAACTCTGAAAAATACAGTGTCTAATGTTAGAAAAATTCTTGTTAATAAAGGTCTGCATTAGGGAAAGATCTAAGACATCAAGAACAAGGGTATAAACTGCATAACAAAAGCTCCATCATTGGGAAAAGTTGTAAATAAAAATGAAGGCAGTATTTTTGTATGGAACTTTAAAAAGAAAAAGATCTGTCAGAGCAAAACACCAGAATCCAGGAGGAAGAGGGGGAGAAGGAGAAGAGGGAAGAGAGGAAAGGAGAGAGAGAAGGACAGGAAAGAGGAGACAATGAAGGGAGGGACAGGAAGAGAGAGGGGAGAAGGGGAGGGAAGGGGAGAAGGGAGGGAGAAGAGGGGAGAGGAGAAGAGAAGCATTATTCATTTCATCCAAAAATGTCCCAATTTCATTCTTATTCATTTTAGCTGTTTTCATATTTATCTTTCCATCATTTTGCAAGCTGCCCAGAGTCACTCCATCAGTGAAATGGGCAGCATATAATTTTAATAAATAAATACAATGACTGTTTTGGTTGCTTTTGTTCCTTTCACAATCCCATCACAGGGTTGTCATGCTGTTCAGGCATTAACAGAATGCCTAGAGTAAAGGACCAATGTCGGAATTCAGGAATTGAAATGCTCTGAAGCCATTGCACAAACTCCCCGTTTTCCCATCTGATGGGTAAAAGCTACCTTTATGGGAACGACCAGATTTTCAAATCGAGAGCAAGATCGAGCAGAACAAAATGTAACAAAAACATTAAAAGACAAGCAGTTAAATCGTTTTCTGTCCTTGGGGGGAAATAATCATGCTTGTTGTACGAAAGACTTTTTTAAAAAGGAAAAACCTTCGTCTGGGCCTGATTCCAGTTCTCCAGCCCAGGTGTGGAACGATGCCTTCCCCAAGGCACAGTCTTGTCCTCCGAGCTGACAAGCAGCAAATGCCTCACTTCTAGCCTGCACATCTGTTGCAACCGATTCTGGAATTAACCCTTTTCCTGTAGCTCAACTAGCCCAGTTTCTCCTAAGGGCCTGAAATGATCCTTCAACAAGAATAAATGAGGCAGAGAACAGGTCCCTGGGCATCAAAGGCAGAGGGGGGTTGCTACCAGTTCGTACCGGTTCAGGAGAACCGGTAGTGGAAATTGTGACTGGGTCGCCGAACCGGTAGGGATGACAGGCTAGCCACGCCCCTGAACTGGTTCCCGATCATCCAAGCCATTGCCGCCATGTTTTTAGTCATTTTATAATGTTCTGCACATTCACAGAATAATGTACAGAAAACTGCGCATGTGCAAGCAAAATGCGGCTGGCACGTGCAAGAAGTTAACTGGCAGTAATGCCAGCAACAACTCACCCCTGATCAAAGGGATTCCTAGTGGAATGCTTCATAAAGGTAAAGGTTTCCCTCACACATATGTGCTAGTCATTCCCGACTCTAGGGGGCAGTGCTCATCTCTGTTTCAAAGCCAAAGAGCCAGCACTGTCCGAAGACGTCTCTGTGGTCATGTGGCTGGCATGACTAAACATCAAAGGCGCATGAAACATTGTCCCTATTTTCTTCTTGCATTTTAAAATGCTTTCGAACTGCTAGGTTGGCAGAAGCTGGGACAAGTAACAGGAGCTCACTCCATTACGCCGCATTAGGGATTCGAACGCCGAACTGCCGACCTTTCTGATCAACAAGCCCAGTGTCCCCCAGAGTTCTTCATAAAAGAGGACAAAAATAAGAAATTAAAGGAGGGCGGGTATTATACCTTGTATGCTGTCCTTAAGACCATGGATATTATTAGGGGACATACAGTAGATGGAGCAGCGTGGGAAGCTGTGGATGAATTTCATAGTGGGAAGGAGCTGGGCACAGAAGTTTAATGCATGATGATAATAATAATCTAGGTCAGTGATGGCTAACCTTTTTGTTGTTGGGTGTCAAAAAATGTGTCTGCGCATGCTGATAGCGCGCATGCGTGCCAGCACCCATTATGCAAAGTGCACCCCCACATGTCCATGTGTGCACTGCTTGCTTCCAAGCTGAGCTTGGTATTTCCCCCGGGATACGCACACCAGCCAGCTCATTTCTGAACTTCCGGTAAGCCCATGGGGCCCATTTTTCGCCCTCCCCAGGCTCCGGAAGCTGTTCTGGAGCCTGGGGATGGTGAAAACAGCGTTCCCCAACCCTCCAGGAGGCTGAAAATGAGCTGGCCAGCATGCACATGCACGTTGGAGCTGATGGCTCACATGCCGGCAGATATGGCTCTGTGTGCCACCTATGGCACACATGCCATAGGTTCGCTATCACAGATCTTGGTCAATGGGAAAAACAATTCTGACCTTTCTTTTCAGCTGGCTTAATAGCAATAGCAGATAGACTTATATACTGCTTCACAGTGCTTTTACAGCCCTCTCTAAGCAGTTTACAAAGTCAGCATATTGCCCCCAACAATCTGGGTCCTCATTTTACCGACCTCAGAAGGATGGAAGGCTGAGTCAATCTTGAACCTCAAACATTGAGAATGATGTCATAGTTTCAAATACTGGTTATGTAATACTAATAGGTAGTCCTTGACTTTGTTGTAGTTGTTAGTTGCAAAGTCATGTCCCACCTATTGCGACCCCATGGACAACGTTCCTCCAGGCCTTCCTGTCCTCTACCATCCTCTGGAGTCCATTAAAGCTCACGCCTACTCTATGCCTAGTGTCTCCATCCAGCCACCCCATTCTCTGTCGTCCCCATCTTCTTTTGCCCTCCGTATTTCCCAGCATTAGGCTCTTCTCCAGTGAGTCCTTCCTTCTCATCAGGTGGCCAAAGTATTTGAGTTTCATCTCCAGGATCTGGCCTTCTAAAAAGCAGTCAGGGTTGATCTTCTCACAAGCATTCATTTAGCAACTGTTTGAAGTTAGAATAGCACTGAAAAAAATGACTTACGTCCGGTCCTAAAACTTATAACTTTCACAGTTTTCCTACAGTCACATGGCCAAACTTTAGGTGCTTGGCAACCAGTATGTATTTATAACCGTTGCAGCATCCCAGGGTCATACGATTGCCAGCTATGAACTTCTCAGGTGTCCACCAAAAAACGAAGACAATGGGGAAAGCTGCCTTTCCTTAATGGTCCTGTGATTCACTTGACAACTGCAGTGATTTATTAGCAACCATGGCAAAAAAAAAAGTCATAAAGGGTCATAAAATCAGGTATGATTCACTTAACCACTTTATTTTGGCAACTGGTCCTAATTGTGATCAGGCATCCCTAGGCTTCCCCAAAAAGCACAGAGCCAATTCCTGGTCCCGACAAAACTCCTTTTATTAAATGAATGTGAATTCCTCTCATTCACATTCGGCAAAGGCCTGGTAAACAGTGTTTCAAAGGTGAAGTTATGGTCATAGACCTTATCTAGCTTGGAAAGCTGCCATGTAAATATTTTCCAAATGCAGTTGTTGTGCAAGGAAAGACTTGGCACAGAGTCTCTGAGATTCACGGACAGATCTTCACACTCCTGAAAGGAACTAACAAACAAGCAAACAATTTGTTTCCTGCAAAAGCCCACTCCCCTTTCGCTCCTCTTTTATTTCCTTTGAGAGGAGCCATTCACCGTCCACCTGTGGCTTTACTTTCAAGTCGATCCTGATTTCTTAGCTGTTATTTTCTCTGGCAGCTCTGCGCATGTGCACACTGGGAACAGCCTCCAGCTGTTCCTCTGCCTCACTGCTATCTAGCTCTGAAGGCAGCTGAGAACTGCCAGATGGCCTTGGCCCCATCTCTGCCTCTGATGCAGAGCCCTCATCCGAGCCTTCCCCAGCCTCCATGACTGGCCCATGTTCCTTCCCAACTTCCTCCATATCCGACTCCATTGCCAGCTCTGCTGGCCGCTGGCAGGCCACAACAGATCATGAGTCAAGCACTGGCTGTATATTGTCAAAAATAAATTAAGATTTCTGTCTGCAGTTTGGGGTTATCCTTAATGATAGTAACTGGCATGTTTCATATTATGCCAAACTCTCTCCTTACAGAGCTTTTTTCTGTCTTTCTCCTATTCTCAATGTTTTTCAAACTTGGCAACTTGAAGTTGAGTGGACATCAACTCCCAGAATTCCCCAACCAATATGCTGGCTATGGAATTCTGGGCATTGAAGTCCACATATCTTTTAAGTGCCCAAGTTTGAAAAAGATTACTATAAAGCAACTTTTTAAAAATGTAAAAGAGATTTGGAGAATAGTGCAGGTAAGGACAGAGCAATTATTTCTTCCTAAAAGCTTTTACGTGCGCTCAAGAGGGAGCTAAGCAACTAGCTCTGAATGCTGAAGTTTGGAGCACATGACTTGCAGGGCAATGAGGATTTTAATAGTTTGAAAAGTAATCAGGTATTCTCAGGTGTCGTAATTGATTTCATTAATAAACTGACAGTTCTTGACTGGAAAATATAGTGGATTTATTTTGACCTAGATACAAAAGGGAGGTTGAACATAACATGTATTACAATGCATAGAGCTATCAGATTTTACTGCTAAAATATGGCTGTCCAGAGGATGGCAGCAAAGGATACAAATTTTCCAGTACTAAACCTCTTTGCTGCCATCTTGTGGCCTAATGGATTTTGAAGGCTAGATCTAGTAGCCCTACCATTCCAGAGACATATCAGTAAATATAGGTGATTCAAGCAGTTATATTATTTAGGGAGTGAGACTATACAAAAGAATGGAATAGCTATAATACTTGAAAGGAACGTTGCGAAATAAATGTTTCGCTACTACCTAACAAATAATATGTGTGTGTTTGTGTGTGCGTGCGTGCGTGCGTGCGTGCGTAAGATTGCTCTTACACGGGAAAAGACCTGAATACAACAAGACCAGCATATATATGAATTACTAGATATCTAGTGAACATTGTTACTCAAGACTGCATTTTCTTTAACTGTATTTATAGATATTAAAAATACTGAGAAATTTTACATAAATTGTAAAACTGGCATAGTATTCATAATAATTGATTAGGATAAAAAAAGAGAAATGAACAAATTTGGACTAAAAGGAAGATTTGGATTAGGTTATGTAATTAATTCAGGAGGCAGATGAATTGATTTATAAAAGAGTTAATAATTATTCATTGCTAACTAGCCCAAGCAACATAAATATATGAAACTGACTATATAATAGGAAACAGAAGATCAAGTAGTATGTGAAATTGACAGAACTTGTGAGATGGCCAAACTGACTTCTTTTTTCTAATCAAATATCATTCTTGATTTTCATCAATGACTGGAAACCCCTTATGGATGGTTTTGTGTGTAGAAAAAGAAAATAGTATTGCAACTTATGGTTTTGTTGATTAGGTTACAGAAATAAGGGAAATATGATGTAATCTTAGAAAGGCGCATTTGATTAGAATTGTAGTATAACTGTCAAGTGAATGATCAGGAACCATTTGTTTATATACTTTTTCATGTTTCCTGGCTTTATTTTTCCCATTTCCTTTTTGTGTTTTCCCCTTTCTTTTTCCTTTCACATTTACTATGTTTTTCTTTACTTTTTCTTTAAGTACATCATATATGTACTTTTAATAACTCTTTTAATAACTCTTTCAAAAAAAGAGATGCAATTCAGTCAAGACACTTTCAGATTATAAAACATGAATTGCTTTGTCAAATAGGTAGGCTTAGTGCAGTGGTGGGTTTCAAATTTTTTTAGAACCTCTTCTGTAGGTGTGGCCTGCTTTGTGGGAGTGGCTTGCCAGCCATGTGACCGGGAGGGAGTGGCTTGCCAGCCATGTGACTGGGTGGGCGTGGCCAACTTGTAAAATGTGGTGAAACTCATTTAACAACGTTCTTGCTTAGCAATCAAAATGTTGGCTCAGAAACTCTGGCATTTGAAGCACACAAGTCTTAAAACTGTCAAGTTCCCCTAACCCTTTGGGGAAAAAATCCCAGGGGTGTTCAAACTTGACAGCTTTAAGACTTGTGGACTTCAACTCCCAGAAGTCCTCCTCTTGCTCTTCATCTTGATGATGTGTGGACGGGCGGGGGGAGGGAGCTGGAACCGGTTCTAAACAGCACTGTAGATTTGTGGAACCTCTTCTATAGAAGAGGTTAGAACTGGCAGAAACCCACCCCTGGCTTACTGTAACATAGTATGCCTGCAAGATATGACAGAGAAAGAATATAAAATCAGTAAACCTCTGTTTGAAAATTTGAAGGAGGAAAAAAAGCCCCAAATTTCAAAGAGGAAATGATTGAAAAAAGTTTAGAAAAAGTTTTTTTTAGCAGCTAACAAAAAGCTGACCATTTGGTGGTAGGAAGGACGTATAACTGAGCAGAGATTTCCATTAGACATTAGGCAAGAAAAGTTACCTTAGGTGTTCTATTTCTTGATACTTTAGCTAGTGGAAAGAAGATGAGGTTTTTTTTAGAAAAAAATCAGAAAATAATATAGCTAAGATAGGAAAAGTGAAGTCTAATAAAAGCAAAGGAAGTTAAAGGAAAATGGAGAGACCATACTGAAATACTTTATAAATGGGTTTATAGATTGAAAACATTTTCATTAAGACAATTTATTCAAGAATCAACACCACTTGAAAGTCAAGTATGACAGGCCATAAACCAGCTGTCAAAAAGAAAGCACAAGGTACAATTAAAGTGTTTAAAGCTGCAGAAGAAGCAGCCGTTAAAATGCTAATAACTCCGTGGCAAAAAACATGGAATACCATAGGAGTTTTGTTCTAAAGGTAAAGGTTAGTCATTCCCAACTCTAGGGGGCGGTGCTCATCTCTATTTCAAAGCTGAAGAGCGAGCGCTGTCCAAAGACTTCTCTGTGGTCATGTGGCTGGCATGACTAAATGCTAAAGACGCACAGAACGCTGTTACTTTCCCACCAAAGTGATCCCTATTTTTCTACTTGCATTTTTACATGCTTTCGAACTGCTAGGTTTGCAGAAGCGGGGACAAGTAGTGGGAGCTCACTCTGTTATGTAACGCTAGGGATTCGAACCGCTGAACTGCCAACCTTCTGATCAACAAGCACAGCATCTTAACCACTGAGCCACCGCCAAGAGTTTTGTTCTATGCACCCCATTTTTTTCCAGAGAGATCCAAGAGGAAGTCAAAATGCCCAACCACTGAACCAATGCAAGCAAAGTTTTGCTTAAACTCTTCCACTGAAGAGCAGAGGCAAACACAGAGTGGAAAGGTTCAGAAAAGAGAGAAGAACATGACATCAAGCAAGTAACGTAAGATGAATACGTGAAAATAAAACCACCTGTATTCAAGAAGATGTTCTTTCCCTTCTATAAAAACTGGTGTATAGCTTGATAAAGAGTCCAGTGGCCATTCTCAAAACTATTTGCAGATGTAGGTTTCCCCTCCTTAGACAAGTTTCCTCTCCCAAGCCCAAGAAAGGAGACGCTAAATCAAGGATGTCCAACTTTGGAAACTTTTAAGTCTTGTGTTCTTCAATTCCCAGCATGAGCTGGCTGGGGAATTCTGGGAGTTGAAGTCCATGGGTTTTAAAGTTGCCAGAGTTGGAGACCCCTGTTCTAAATGCTTTGGATTGCCTGTACAGAAATTTCTCAGTTGAAAGAAAAAGTACTCGCTAGGATTCTTGTGTTATCACTCCAACCCTTTCTTAATAAATCTTCCTTAATCTGAGCTCAGAGAGGTTCATTCCTTGGATTGTTCCTTTCCAGTCCTGGTTGCCCGAGAATTCTTGCACCTTCAAGAACAACAGCAAAGTCTTTTGACTGTGTAGTTCATGCCAGAATGTGGAACATATTAAGGCGGTGTGTGTGCCAGAACACCTGATGATTCTTCTGAGAACTCTTAACAGTGAATAAGAAGATCTTGTTGGAAAAAAAAGATGGTTTTTATCAGCAACAGCTGTGCTCAACAGGAAGTGCAGGCAAGGAGCATTCAATTTAAAGAGCAGAGTGTGGGAAAAAGCTCAATAACTCTAATATTACGCTTTCTTCCTTCTTATGCCATAAATGAAAATGCTGTCATTGATAAACTTGAATTAGGTGGTTGTGGGTAACCCTAACTATCAAACATGAACACTTACAATCTTCTAACATAGATAGATAGATAGATAGATAGATAGATAGATAGATAGATAGATAGATGGATGGATGGATGGATGGATGGATGGATGGATGGATGGATGGATGGATGGATGATAGATCGCTCTGAGTGTGTGTGTGTGTGTGTGTGTGTGTGTGTGTGTGTGTGTGTGTGTGTGTGTTCCAGCATAACTCTGGAATGCCTCAAGCAATTTCAACCAAACTTGGTACACAGATTACGTATTCCCTGGAGAAAAATACTATGGAGGTAAGACACATCTAACACCCTTCGGGGATGTGTGTTCTGTTAAGATACAGCCTGTTGTGCCGTACTACTGTACTGGCTTCTACTGTACACCAGTGGTGGGATTCAGCCAGTTCGCACCTATTCGGGAGAACCAGTTGTTAACTTTCTAAGCAGTTCAGAAAACTGGTTGTTGGAAGAAATATCCTTTTGTTTTGTCCCATTTTACAGGGCTAATCCTGTAAGGAAGGCAGGAAGGAAACATTCTGGTGTTGTTTCTAGCCTCATCTTTATTGCCCTGTTTACAGAAACAGGCTCTCCGGTTAACCCTTATTACATTGTAACAACTAAGGTGAAGCGCCCATCGACGTGAGTGACATTGAGTTGGCCATGCCCACCCAGTCACATGACCACTGAGTCCTGCCTACCCAACTGGTCATTAGGGCAGAGAACCGGTTGTTAAATTATTTGAATCCCACCACTGTGTACTGTGCAGTGGAGTTGCCATGGTAACTGCTTCACAGTACTCCTCAAGGAAGCACCCTCTGGTAAGGGGCAAAATCTAACATTAGAAATTACGTTTGGGACAATTAAAAAAAATCTACTTTAAGAAGAAAAAGGAAGAAAGAAACTACATTTGGTCCAGACATTTCCCCTTTATAAATAAATCCCGGGGCAACCCCGGGTTATAGGCTAATAAAACTTGTGACAGCTAGTCACAAGCAAGAGACCCTATACCAGGGCTATGGCAGAGAATCACAGAATAACAAAGGAACAGGATAACGGAGTTGGAAGGGAGAATGAAGTTTAGTTCATGATGAGTTCACATATACACAAAATGTCCCATCTAGTCATTTTTGGCCAATCTCAAAAATCTAAGTAGGGCTTGTTTTGGTTAGAACTTGGATGGGAGACCATTATAAAATACAAGAGTTGCAAGCTAGCTATTCAATCAATCAATTAATCAATCAATCACAGAAGTAGCTCTGGCAGCAGATATCATTCTCTATTGCTTTTCAGGATATTACATGCTCATGCCCAGTAATTTTCAAATTACTTGATTATTCTCATTTAAACTTCTATTATTTTAATTGCCTCATAATATGGTTTTATATACAAGTAAAACTTATAATGTATGCTTTACTTGTATGCCACCCAGAATTGCTGATTTAGAGATGGGTGTTTTCTAAGCGTAATATAGCTTGAGTTTGATCTGAAAGTGACTGTGGCTTGCTGAATTAAATGAAATGTCATCCTGCAGTAATCTTTGAGAAGACCACTTAACGAATTTTGCTTTCTCGCATTGTCTTTTCTTTTTCTTGTAATCCTCTGTTGCACATTACGTGTTCTGTTGTGTATTATTTGTTCTTCTCACAGGAAGAGGAAATGTTTTCCTTTTATTGCGCAGAGACAGCATTTGCTCTTCATTAGGCTTTACATGGTCTCTTCCATCAGTACTAATTTATCTCTATTGTCCACAAACCACTTCGTGCATAGAAGCAATGCAAAGCTTGGAACTACAAGGTAGAATGCAGCCATTCCAGAGCTTGCTGCTGATTGTAATTTTCAAAAAGGCAAAAATATTATGAGCCACAGTGGCACAGTGGTTAGAGTGCAGTATTGCAGGCTACTTCTGCTGACTGCCAGCTGCCTACAATTTGGCAGTTCAAATCTCACCAGGCTCAAGGTTGACTCAGCCTTCCATCCTACTGAGGTCGATGAAATGAGGACCCAGATTGTTGGGGGCAATAGGCTGGCTCTGTAAAACACTTAGAGAGGACTTTAAAAGCACTGTAAAGCTGTATATAAGTCTAAGTGCTATTGCTATTAAATGCATATGAAATAATCTATTTTACACTGACACTTATAGAAAATATATTTGGCCTGGCTATTCTTTTTGTTGGCACCATCCATCCTGAGGTATTTCACCTGCTTTAGAAAATTCATCCCAATTGACTGTAATAAAATGATTAAGAGCCATTGCTGTTCCCAGAAATAGAAGTTGTGATTTAAAATTGTTTAATGCTAGAATGGTGAAGAGTTGCAGATTTTTTGAAAAGCATCCTTTTATTACGCTAAACTAAGTTACAAAAGACATACAGGATTAATTCAAACTTCAAATTAATTCAAACTTCAAATATTTTCATCATGGTAGGAGGGAAAGGGGGTGTTTGGATTACCAGAACCACTCCCAAAACTTTGAACTTATTAACGATCAGAAATCTTATCCTTTTGTTTAAAAAAAACCCACAATCACAATCAACACTTCCTCCTCCTCCACTTCCTCTTTCACCACTTCAGGTGTTGAGGGAGATACAAAGTTCTGATTTTTGCTCTTCTGGCAGACTAAACCACTGTTAATTGATGTTGTCATATGGCTAACATGACCTCATGGAGAGTGGTTACTTTCTCACTGAAGTGGTACCTATTTATCTACTTGCATTTGCATGCTTTTGAACTGCTAGTTTGGCAGGAATTAGGGTGACAATGTCATGCGGTCCCCGGGTCACGAATCTGGGCTATCAACTTTCTAGCATCTTAAGTGCTGAGCTATAGCACTGCCCCTACCCAGTAGCACTATCCTATTCCATGGCTTTTAAATTGAAAAATATTTAAACTGCTCTAATACCAAACTGTATATGATATATACAAATGTGGTGGGACCTCCAATACTGGTTTTTTTTTTAATCCTTAAAAAATAATGTATTGAGGAGGCTATCATTAAACACAGACAGATGGCCATCTCAGACAGCTGGGTTTGGATGTCATGAAAAGAAGAGTATATTTAGGGTTATTTAGTATGTTATTATTGGATTTTGCTGCCAGGAAGTCGAATAATTATACCTAGGGGTTTAAAAAAATTCAGCCTAAAAACCTGTACTCCCAGTTAAGATGGCTCCTCTTCTTGTACCTCTGTTTGATCATTGACTTTCCTGCTTTGCATTGCATGCTGCCCTGAAATATGATATGATGAAGAGCCATTATAAAACTTTTAAATAAGTAAATTATTTCCTCCTCATTGGTGGACGGGACTTGATTTGCCAAATATTAGAGCCATTTGTTGCAATGTAGAAATCATTTACTATTTTGGCGAAGATTTGAAGTAGACCTCCATTTCTCATCTAGGAAGAGAAGCCAGACTCTGAAGTCCCAAGGAGGACACAAATCAGAGTTCTATGTTTTATGTCAGAGATCTAGAGAACCTGGAGACCCAGCACAGCTGAATTGAGAATGATCTAGGCAAAGGCAAAGGAAGAAGTTTTGGCTAGAGAGAAATTCCCTGAAGGTGGGCTCCAGCATGAATCCAAAAGTTCAGAAGACAAAAACCTCTGGTCCCAATAACTAACCCAGATAGGAATCTGCAACATTATCCTGGCTCACGTATATTCACCTTTATTCATGAAAGAAAGAAGTGTTAGAGAAGCAGTCTCAAAAATAAAAGGCTTGCTTTCAATAGATTAAACACTGCCATTTGTTTGTACCAGTGGTGGGTTCCAGGAGGTACCGCCTGGTATGGGCATACCGGTGGTAGCTGGGAGCAGCAGCTACCGTACTGGAATGGTGGACCATTTGGCCCACCAGCCCACCCGCGTTCTTTACCGCTTTTGAGGCAAACGGCCCAATTGCACACATGCGCATAGCATGTGGCGCCTGTGCAACCTCTGCCAAGCAGCTGAGTGCTGTGCGGTGGCATGCGCATGTGCACGTATGCCCACCAAGGACACCTGGTCCCATTGCAGTGTACCAGTTGCAACGGGATCCAGAACCCACTACTGGTTTGTACGGAAACTACCATACAGAGTTGAAAAAGTTTAAAGATGTCGTGTTAGGAACTGAGTATTTTAAGTTCTGAAGGCTCATGCTTTCTTTTGACCCATTTTTTTGAAGCTGTTATAGAAAAACTGTAACTGAAAGGAATTGCTGAATGTCTTCCTTTCTTTCTGTAGATCAAGGGTATACAAGCTGAAGTCAGCATGTACTCTCTGAATATGTGGTACGGCCCACAGTACTTTTCAGACTTCAGATGGCAATTTGTTAATGTAGAAGAAAGAGATAATTATTGAATTTATGGGAATATTATTTCATTTTACTTATTTAATGTTTAGTTAAATGTTACTTTAATTAAAACATAGTGGGAATTGTCCTATGTCCTACTCTTGCTGTGAGATTAGCAAGGCCCACAATGAACCCCTGATCTAGATACGGTTTGGGACCTTCAACACAACACCCCACCCCTCATATATCCAGGATGACCATATGACATATCCCCCAGTCTTTTAGTGCCGTTTCACTTGAACCCTACAGGAACTTCTCCAAGCCATGGATTAAAGGAGAGTAGTATGAAAAGTCCTATAATTCAAATTGTGAGAGCACAGATGTTAGGGTGATCTTGAAGCCCATTGTAATGTCACCAGTGTGTCACTTTGCTTCTTTCAAACTTTAACACTTTTCAACTTGCCAATGAACTGGTGAAAGGGAAGGGGGAAATAGAATGCTAAGAATGTGTGTGTGAACTGTGAGAGCTTGGCAACCATCAAGGTCACCACTGCAGGTGCTTGAGAAACAAATGGACTGTTCCAGTGGTGGGTTTCTACTGGTTTGGACCGATTCGGCTGAACCGGTAGTGGTTTGGTGGCCTGGGTCACTGGAACCGGCAGCTACCCAGGCCTGCCATGCCCCTGAACCAGTTTCCTGGGTAGTGTCGCCATCTTGTTTTTCAATTCTGCTTATGTGCAGAACAATTTTAATTGAACTGTGCATGCGCACAGCACATGCACGAGCAAACTGGCAGTAGTACCTGTCGGAACCCACCCCTGGACTGTTCCCATAGCAAGAGGACGTCTCATAATTGGACAATGTGATCATCCAGGAGTGGGGAGAAAGGGAAGTTACTGTTTAATTAAGCAAGCAATTGTGCGGGAAAACCAGATCTGGTTTTGTTCCTTCAGTACTGAAATGGTGTATCCAATAAAGTTTTACTTTTGGCAATTCAAAGCTCCCGAGAATGTTTCCTTATTTGGGTTCACTAGTCAGACAGTTGACACACTGGATGAATCCTGGGATCTAGAGGTCATCTCAGTTCATAACTGACCTGCTTAGCAAGGATTAATTTTGTATATCCACTAGATATCTTCATGCATTTAATGGCACAATTGTGACTCAGACCGAAGAAAATCCAACTATCGCTGTTTTTTAGTTTGATTCATCCTGGGCCACTTTTTCTTTGTTCTTTTTCCAGCGGATTAAGCCATGTTATGAACAGACATTGTTCTTTCAAAGTTTCTTGGTTCCATCTTGAACATGCCTGACTAATGGCTGTATAGATATACAGCTGTCTCCCTATGAGGAATGTTTCTCCACCAACAAACCAAAAAGCCAACTATGAAGCAAGAAACATCTTGTGCTATTACACAGGAAAGCCACGTTTCATCGTTTTGCCCTTCTTTGTGTGGTGTTACAAAAGCAGATTGCATGCAGATTAATTTCAAAGTATAAGCAAAGGAATTAGACTGCGGAAAGTATATGGGATCTTGTTGGAAGGAGAGGAAAAGGAATTTGCCCAGAGAATGGTTTTCATTGCTCTCTAAAGTTCTGTGGTCACATCTGATGAAGAAAGGAAGCAAAGCACTAGAGGATTCTTTGCACCTGTTTTCTGTGTTGTGGTTGCCATGTGCCAGAGTGTCCTAGAATGAAAAGTATCTGTTTAAAAAACAACAACATAACACATTACAGGAGAATGTGACACTCAGCTGCCTCAAAACAAACACACCCACCCCATAATCTCAACCAACTCATCTCAACCAGTATCTAATTAAAAGAAGCAGTGGATCTCATGTGTGACAGACATGAAATTTGATTAATCATCAATCTATTACCGTAGATTAACCTAGGGTTCATCCTCATTTCTCTCTAACTTCATTACCGTAGATTAACCTAGGGTTCATCCTCATTTCTTCTCTAAACAGAGATGTCTCACTCATTGCTCTTAAAGAATATGTCCTCATGATGCTCCCTTCATCTCATTCCAAGCCCACCATAGAGAGTTTACATTCAGCTATTCCACTTTTAAAGTAGTCTTTTCTCTTCTCCTGACAATTTTCATGTAGCACATCAACTAGGATGTTTCTCCTGTTTGAGGCTGGTCAAGATACATTTTGGGGATGGGATCTGGCCAGGATCTACTGACTACTAGCCGGGACATGTCTTCCTCAACCTAATTGCTCAGCAATGAACTCTGTTCTGCACAGAAAAGTGGACTCTTGGCTTTGTGGAGGTGTCTAATCATGTAGTATCTGACCAGCACTTTCTGAAACACTTGTCAGGCTTCTTGAGCTATGTCACAGACTCATGGTTGAAGGTAAATAAGTTCAGTAATAGTAATTGGAGAACATTCAGTGCTTTGAGCATTTTGTTGTTAGTTGCGAAGTCATGTCCGACCCATGGACAATGTTCCTCCAGGCCTTTCTGTCCTTTACCATCCTCTGGAGTCCATTTAAGCTCAATCCCACTGCTTCGGTGACTTCACCCATAGACCTCATTGTCTGTTGTCCCCTCCTTCTTTTGCCCTCCATCTTTCCCAGCATTAGGCTCTTCTCCAATGAGTCCTTCCTTCTCATTAGGTGGCCAAAGTATTTGAGTTTCTTCTTCATGATCTGGCCTTCTAAAGAGCAGTCAGGGTTGATCTCCTCTAGGACTCACCTTGCAGTCCAGGACTGGTGGGTCTGGAACCTTCTTTCATTGGGAATAGAATAGAACAGAACAGAACAGAACAGAACAGAACAGAACAGAATAGAATAGAATAGAATAGAATAGAATAGAATAGAATTCTTTATTGGCCAAGTGTGATTAGACACACAAGGAATTTGTTTCCAGTGTGTAAGCTATTGTTGTATATAATGATTCATAAGAAGATAAGGAAATAGGTAATAGGGAAGATAAGAATACTAATGGTAATTTTGCCTTTTTAGATAGTTTGAAGTGTTGTGGGAATTAATTGTTTAGCAGAGTGATAGCATGGGGGGAAAACTGTCCTTGGGTCTAGTGGTTCTGATGTCCAG
Source organism: Thamnophis sirtalis (assembly GCF_051295495.1). Classification (NCBI taxonomy): domain Eukaryota; kingdom Metazoa; phylum Chordata; class Lepidosauria; order Squamata; family Natricidae; genus Thamnophis; species Thamnophis sirtalis. Next base: position 21,936,125 of record NW_028261385.1, on the reverse strand, counting down.
TGCCCTATAGAATCATTTTGAGGGTAGATGTCAGTGGTGGGTTGCAGGCGGTATGCCCCGGTATGGGCGTACCGGAGCCTGCCCGGAGCATTGGGTACCGTTCCGGTACCTTGCTCCAGAGGGCCCACCTACCTACCCGAAGTTCTTACCTGTCCTTTAAAGCCTTTGGTGCTTCTGTGCATGTGCATGGCACATACAGCACCTGCATGATGCTCCGCCAAGAAGCTGGAGCATTTCGGAGGCTTGTGGAAGCGTTGTTGGCAGCTACAATGCATGCATGTGCCATGTGCGCATGCGCAAGTGCCACGTGCATCCATGTGGGCGATGCCGGGCCCGTCCCAACCATACCGGTTGGAACAGGATCCAGAACCCACCACTGGTAGACATCTTATAAAAGTAATGTGCACTTTCAGAGAATGGTTAAACAGCTCCAAAGCAAGCATTTGGGAAAGGAGAGGAAAAGGTGCATTTTCCCCAGAGCATCCATTCTGAATAACTATTTTTCTTTTCCAGAAGTGTAACATCTCTTTAACCAACATAATGCAGACAAAAACTTGTAATTGCATCAGAGAGCTTTCAAAACCACGGAGCTCACACTGGAGCTCATTGATGGAAGACAGGGCTACCCTTTTTTTCTTCAAGACTTCAGCATCTGGATTCAGTTCTTTACACACATGGACCAATGTGCACTATTTCAGACAAAAAAATAACCCTTCGTTATCCCATGGAAATAATACATTCCATCAAATTGCTTATACAGGCAAGACAAGCAATGAGATAATCAGAACATGCTGAGCCCAAAGCGAGTTTTGTTGGTAGTATTTCCTATGACATCCATCCTCTATTAAATTATTCAGTCCTCCTAAAGGTAATACAGTACAAACAAAAACAATAATTTTATTTTATGTAACCCATTTTGGGCCAAGAGGATCATTTGATCTTTCAGCAGCCTGCTATGAGCTTGCAGGAGTGTTTGGAACCAGGTTAAAAATGAGATGGGTGGCAGCAAGATGACAATACACTACATTTAATTTAATGTTTTAATTTAAATTTGTGGTTGATGATTTACTTCTTCCATGCTGTATTTTAAATTTTTATAGTGTTTTCCTTTTTAATTATTAGAGAGATAGACAGACAGACGGACGGACAGATGGACAGATGGACGGACGGATGGGGGTATGGATATGGGTAAGGGTAAGGGTAAGGGTAAGGGTAAGGGTAAGGGTATGGGTATGGGTATGGGTATGGGTATGGGTATGGGTATGGGTAGATAGATAGATAGATAGATAGATAGATAGATAGATAGATAGATAGATAGATAGATAGATAGATAGATGATAGATAGATAGATAGATAGATGATAGATAGATAGATAGATAGATAGATAGATAGATAGATAGATAGATAGATAGATATAATGATTCTTTCCATATTTTTTGTTGTATGCTACCCATTTTCACTGCTTGTGAGACGAGTGACCATATAAAACTGTTGATTAATAAATAGATGATAAGTTGGTAGATAAGTAGATGAGTACATTGATAATTTGGAAAAGACATGTGGGAACACAAACAGAGCATTTGTCTACAGCCCTTTAAAATAGCTACAATTTTTTTCTTGGGGCTGCTTTAAAGAGCTGCAGACAGATGCTACAGTGGTGCCAGTATATGCTCTGAAACACCTCTTGGAATTGAACATAAGGTTTTGCATGCCTTGTAAATACAGATGGATCAATGACATCAGAAAATATGGTGGGCCCAATTGGGAAAAGAAAGCTCGGGACCATATTGGTGGGAAACATGCAAAAGTTGCCTTAATCCTGCAGTGGATAGATGATGGCTAAAATGATGATGATGATGATGATGATGATGATGATGATGATGATGATGATGATGATGATGATGATGATGATGATGTTGTTGTTGTTGTTGTTGTTGTGATGATGATGATGATGATGATGATGATGATGATGATGATGACGACGATATCTTCTAAGATTTAGTACCATTTGCTTACATATAGAATAGAACAGAACAGAATAGAATAGAAGGTTGGAAGGGATCTTGGAGGTCATGTAGTCCAACCCCCTGCTTAGTCAGAGAAATGGTTATCCAATCTCTTCTTTAAAACTTCCAGTCTTCCAGCATTTACAATTTCTGGAGGCAAGCTGTTCCACTGATTAATTGTTCTAACTGTCAGGAAAGTTCTCCTCAGTCCTAAGGATGGATGGCTGAGTCAACCTTGAGCCTGCTGAGATTTGAACTAAAAAACATACATACAATAGCAATTTAAGTACATTACAATACAATTAAATAGCAGAGTTGGAAGGGACCTTGGAGGTCTTCTAGTCCAACCCCCTGCCTAGGCAGGAAACCCTATACCATTTCAGACAAATGGCTATCTAACATCTTCTTAAAGACTTCCAGTGTTGGGGCATTCACAACTTCTGGAGGCAAGCCGTTCCAATGATTAATTGTTCTCACTGTCAGAAAATTTCTCCTCAGTTCTAAGTTGCTTCTCTCCTTCATTGGTTTCCACCCATTGCTTCTTGTTCTATCCACAGGTGCTTTTGAAAATAGTGTGACTCCCTCTTCTTTGTGGCAGCCCCTGAGATACTGGAACACTGCAATCATGTTTGTCCAGAAAATTTCCTGGACAAAACAACATAAGCTCCTCTCACCTAAACAAAAAGAAAACATAAATATAGAACAGAATCATTGTGCAATATTATATGGAACCATTTCAGTGGACTCTTGCAGTGACTTGCCTTTCTGGCAGTGAAATAAAAAACATTTGCAATATGTTTCCAATTGTTTAGATTGCTGTGAAGGGTTTTTTTTTTCATTCTTTTTACATTTCACTCTCTGCAAAGATCAAACAAATCTTGGTCAGGATATAAATGCAGTAGAATAAATGTATTTTTAGGATTTGCATACCTTGCCCCCTCCCCAACACCTTCCCCTGTGAGCAAAAAAAACCAAATTTCTTTACTGCTCTAAAATGATTGTGCTTCATCATTCAGTCAACAAGATGTTTAGATTGAATTTGGCAGTTTTATCCACCTATCAAATCCTTCCCAAGGACCAGGAAAAGGCAGATGTTGTTAATAAAGATTTCATTGCAGGATATAAGCTGATCCAAGTAGAGTTGCCTTTTGTAATTAACTGGTGGTGATTTTGTCAATGCCGGTGGGGTTCAAGTGATGCTCCAGATGTTTTGAGATTGCACCCAAGATACTGATTACTAATGATGCTATCTTTGTTTTCTTTCATCACCGCCATTCTACTTCCATTTTCAGGACTTTATATTTTATGATTTTTCTCCAGTTCTTCTTCTTCGGTTCTGCTGTCTACCAGTATTGTAATGTCCACTATCCAGACTGTTTTGCCTTTCTTATCAATAAATGTTAAGTCTATGGCGTTGTGTGGCAGGTGCTTCTTCGTTTCAATTCTAAAGTCTTAGAGACCTTTAACTACTTCATTTTCATTTATTTTGTCAATGTTGTGATCCCAACAGGTCTTGCTTTCAGATATGTGATATTTCTTGCAGATATTCCAATGCACCATTATTGCTACTGTCCTTCTGCGTTCTGCTCCAAGTGGGGGAAAAGACACTGGAGGCATGGAGGCTGCTTAGAAAGATGGTTTAATGGTGGACAGGACCGCGTGGCTTGAGGTCCTGGGAGAAAAGGTGATCATATGCTTCCAGGTGTTGGGTGAAGAAGAAGAAGGGCTGAGGGAGGGGCTTGCAGGGCTTTTTATAATCTGTTCAGCCCCACCTATCTGCCTCCTGCTCCTGTGCAAGAAATGTATTCTGATTGGTTGTCAGACTCACATGGGGCCATGCAGGGGCAACTCTCTAGGCTGAGTCCAGGTTTGGTCGAATCCTCAGATGCCATGTGGTCAGTTGAGTAAAGGGCTTATACTAGCATGCCTTGATTCCATCACCCTGGAGTTGATGAGGTCGGGTCTTTGTTATGTGAATAGACTGGCTTGGCATCTTAATGGCCCATTGACAAAAAAGTGGAGAGGCAGGTGTTAGGTCGGGTAAAGGAGGCACACAAAGGCTTCAGTAATAACAGCTCTTTATTGCAAGTCAAGTAAACATCTGGCTGAAGCAGTGACGTGTGGTCAGCTTTAGCCCTGGTGAGGCACTTTTTAGACTTGTTGACTTCAACTCCCAGAATTCCACAGCCAGGCATGCTCAGTTCCAATTTAAAGCGACAGCATTTTTCCCCCTTGCAAAATAAGTTTTCCCATTTTTTTCTTCCCCCTCCCCCTCCTTCCTCCCTCTCTCCCTCCCTCCCCCCTCTCTCAAACAGACACACACACAGAGAACTTCGATCCCTCTCTCATTCACTCACTCTCAAACACAAACACAGCGCGAGCTGCGCTGGCTACCTGTTGATCTCCGGATGCGCTTCAAGGTGTTATTAGTCACCCATAAAGCCCTGCATGGTAGTGGATCTGGATACTTGAGAGACCGCCTTCTGCCAATTACCTCCCTGCGACCAATAAGATCTCATAGATTAGGCCTCCTCCGTATTCCATCGGCCAGCCAGTGCCGGCTGGCAACTACAAGGAGGAGGGCCTTCTCAGTAGTAGCCCCGACCCTTTGGAACGAGCTCCCCGTGGAGATTCGTACCCTCTCCACCGTCCAGGCCTTCCGCACAGCCCTTAAGAACTGGCTAGCCCTTCAGGCCTGGGGACAAGGATAGGCGCCCCTCCCGAATGATGTATGTATGTTGCTTACTATTTTATTATATGTCTCTATGTCAATGTTTGTATTCCCCCTCCCTGATTTTATGTGAGCCGCCCTGAGTCCCCTCAGGGAAAAGGGCGGCCTACAAATATTAATAAAATCTCTAAAAATCTCTAAAGTTGGATTGGATATATTTTCCAAAGGCTTGAAAGCAGCTCCTCTGCCATACCCCCCCTTCCCCTGCTGCCTTCTGATCAAACTTTTTGAATTCCTCCCCCCTCCCCACACGCACCTTTTCCAGCTGTTTCAGAGATGATTTCAACTCTGCTTTGCCCTGCCCTGCCCTGCCCTCCCCTCTTGAAAAGCCAGAGCTCTGTCAGACTGAGCTAGTTGCTCCCAGAGAACTCTAAAAAGCCTCTAAAAATGCCCTCTATAGGAGGCAAGAGAATACGTGCCTCATTTGCATAAGGAATTCTTTGCTTGTTAACCCTTGCTTAACTCTTAAAAGGCGAAAAATTCCTTATGCAAAAGAGGCCCCTAGTTCTCTGGCCTCCTCCTAGTTAATACTGAGAGCAGACACCAAGCCACTGTGACTTGAAATCTGGTAGCAACTACCCTGGCTTTAATTATTTTAAGAAAATTATTTAAAATCCTTTCCTTTCCCTGAGGAGACTGTTGAGGCCTCGCCTCCCTTGCCTCTAGTGACTGCACGTCCCTGGGCTGAAGGATGGTCGGGCAGCATCCCCTTTTAAAGGGATCTGTCAGACCTCTTGACCAATGGGATTCCACTTCTGTTCCAACCGGAACAGAGGACCTTGGTGGAAACCTGTCTGGGGGGGGATATCTAACACCTCTCTCCTCTAGGATGCAACAATCTAACTGGTGACATAGTCACCAAGGTAGGTAGGCTTTTGCATAGCTCTGCCTGACCTGCGCAATTCAGTATTGTTGGTTCCTTCGGATAAGTTGGATGTTTGCTCCGCAGTTCTGCCCAATGGAATCTCCTGGAACTTTTCACAGGTTGCGGCTGGAGCTTCTGGAGTTAACTCGCTCAGAGCTCGCTGTGGGCCTGCATCAAAGTCAGATAAGTCTTCCGATATTCTTGGGCTTGAGTTGGACCTGGAATGACTGCTATTATGTTTTGTGCGGTTTTGACTAGTCCATGCAGGAGTTACTGTTGGTTGTCTAAGCACTGAGTTGGACATGCGGCTACAGAGTTGGTCTATATGCTTTCTCCAATTCCTACTGTCCTCGAGTTCTACTGTGTATGATCGAGGACCAGTAATTCCAATTATGGTGGCAGGAATCCACAACGTTCCCCCGGTGTAGTTGTTTGCGTTTACAGAATCTCCTATGGTAAAAGACAACCTTGCTTGTAGTGTCAGAGGGTATTGAGGTGGAATAATTTGGATGTAGCCGGTCTAAGTGAGACCTTAGACGGCGGCCCATGAGGAGCTCAGAGGGGCTTCTCCCAGTGGTAGCATTGCGTGTGATGTGTTGAATCAGTAAATAGTGGTCGATTCGTGTTTGCCAATCCCCTGGGCCCATCCTAGTGAGGGTTTCTTTTGCGGATCTTACCATTTTCTCCACCTGATCATTGGAGGCCGAATGGAATGGCGCGACCAGGGCATGCCTGATTCCCTGCGATGCTAGGAAGGTCTTGAACGCCATAGCCTTAAATTGGGGGTCGTTGTCAGAGACCAAGATATTGGGCAGACTGTGTGTGTAAAAGAGTTTCCGTAGTACTTTGATAACCACTTCCATTGTAGTGGAAGCCATCAAGACTACTTCTAACCATTTTGAGTAAGCGTCCACAACTATGAAGAACGTTTGGCCATGTAACGGTCCAGCAAAGTCAATGTGCACCCAGGACCATGGTGCTTGTGGTCGCTCCCACTCCTTAGCAGGGGCCTCTGAGGGAGCCAGTCTGGATTCCTGACAGGGTGTGCATGTGGATACCCATTCTTCTATCTTCTGGCCCATGTTAGGACACTATACGTAACTCCTTGCCAGGGCCTTCATCCTGACTATCCCAGGATGCCCTACATATAATTCTTCTAGTACTGCAATGCACAGTTTGTTAGGAATAATTACCCAGTCTCCCCACAGCAAACACCCATTAATAACCGATAGTCATCACGTTTGGCAAAATACATTTTGAAATCAGCCCCAACAGGCCCCTTGGGCCACCATCTCCACACCCAGTTCAAAATTTGCTTTATTATGGAGTCCTTTGCAGAGTGGCATGCAACGTCACTAGATGAGATGGGTCCGGTTTCCAGACAGTCAATGAGTAGGACCAATGTCTCAGGGGTGGGATCAGTGAGAACTTTGGGCAATGGGCAGCGGCTCAAGGCATCTGCTTTCCCTAGAGTTGAGCCAGGCCAGTGAATGAGGCGGTAGTTGTAGGCAGCCAGGAAAATAGTCCATCTGGTCATGCGGGGGGGATAATGACACCGGGGTGGGCGGTACTGTTGGGTTTACTGGTGGCCAGTAAACCCAACAATGGCTTGTGGTCCATAACTTGTTCAAAATCCCGTCTGTAGAGATATTTGTGGAACCTTTTCACTCTGGCCACTCTTTGGTTCTTTTGTATTTTCAAACCCAATTCTTTGGTGGTTATGAAGGCTGCTGCATACATCAGCTGGTTTGTTTCAGCTAATGTAGTGGTTTGAATGGTTTGCACAGCCTCATTGACCTTTTTTAGTACCTTTCTCAATTCTTTCCAGTTCACTTGGTTCAGCTTTGGCAAATGTGTTCTTTCGGCATCTTCCATTTGATGCTTTATTTTCTCAGCTAATTGAGCAATATCTGTTGGTGTTTGTTCTTTAGTGTTTCCTTGTTCTTTATCTTCATCCATTTCAGAATCCTCTTCCTCCCTTTCTTCCTCAGTTTGCTTTTGAGTTTGCAGATCATTCTTGATGTTACTCTTCTTTGTTGGTATACTCAAACCATTAGTTGCTTTCTCTTCGATTCCTATTAATTCTGCTGCAGTGAAACATTTGTGGCTTAGAATTACACATCGTCAGTCCATTAGCCTTTGTTCACTGATATCACAATCTGTGTGGTTCATCTTCCAAATCTGATACATTTGTTTTTGAAATCCACATTTTGTTGGCTCAGACTGATAGTAAGCTTTGATAATAGAGATGTTTTCTTCCCTAGTCCAGATTTTTTGCCTTTTTGCTTTTTCTTCCAGTAGCTTGTCAGCTCCATGCCCTGGTTGCTAGCAGAGGAAGCTGAGCCCTGTAGCTCATTTTGCGCAGAATGCCCAGGAGCCATAGCATCCAACGGAAACCTTGTTAATCCGGGCAATGGTTCAGCCGGCATAAATTTCATTTTTTTTTATTCACCATATTTGAATGGGTTGTGGAGCAAATTTTGTCTGGCCCTTCACCTGAGACCTGTCTGATATGGTTGCACCTGTTCAGCATATCCCTTAGGATCATTAGAGCGTGCAAGCCCCGCCACCATGACAAGGTAAAGCTCCTTGGAGGGGCTATTATTATTATTATAATACAATTGTATCATAGTGGCCAGTTGTTTCGCCGGATTTGGCATTGGTTACTAGTCGGACCCCACCCAGGGGCCTAGGACGTCGTAACGTATTTTCATAATATGCGTGCAGATCCAAGCAGTGCGGCTTTTTGCATTTGACTGATGGTGATTTTGTCAATTTTTAACTGTTTTAAATGTAATTCCAGTGCTTTTGGAATAGCACCCAGTGTGCCAATTACCACTGGAATTATCACTGCTGGTTTGTGCCATAGTTGTTGAATTTCGATTTTTAAGTCCTGGTATCTTGCGATTTTTTCATGTTCCTTCTCGGCGACCCTGCTATCACCTGGTATTGCGATGTCTATGATTGTGACCTTATTTTTCTCAACCAGTGTGATGTCTGGTGTATTATGCGCCAGTATTTTGTCGGTTTGTATACGGAAATCCCACAAGATCTTGACCATCTGATTTTCGGTGACTTTTTCAGGCTGATGTTCCCACCAGTTTGTTGCTGTTTTAATATTATAATTTTTGCACAAATTCCAATGGATCATTTGTGCTACTGAATTGTGCCGCAATTTATAATCAGTCTGCGCGATTTTTTTACAGCAGCTGAGTATGTGATCAACAGTTTCATCAGCTTCTTTGCAAAGTCTGCATTTGGCATCATCAGAGGATTTTTCGATTTTGGCCTTAATGGCATTATTATTATTATTATTATTATTATTATTATTATTATTATTATTGTCGTGGCTGTTGTGTTTGCATTGTTAGTATTGTCAGGGTCTGATTGACAATATTAATTGCTTTACTATAATGCTAGATTCAAGATAAGAAAAATTTTAGGTGAATGGAAATGTGCTATTATTATATAGGCTGCATAAACAGTGGGATAGAATCAAGATCACGTGAAGTGTTAATACCATTTTATAATGCCTTGGTAAGGCCACACTTGGAATACTGCATTCAGTTTCGGTCGCCACAATGTAGAAAAGATGTGGAGACTCTAGAAAGAGTGCAGAGAAGAGCAACAAAAATGATTAGGGGATTTGAGGCTAAAACATATGCAGGAACTGAGTATGTCTAGTTTAATAAAAAGAAGGACTAGGGGAGACATGATAGCCATGTTCCAATATCTCAGGGATTGCAACAAAGAAGAGGGAGTCAAACTATTCTCCAAAGCACCTGAGGGTACAACAAGAAGCAATGGATGGAAACTGGTCAAGGAGAGAAGCAACTTAGAAATAAGAAGAAATTTCCTGTCAGAACAATTAATCAGTGGAACAACTTCCCTCCAGAAGTTGTGAATGCTCCAACACTGGAAGTTTTAAAGAAAAGATTGGATAACCATTTGTCTGAAGTGGTTTAGAGTTTCTTGCCTAGGCAGGGAGTTGGACTAGAAGACCTCCAAGGTCCCTTCCAACTCTGTTATTCTATTCTACATTCATCATCATTATCACCATCATCATCATTTTACCCATTGTCTATCCACTGCAGGATGAAGGGCTCTTCCACATGTTTCCAAACATAGTAGACTACTACATATACCTTGGCCAATGGAAGGTAATACAATAAAGGAAACTGAATGACGTGTTAAATGTGGTTGGGAGGAATTTGGCAAGCTAAGCATAATTTTTAAGAACAACCTCCCCCTATGCCTGAAGAGAAAAGTTGTTGATCAGTGTATGCTACCTGTTCAAACATATGCCATGAAACATGGACACCAACCTCACAATCAATACAAAAGCTACGAGTGGCACAAAGAGCCATGAAAAGATATATGCTTGGCATAACAAGAGAAGATAGAAAGAGCTGTACATGGATTGCAGAATAAACAAAATTATTATATTAATACATAATATAATTTATATCATATCATATCACATTGCACATTGTAATGAATTCTCATAGTGAATAAGAATTACAGAAAGAGAAAGCATGACAATGAAGCTTGCAAAGCAGTTTACTCCTTTGGAATAAACTTGGGACATTCTGCTTCCATTAAACTGTGTAGCAAAATAAATGCTGGCATCAAACAAATTCCAAGAGCATTCATTTTTCCTTGATTAAAGAGAGACAATTATGCCCCCCAAAGCATCAAAGTCCACAAGTATTCTTTTTTTTGTCAGATGAAAGTTCTATGAAAACCATTGCTACCAAACACTGCACGTAAAAGAAGGTAGCTATAGTACATACTTTTAAAACAGGAATACTTACAAAATCTCCATTAGATAACAATACATACGTACGTATGTACGTACGTATGTACGTACGTAAGTACGTATGTATGTATGTATCAGTGGTGGGTTTCAAAAATGTTTGGAACCTCTTCTGTAGGTGTGACCTGCTTTGTGGGAGTGGCTTGCTGGCCATGTGACCAAGTGGGAGTGGCTTGCTGGCCATGTGACCAAGTGGGAGTGGCTTGGCAGTCATGTGACCAGGTGGGAGTGACCAAGACAATATGAAAATGAATAAATATTAGAATGTGCAGGAATGAATAAATTGACAATTAAAATCAAGAAGGCTTTGAGTACTTTTTCACATGGGATTTGTTTTATCAATTTCTAACTAACAAAAACAGAAATTAGAAATCTAAAAGTATGAAGGAAGACACCAATTATGTAAGGAAAGGTCACTAAAATTTATAAGGATATGTTATTAGTACTTGATCAGTATTAATGTGTAGATAACTGCGGGACATTTTGTAAATAGAGAAGTAGCTAAATTCCTCTTTATAATGGGGAAGAGGAGGGAAAGAGAAAGAGGGAGGGAGGGAGAATCAATCCTGGACACATCTCCACCCACTTGAAATCATTAACAGCAATAGCACTTTGGTTCTGTTATACCGTTTCACAGTGCTTTATATAGCCCTTTCTAAGCAGTTTACAGAGTCAGCCTATTGTCCCCAACAATCTGGATCCTCATTTTACCCACATCGGAAGGATGGAAGGCTGAGTCAACCTTGAGCCTGGTGAGATTCAAACTGCCAAACTGCAGTCAGACAGTAGTCAACAGAAGTAGTCTGCAGTACTTCGCTGCAGCACCACAGCTCTTTATGTACTAAAGAGCCCACTCACTGTGGCTCTTTATGTACTAAAATATTTTAAATGGGGTTTGTGGTCACCAAAAGTGCTTTAACAGAACAACGGAGTTGGAACACTCCTTAATAGAATTATCATTTGTTTTGAAGCAAATCCCACTTCCTGCTTTCAATAAGCATATTCATTGGGCACAAGAATTGGACTCAAAAGAGTGACCTTGTTCATCTCCATTCTCAGAAACAATGTCTTCTGTTCCTCCTCACCCAGTCATGGGGTTCTGCCAGTTTGCAACTATTTGGGGGAACCAGTTGTTAACTTTCTAAGCAGTTCGGAGAACCGGTTGTTGGAAGAAATCTCATTTTGTTTTTTTCCCACTTTACAGGGCTAATCCCGTAAGGAAGGCAGGAAGGAAATATTCTAGTGTTGTTTCTAGCCTAATCTTTATTGCCCTGCTTACAGAAACTGCCTCTCCGGTTAACCCTGATTTCATTGTAACAACTAAGGCAAAGCGCCCATCGACGTGAGTGACATTGAGTTGGCCACGCCCACCCAGTCACATGACCACCGAGCCACGCCTACCCAGATGGTCATTGGGGCAGAGTTGTTAAAGTATTTGAATCCCACCACTGTCCTCACCTGACCATTCAAGCCGATTTCCAGCCTGTGCCATTTATTTACTGAATGTACTAATTAGATTTGTTTTCCATCAAATCCAAGCAGGCTCACGTTGGCCTTAACCTGCCAATAGCTGTCATGATTTCTATATTTTACCTTCCGATGGGAATAAGCATCCCCTCCCTTTGTGTGTGTATATAGCCTCCAACCATTAAATTGAAAATTGCACTCCACGGACCTTTCCCCTGGTTCTCCCGTTCAAGTTTTGTCAGCTATGGAAATCAACACCAGCTATGGGATATATTGAAAACAGGTGTCTGATCCATGCATCTATTTCAGTGGGTTGCATCGCAAATCTTTTCCCTATGTAATTTCAGACCTGCCAATGCTACTGGAAGTTGAGCCACCTTTTATTAAATCAACGATGAATTTTGAAATGTGTAGCTGAAGCAGGAAAGCAATCACTCAGCAGTAATTTTGGCACATTGGTAGCAAAATAAAGTACGCTAAGATATTCAAAAAAGATTTGGCTAGTCTTTATGAGAGTTTTTTTTATTGCAGCTCTATTATTTCAGCTCTTGCAAATATGAAGTTGTAACACAAGAATGGTTTTTGTTATAAACATCTCTCTCTCTCTCTCTCAAATTTCACTAAATATTTCACAATTTGCAATTCACAATTTAATAGGTTTATATGCCGTCCAATCCCGGGGGACTCAGGGAGGCTTACAAATACGAATGAAATAAAATAACACACAGGGGGAAGATACAAACAATACAAACAGTTTAAAAACCCAACATACATCCGGTTTAATTGGGGGTTGAACCTGATTTGAGTCAGCAACCCCAGGCCTGCCGGAACAGCCAGATTTTGGTGGCTTTTTGGAAGGCCTCAAGGGTGGGAAGGGTCCGGATCTCTGCTGGTAACTCGTTCCACAGAGCTGGAGCAGCTACACAAAAGGCTCTCCCCCAAGTGGTTGCCAGTTGGCATTGTCTGGCCGACGGCACCCAGAGGAGGCCTAACCTGTGAGTTCTTATTGGACGTTGGGAGGTGTGTAGCAGGAGACGGTCTCTCCAATATCCAGGTCCAGTGCCATGTAGGGCTTTAAAGGTAATCACCAGCACTTTGTAGCGTGTCTGGAGACTAATAGGGAGCCAGTGCAGCTCGCGGAGGATAGGTGTAACACGGGTGTACTGAGGTACACCTGATATCGCTCGCGCGGCTGCATTCTGGACCAACTGCAGTCTCCGAACACTCTTCAAGGGCAGCCCCATGTAGAGTGCATTGCAGTAGTCGAGCCTTGAGGTGACGAGGGCATGAGTGACCATTTGAAGTTCCTCCCTGTCCAGATAGGGTCGCAACTGGTGCACCAGGCGAACCTGGGCAAAAGCCCCCCTGGTCACAGCCGACAAATGATGTTCTAAAGTCAGCTGCGGATCCAGGAGGACACCCAAGTTGCCGACCCTCTCTGAGGGGTGTAAGCTTTCACCCCCCCAGGCTAATGGATGGAAAATCCAGACTATCCTTGGGAGGAAACATCAAAAGCCACTCGGTCTTGTCTGGATTGAGTGCCAACTTGTTTACTCCCATCTAGACCCTAACAGCCTCCAGGCACTGGCACATCACTTCCACTGCTTCGCTGAGTTGGCACGGGGCACACAAATACAATTGGGTATCGTCCGCGTATTGGTGGTACTTGATCCCGTGCTGGCAAATGATCTCACCCAGTGGCTTCATGTAGGTGTTAAATAGGAGGGGGGACAGGACCGAGCCCTGCGGCACCCCGTATTTGAGGGGCCTAGGGGTCGACCTCTGTCCACCAACCAACACCGACTGCGACCTGTCAGAGAGGTAAGAGGAGAACCACTGTAGGACGGTGCCTCCCACTCCCACCTTCCCCAGTCTTCGCAGAAGGATATCATGGTCGATGGTATCGAAGGCCGCTGAGAGGTCAAGAAGCACCAGGATAGAGAACCATCCTCTATCCCTGGCCCACCAGAGATCATCGGTCAGCACGACCAAAGCAGTTTCGGTGGAGTAACCAGGCCTGAAACCCGACTGGAAGGGATCGAGATAGTTGGCTTCATCCAAGGACCGCCAGAGTTGAAAAGCCACCACCTTCTCAACAACCTTCCCAACATAATCTCATCCTGGTAAATTAGTGTACAACAAGCTATTTACCATTGTGTGTCAAAAATAGATGTTGGTGCCTCTATATAATTCTGTACTAAAAATAATTATACAGATACTCCTGAACTTAAGACCACAATTGAGCCCAAAATTTCTCTTGCTAAGTGAGACATTTGTTAAGTGACTTTTGCCCCATTTTACGACCTTTCTCACCACAGCTGTTAAGTGAATCCCTGCAGTTGTTAAGTTAGTAACATGATTGTTAAGTCTGGCTTTCCTGTTGACTTTGCTTGTCAGAGAGTTGCAAAAGCTGATCGCATGACCCCAGGACACTGCAATCGTCATAAATATGAATCAATTGCCAAGCATCTGAATTTTGATCTCATGAGCATGTGGATGTTGTAGTAGTCATAAGAGGGGAAAACAGCCCTAAGTCATTTTTAAGGCCTTTTAAACTTTGAATGGTTGCTAACAGCAGTAGCACTAGAACTTAGATTTATATACCACTTTATAGTGCTTTACAACTCTCTCTAAGTGGTTTACAAAGTCAGCCTATTGCCCCCAACAATCTGGGTTCTCATTTTACCCACCATGGAAGGATGGAAGGCTGAGTCAACCTTGAGCCTGGTGAGATTTGAACTGCCAATTTGCAAGGAGCCAGCAATCAGCAGAAGTGTCCTGCAGTACTGCACTCTAACCACTGAACTACCATGATTCCTTTCTCTTTTTAGATGCAAATCACTTATTAATATATACTGTTAGCTAATGGAGGTTTTGTAAGTATTCCTTTTTTTAAAACTATACACTATAGCGACCTTCTTTTACATGCAGTTTACAATACAATACAATACAATAGCAAAGTTGGAAGGGACCTTGGAGGTCTTCTAGTCCAACCCCCTGCCTAGGCAGGAAACCCTATACCATTCCAGACAAATGGCTATCCAACATCTTCTTAAAGACTTCCAGTGTTGGGGCATTCACAACTTCTGGAGGCAAGCTGTTCCACTGATTAATTGTTCTAACTGTCAGGAAATTTCCCCTCAGTTCTAAGTTGCTTCTCTCCTTGATTAGTTTCCACCCATTGCTTCTTGTTCTATCCTCAAGTGCCTTGGAGAATAATTTGACTCCCTCTTCTTTGTGGCAACCCCCTGAGATATTGGAACACTGCCATCATGTCTCCCCTAGTCCTTCTTTTCATTAAACTAGACATACCCAGTTCCTGCAACTATTCTTCATATGTTTTAGTCTCCAGTCCCCTAATCATCTTTGTTGCTCTTCTCTGCACACTTTCTGGAGTGTCCACATCTTTTCTACATCGTGGCGACCAAAACTGAATGCTGTATTTGGTAGTGTATCTTTTTCCTGTGTGGTTTTGGTAGAACTTTCTCACTAAATGAAATGTTATAAATTGAGGACTACCTGTACTTGTTTAAGTCAGTTCTAATGCTTTATATCATTTAATTCAGACTGCTTCTGTGTCCAAGTCCATCAAAGCAATCTGTAGGTAGGTCAGAAAGAACAAAAATATCCTCCTGTCAGAGGATTTAATGCTATCTAGACTCCATTCATCCTTAAAATATTTGGTGGTGGAGCTGAATCCCAGGTTCCAGGAAGGAAGGTGAGATAAACATTCTTACAAATGGAGAAATGGACAACCTAATGTTTAAAAAAAAATACTAATTTTTTCTGCAGTTTTAAAGATATCACGGCTGAACTGGAAATAATTCAGCTCAATGATTTGCCAGTCAGAGATAACCAGGTAAGATTGCAGAAGCACAAAACTGATTCTGAAATGGGAAAAATGGGGAAATGTGTACAATCTACTCACAATCGTTATTCATTTTTTCGTTGTCATTATGTACAAAACATGAGGCGTCTGTGAGAGTTATAAACAAAAATCTTGGGGGGAAATTATCCTATGTACAGAAGACACACAGACATGGGCTATATTTGGTTAAAAATTAAGCCACAGTAAGAAAAGTTGTGACAAAAATAATATATTACAACACTCATATGCAAATAATAAACTATGGAATGCTATGAAAGTTGCACTGAAAACATTTAGGAAGTACCGTCTATAACTAAAATCTGAAGCAATATTGCAGATTTCGTTAAAGTTTCTATGTTTACCTGATCTGAATGACATGCGAGTCTAAGCAATGTTGACACAGAGAGGATTTATGCTGATTCACACATTTCTAGTATTTACTTAATCCAAGATAAACATACCTAGTGCTTTCAATCAATTGTCACAGGAATTGGCTTCCAGACCACCAGCCATTTGGTCTCCCAGTGCAACATCTGCTAAGCAGAGAAACATATGTGTTACTAAACAGATTCTCCCTCCTCATTAGCGAGGCTAAAACAATTAAAGAATTTGACATGCATGAATTTACCTACACTTTCAAAACATGACCTTATTCCTGGCCATTGTAATGTTATGTAACTACTAACAAGGTCCTGAGGTACAAGCTAGTTTCTCATGTCATTCCCCCTAACTGTTTTACATTAATACCAAACAGAAAATTGGTCCTTTCCCCCCCAGACATTCTCATTTTCTTAATGAACGCAGAATTAAAGAAACCAGGGAAATTCTTATGAGTCAGATACGTTGTTCTATGTTCTTGCACTTAGTGAATTGTGAAATAACCAAGGGATGTGGTCTGTATCCTCACTGGCTTCCATATACCAATTAAATATCTAGGGAAGACGTTAAGAGAACATTTTCACATTGGGCTTTTCCAGTAATGGCATTACAATCCCAGAGAAAATCTATGCTGTGGACTTTTCTTTTACTTAAAAGAAATTCACAGAACCTTTCCACCCCATTTCAACCAGTGATGGGATTCAAAAAAAATTACTACCAGTTCTGTGGATGTGGCTTTGTGGGCATGGTGTGGCTTTGTGGACGTGGCAGGGAAAGGATACTGCAAAATCTCCATTCCCCCCCACTCCTGGGGGAAGGATACTGCAAAATCCCCATTCCTTCCCCATCCCACTAACCTGCTTTCCAGCTCCGTTCTCCTGTTCAGGGCAACAAAAGAACATCAGCTGGGAGGCTGAGAAGCAGCAGGGATGGGGCCAACCTATTTGTAGGTTCTCCAAACTACTCAAACCCTCTGCTACTGATTCTCCAGAACTTGTCAGAATTGGCTGAATACCATCTCTGATTTCAATGTCCATGCACCGGAGGCGGAGTTCTACAGGTAGCCCTTGACTTGCGACTATAACTGAGCCCAGAATTTCTTTTTTTATTATTTTTATTTTTATTTTTATTGAACAAAAACACAAAAAAAGAATAATCCTTCATTACATCTTGTAGAAAGCGTGTCGATTGGATAACTTTCGTGCATTTCTTCCACAGTCATTACTTATAGTTCATATTAGATTATACACTTTAACTCAAAAATCTTTGTTCATTCTTACTATCAGTGTACCACAATTCTCATTTGACTACAATTATTTGAATGTGCTTTTACCTCAAATCAGTCATACTTAAAGACACAACCACATAATGGCATTCATTAGCTATTTCAAAAAATCCTCCAATAACATTACCCCTTTATAGCATCTTGTAAGTAAAAGTCAATGAATAGAGTTTCTAAACCTTTTTCCTGAACCCAGAATTTCTGTTGCTAAAGTGAGACAGTTTTTAAGTGAATGTTAGCATTTTTTTACGACCTTTCTAGTCACAGCGAATCACCACAATTGTTAATTTTAGTAACATGGTTGATAAATGAATCTGGCTTCCCCATTGATGATTCACATGACTGCGGGACATGTAAGCATCATAAGTATGAGTCAATTGCTGAGCATTTTAATTTTGATCACATGACTACAGGGATCCTGCAAGAGCGTAAATGTATAAAGCAGTCATAAATCACTCTTGTGCCATTGTAACTTTGAATCGTCACTAAATGAACTGTTGTAAGTCGAGGACTACCTGTATTCTAAATTAGCCCGAATTCTAGCATTTGGAGAAATAATAGATTATTTATTTTTAACAAGGATTCGGCTAATTCCTAGTTACAGGATTCCATGTGGTTTACTACAAGAAGATGCTGGAAATAAATGTGTTAAAAGCCATTTTATCGTAGAACAAATATTTGATTAAAACCCAAACCATCCAACATTCCTATATTATATAAAGAAAAATCCTACGATCCAAAAAAACCACAAAAACATAAACCATCAAAGGCTCTAAAACAACAAGTTAAGACCAGAATTGAGAACAAAGGTGGTATTCAGTCTGTTCAGACCAGTTTACCTGAACCGGCAGCGGAAATCGCAGGTGGGCTGGCCCGCCCACCCCAGCTCTATGCTGTCCTATTTAGGCACATTTTTGAGGCCAGGCGCATGTGCGGGAGGTGTGCGTGCAAGCAAAGTGCATGTACAGAAGGTCAGGCGCATGTGTTGAAGCATGCACATGGGGTGAACCAGTGGTAACAAAATGTGAAACCCCTGATTGAGAAGAACTTCTTTTGATAATAAGCTGGGCAGCATATAAAATGAATGAATGAATGAATGAATGAATGAATGAATGAATGAATGAATGAATGAATGAATGAATGAATGTTTTAAAAAAATCTGACTCCAAGCAATCATCTCACCATGGATTCTGAACCAACTGCATTTCTCAGTTTTCTTCAAAGGCAGCTCAAAATAGGTTCACACTACAATCTTTTCATTTCATAATAATAAGGAACAAGCTACTGTTATAAGTACTTCCTGAACCAAAAAGAAACTGCAACTGATATGCCAGTCTAAGGTAGACAAAGATGCTCCTAGCTATAATCTCAATATCATGATCCTCAAACAGGAGCCATGATTTCAAGAGGAGTTATTTTTCTTTATTTTGCTTTCTTCTTTTTCTCTTTCTTTTTCTTTTCTTTCTTTGTGCTAGTATTCTTTCTCTTCCTTCCTTCCTTTTT
Organism: Thamnophis sirtalis; assembly: GCF_051295495.1. Lineage (NCBI taxonomy): Eukaryota > Metazoa > Chordata > Lepidosauria > Squamata > Natricidae > Thamnophis > Thamnophis sirtalis. The sequence goes on along the minus strand of NW_028261385.1, from coordinate 21,917,209 downwards.
CTCTTTGTTTCTCTGGGTTTAGTTTGTATTTGACTAATGTAATAATATTTTTCAGTAAGAATAATAACTATAAAAAAGAATTTAATTGCTATATGGCTATGCAATATTTTTTTTAAAAAAAACTCCTTGCTCTAAAAGATGAAATATTTTTCTCAAGATTTATTTATAGCAATAAGCTTAAACTTTAGGCTGTGTTGGGGACATTTACATGTGGAAGAGCTACCCTAATTCTACAGTTACTATAATGATGTATTTTGTGTAATTTTATTGCCTTTTTTAAAGTTTTATTAATCATTATAGTCTGTTTAATTTATTGTGGTGCTTTCTGGCACAAAACCCAAAATAGAGTTGAGTTGAGTTGAGTTGAGTTGAGTTGTTGAGTTGAGTTGAGTTGAGTTGAGTTGGAAAGGGCCTCTCTGTGTAGTATACACAATGGAATCTCTGACCAAAGAATATGAAATGTCAAAAGTGTGGTGGGGATGAAGAATAGTAGAAAAATAGAGGAGAAAGGAAATGAATTGAAATATCATAGAAGAGATCAAGGCAAATTGGTTAGAGGCCTAACTACTACCTTTTACATGGTATAGTCTTTATTTCAAGAGCCAAGGTGGCGCAGTGGTTAAATGCAGCACTGCAGGCTACTGCTAGATCAGCAGGTCAGCGGTTCAAATCTCACCGGCTCAGGGTTGACTCAGCCTTCCATCCTTCCGAGGTGGGTAAAATGAGGACCCAGATTGTTGGGGGCAATATGCTGACTCTCTGTAAACCGCTTAGAGAGGCCTGAAAGGCCTATGAAGCGGTATATAAGTCTACTGCTATTGCTATTGTCATTGTACAAAATAAATACAATGAAAATGGCATTTTCTCAATATAATATCTTCTATACATGATATTCTGAATTAACTTAAGTGCATTATGCAATTTTGGAACATACTGTAGATATCAGAACTTACTGCTAGGAGAAAATTATTTACACAATATAAAATGATAAATCTGAAGTGATCTTTTATTATTTTCAGAGATTATCAAGAAAAGAAGAATTCAAAATGCATGTTGACAGGAAAGATTGAAGCCATTCTTTCAAGAGCATTGTAGTCTGCTTTATTCCTGCAATTGAAAACATATAGTGGTGGGTTCCGGATCCCGTTGCAACTGGTATGGTTGCACCACATGAACGTGTGCAGCTCGTGCATGCGTACTTACTGCCTGCGATGCTCCGTGACACTTCAGCTGCTAGGCAGAGCATCGCGCAGGCGCCGTATGCTCCAGGCATGGAAGCCCCCAAAACCCCAAATACCAATAAGGAGATGGGTGGGCGGGCCCCCCAGAGCACCAGAACGGAATGGGTGTACCGGTCGTAACCCACCACTGATCCATTAGAAACTAAAGTCTTAATCAAACTAGCTTGTTCCGTAACAAGATCAGTTCCGAAAACAAATGTGCCAAACTTACTGCTCTGTATTGCAGAGATGTTATGCAGAATATTAGGGTTCTCTACAACTCCAAATATCAAAATGTATTTTTCTAAAAGAGGAATAAGATACGATCTGAGACCAGCAGTATCCACACTTCACCTTAAGAAGTTTCACCTTCAAAGAGAAGAGCAGAACTTTCAAAATACGTCTTCAGCTTTGTTTCCTATTTCACATGTGGAACTGGGGACATATTTCATACATCCTCTGGAGATGAAGCTGCCTTATACTGCAACAGATTTTTAAATTCCTGGTCTTGGCACTGTTGCTAACAGAGGTTCAGTTTTCCAAAACTGAAAAGGCCTCAAAAATGGGAGTGTGAGAAACATTTTGTTATGGAACATTCTGACCTCAAAAAAGACTGTGCCACACGTTTCTACCCCATGTATAACCTCCACATACTCTTAGCTGTGGTGTTTTAGATAGCTCAGTACAGGGAATAAATGGTCAACCAGTGGCTTCACACAGCTTCCTATTATACCCCTCAGACTTCTTTCTTATCAGAGGTGCCATTCAGCCGGTTTGGACTGGTTCGAACGAACCGGTAGTGGCAATCTGCAGGTGGGCCTGCCCACCCTCCCTGGCTCTATGTCGCCTATTTAGCCATGTTTTCTAAGCCACACACATGCATGCAAGCCATGCACATGAACAAAGTACATGCAAAGAAATCTGTACACATGCACAGAAGGTCCACATGCTCTCAAAGCGAGTGTACGTGTGTGGGGTGAACTGGTGGTAAACTTATGTTAAACCCACCTCTGCATGCCACACTCTGGTGGCAAAAACAGTGGATTTTGTTGGCATACTTTTTCAATATGTCTCAGGAAAAGACAATAGGGAACAAAATGTTCCCATGTTCCCTTGAAGAACATGTACCGTATTCTGTTCTTTAAATCTGGCTGATTAGCAAAGAGATCTTGGTGGACAGCTTGATGAAAAGATCAACCAAATGTGCAACAAAGAAGAGAAAGGAGTAAGGGCATGCAACCAAATTTCATGTGTGGAATAATTGGGAATGGAACTGCAAATGAAGCCAATATTACCCCAAATTGGATTCTGCCTGGCGCAAAAAGACAATAGAGACATCAAAACATGTGGTGCAGTTTATCAGAAACTTTTGTTGAAGTGCTTCAGCAAAAGAGTCCTAGCAGCTAAAGGAGACCAAGGGTGGGTTTCATTGTTTTTTACTACTGGTTCTGTGGGCGTGGCTCATTTTGTGGGCGTGGCTTGGCAAATTTATGTTTCAGATTGGACATGGGAAATAAAATATGCCGTAAAACTTTTTTTTTAAGGCCAAGAAAGCAGCAACCGGAGCCGTGCCGAGCTGAATGCATGCGAGCTAGAGGGTCCAAAGAGTATGTGGTTTTGTTCGCTGCCTGTGAGCTCCGGGGGGGGGGGGGGGGGGAGCAGCCGCGTGAACAAGCTAGCAATCTGCCAGTTGCCAAGCACCCTGCTCATAAATAAACCTGCTCATGAGTAAACTGCAGATTAAAGGCAGCCAGCAGATCTTGACATGCTTGCTTGGCTGCTCACACACACACCCCTTGGAGCTCAAAGGGAGCAAACAAAACTGTCCCCTCCTGCCTCTGTGCATCGAGGAGGCGGGGAGGCTCGATCTCACTTAGCAGGCGGTGGTTATGAAGCCTCTGGGCTCCCTGAGCAGCCCATGCTGCTTATCTGTATGTATGCACCAGGAGGGAGTTGTGTGGATGCTCATGGCAAAGATGAAGCAGGGCCAGTTCAGGGGCATGGCCAGCCAGCCATCACTACCGGCTTGGCCCATGCCCAATTGTTACTATCAGTTCTCTCGAACCGGTCCGAACCGGGAGCAATCCATCTCTGGCTGAGACCCTGAACAACAGCAAAGCACAATCTTTTATACAATTGATTTTCAGAAATAGGGAAGTAAAATTTCATAAAGCTGTTACCTTTTTGGGTAACCTTGTTACCTTGCTTTTAGGCTACATGTATGTTTGTCTATGGAGTTGTGCCTTGCTTGAGCACATATGTCATTTTGCCCCTATAGAGTTATGCCTTCTTACACCCTACATGTCTTTTTTGTCCCAAATTTGGTTTTCTGCTGCTTATCTTCTTGTTGCCATATCTTGTAGCTCCCTATCTAATTTTGAGGATGTGTTCTTACATTTCCTTTATTTCAAACTGACATGTTACTTTCCTCAAAGTTTTTACTCTTTCTTAGGATGGGAGTATATTGCTTCTTGGAAGGGACCTGGTGGCTCGGTGTCTAAGACGCTGAGCTTGTCGAGTTGAAAGATCAGAATTCAGTGGCTCGAATCCCTAGTGCTGTATAACAGAGTGAGCTCCCATTATTTGTCCCAACTTCTGCTAACCTAGAAGTTCAAAAGCATGTTAAAAATGCAAGTAGAAAAATAGGGACCACCTTTGGTGGGAAGATAACAGTATTCTGGGCCCCTTCGGTATTTAGTCATGCCGGCCACATGACGATGGAGACATCTTCAGACAGCGCTGGCTCTTCAACTTTGAAATGGAGAGGAGCACCATCCTCTAGAGTCAGGAAAAACTAGCAGATATGTGTGAGGGGAACTTTTACCTTTACCTTATATTGTTTTTAATAGGTGATCCATTTCCCCCCAATGGATTTTAATTCTATTTAAAGAAACAGATTATTCTTTTATGTTTCCCTAAAAAGCTGTTTGTTTTTTTGAAATTTTCATGGATGGAGTTTGGTGTCCTTTTGATAATTTTATTTCTAAGCAGGACTCACACACACACTGCTGGCAATTGTGTGTGTGTGTGCACACACGCACATGTGTGTGTGTGTGCATGTGCGTGCTAATGAGTGTAAGAAAATCTTTTGTCCCAAAGGTGCTTTTTCAAGAGGCAACTGGACTGTCTTTGTTTTTCCTTGAAGATGCTTTCACTTCTCATCCAAGAAGCGTTTTCAGCTCTGACTGACACCATTAACTGCCACTTTACCTGTTTGGCTAAACACATACCTTGCAGATGGGAATATCAGATGAACCCTCTTGGCAAGTCTAATCCAGTATTGTCATAATAATGTCAAAGTAATGTTTTAGATAAGATGTGAGACATTTTTGGTGGGGTACTGAAAGAAGCTTTTTGCATGACCAGCACAACATCTCCAAGGAAAAACAAAATAAATCCAGTTGCTTCTTGAAAAAGCACCTTTGGGATAACCAAGACCTGGATGACAGAGAATTTCCATAGACAAGAAAATCTTGTCTTTCACTTTTAACCAAATCTCCAGAAGTCAACAGCCTCCCTGACCTCAAACTCTTCAATTAAATTGCAAACGTATGATGATTCAACAGTATCAGCTTGCCTTGTGTCCCATTGATTAAGCAATGAGCAGGACCCCAAAAGTGAGCCTACTCTGTTATTGCAGCTTCCCTCTGGAACAGTATTCTGCCATAAATTAATATAGTCCCCTCCAGGGGTGGGATTCAGCTGGTTCAGACCGGTTCGGGTGAACCAGTAATTCTGGTGAGCAATTGGCTCCACCCACACGCCCCTGCCCTTTCCTGTCCTATATTTCCCTATTTTTTAGCTCAGCTGATTCACTCAGCACACAGATTGCCGCACATCAGCTGTTTTACTCATCGGCACTGACATCGAGGTAAGTTTTTAAGCTTAAAATGGGCGGGTTTTGAATGCTGTGCATGTGCGTGAAACATGCAATAGATGCAGATGCATACAAAGCACGCACTCACCAAACCGGTTATAAAACCAGTTGCATCCCACCACTGGTCCCCTCCCCACCTTTAAATAATCCTTAAAAACCTGTCTCTTTTCCCAGACTTTGAGTTAGTCTGCTCTTGGGTCCTTATAAGTCAAGAGAAGGGGTGAATAGCTTTGAAAACTCACCCAGAATTAGGTACCCTAGGCACATAATGAATAGAGAAATGAATCAAGGGGAAACTCTTCCTTGTAGGGCTTTTCGAAATGGGGAAATGTTAGCACTCAGGAAGGCTTCAGAATAATGGAAAGATGTGTTCTGGGAAACAACACCCGTAAGTTCTCCAACGTGTGGGAGAGCAGGCTCCAAAATGCCCCAGGAGAAATTAAAAGAAAAAATAAATACATTCTCAAACTCTGTGACATTACACTAGAAAAGCAGACATTTTCCCATGAGGAAAGAAGACATTTGAGAAATTAAAAATCAGATTTTGACACAATGGGATAAAAATCACATACAAATAAAATGCAGAGCCTTTTATGTTTTGTCAGGCACACATAGCTTCAGGGTGTGGGTAAAGAGGAAATTCAGTCTTAAACAAAATGTGGAAAAAATGGTAAAATCGTCTCCCAGGACTCAATGCCAAGCTGCCATCAACATCAGATTTCAATCCGCGCAAACATTTGCTCTTGCTTTTCTTTCTTGTTCCTCAACTCAACAGATATTTAAATCCTCCTATGATGATTGGGCAACCTGGAAAACTAAGTCAGGGAGAAACAATCTATTGGTAAAATGGACAGCCACTTAATGTTTTGGGGAAAGTCAAAAGTCTTTGTGATGGAAGCAATGACATAATCAGGGGTGGGATTCAGCCGGTTCGGACTGGTTCGAGCAAACCGGTAACTCTGACGATCAGGTTGGTCCGTCCCCCCTCACCGGCCCTGCACTTTACTGACCTATATCCTCTCAGCTGATTCATGCGGCAGAGCAGATTGCCGCGCCTCAGCTGTGTTACTCCCTAGAAGTAACGTGGAGGGTAAGTTTTGTTAAAACTGCTGATGCGCATGCAAAGCAATCACCGAACTGGTTGTTAAACCAGCAGGATACCACCACTGGATGTAATGAGTGGGGTTAATAGGTCAAATTGTGATTCCCATCCAATAAATTCTTTTTATTCCCTTTATAGCAATAGCAGTTAGACTTATATACCGCTTCATAGGGCTTTCAGCCCTCTCTAAGCGGTTTACAGAGTCAGCATATTGCCCCCACAATCCGGGTCCTCATTTTACCCACCTCGGAAGGATGGAAGGCTGAGTCAACCCTGAGCCGGTGAGATTTGAACAGCCGAACTGCAGAACTGCAGTCAGCTGAAGTAGCCTGCAGTGCTGCATTTAACAATTGCGCCACCTCGGCTCTTTATGTCCATTCTCTTTTTTGTTCCAGGTCCTCTTCTCTCCTTTTAAGGAAAAAAAAACTATTTTAAACATTATTCTACAATTATATACAAATTTACCACAAAAATGCAAGAAAGCCATACTCTTAGTCACGAGATGTGATGCCACAGTCACATGTTGTGATTCCTCATTTATATAGCAGACAATTTATAACCCACTTCCAGATTGCAACATCGGTGCTGTTTCATCTACCCAGTAAGGTCTGACTCTAGTAAATGGGACATCATAAAAAACCAAAAGGGACACGGTGGCTCAGTGGCTAAGACACTGAGCTTGTCAATCAGAAAAGTTGGTAGTTCTGCGGTTCGAATCCCTACTGCTGCGTAACAGACTGAGCTCCTGTTACTTGTTCCTGCTTCTGCCAACCTAGCAGTTTGAAAGGACGTAAAAATGCTAGTAGAAAAATAGGAACGACCTTTGGTGGGAAGATAACAGCTTTCCATGGGCCTTTGGCATTTAGTCATGCTGGCCACATGGCCACGGAGACATCTTCGGACAGTGTTGGCTCTTCAGCTTTGAAACGGAGATGAGCACCATCCCCTAGAGTCGGGAACGTCTAGCACATATGTGCAATGGGAACCTTTACCTTTAAAGAACCAACAAAGAGAATTTTTTTCCTGGTGGCTTCTTGAAGTGTATGTTGCTGTGATCCAGATCCCATATACAAAAGGCTGTTTTCATTTCATTTTACTTTATTTTTTAAAAATGGATCTCATTAATTGATTTCCTCTAACGTGGCCTGAATTTGGCCAACATACTCATTTTGATTTAAAACATTTTCTTAGGTTTCTTCTACACCCATGGTAGCCATGACTCTACTAGAAGGACTTTGTAAATACCAATGGTATATTGATTTATATAATATTAAAAACAAGCATATGTTGCCGCTGGAAGAACAATAATGACATTTTGAAAAACTAAGTTTGTGTTCTCTTTTAAAAACCCTCAATGCTTAAGGCAATGAAATGTCATATTTTGTGCAATTGCAGAGAAGCAGAAAAGAACAAAAGGATTCTCCCTCGTCTTCCTACCCACCCACCCACCCCATGGAAATAATCACCAAACATGTGAATCAGGGTGGGAAAATTGGGGAGACTGGAAGGGACATTTGGCAATTTTTCAGAGCAAGTTGTATGTGCTCTGGTAAACCACTGGATACCACTGAGAATGATCTTCATCCCCAAATGCTTGCTATTCTGAAGAGAATTAGTCATCAAAAGTTTATTTACCAGAAGCAAATAGGAAGATTTCTCCCTAATGCCACAAAAATTATTCCAGAATCATCCAGAAAAAGTTCATCTTACCTTACCTTTGAGTTTATTAGTTTTTTCTTAAACAGGGAGGCAGCTTGTAAGTAAGGATGGTACAAAAAGTTGGTGCTTTATTGTGGCAACCTGCCACTTCCAATTTTGTCTTCAGAAGTTGATCAGGATAGAAACTACAGAGAGAGACTGAGGGAACTAGCAATACTTAGTCTTGGGAATGATTGGGCAAAATTATAGGCCTCTTCAAACATCTGAAACAGACAAGAAGTTCAAGACTTCTTCTGCGTCCTTCTAGCATTCAGGAAATGCAATAGCACTTAGACTTATATAACACTTCACAGTGCTTTACAGTTTCAGAGTCAGCATATTGCCCCTATCAATCTAGATCCTGATTTTACCCACCTCAGAAGGATGGAAGGCTGAGTCAACCTTGAGCATGGTGAGAATCGAACCGCCAAACTGTAGCCAGCAGTCAGCAGAAGTAGCCTGCAGTGCTGCATTCTAACCACTGTGCCACTGCGGCTCAAATAATGGATTTAAGGGGGAAGAACGCAGATTCCAATTTAATAAAAGGACTATTTTCTCCACAGGGAAAAACAACACAATTCAAAAGCAATAAATGGAACCATTTATTTAGAGAGGTGGTGAAAGTCATCGATGGCTACTTCCAAGTAGGGATTAGAGCAGTGGTGGCAAATCTTTTGGACTGGGTATATCAAAAACTGGTTAACTTGACTCTATTGCAGTGGTTGGATTCAAATAATTTACCAACCAGTTCTCTGCCCTAATGACCAGCTGGGTAGGCGAGGCTCGGTGGTCATGTGACTGTTTGGGTGTGGCCAACTCAATGTCACTCAGGTCGATGGGCACTTCGCCTTAGTTGTTACAATGGTAATAAGGGTTAACTGGAGAGACAGTTTCTGTAAGCAGGGCAATAAAGATTAGGCTAGAAACAGCACCAGAATGTTTCCTTCTTGCCTTCCTTACAGGATTAGCCCTGTAAAGTGGGAAAAAACAAAAGATTTCTTCCAACAACCAGGTCTCCGAACTGCTTAGAAAGTTAACAACCGGTTCTCCCGAATAGGTGAGAACTGGCTGAATCCCACCACTGCTCTATTGACATGTCTCTCTCAGAGAAAGAGAGAGGGGGGGAGGGAGGGAGGGAGAGAGAGAGAGAGGAGAAGATATACAATTCATAACAAACAGTAATACATCACATTAAATTTATTTAATTAATAAATAAATATTGACATAATTGTAAGTATTTTTTGAAATGCCTATTCAAGGCAGTTCTGTATTGCATGAGACCTAGAAGCGTGGAGTGCACTCCTATGTGGCCTTGCAGCCTCCAGATAAAACAGGAAAGCACGCCCCATTTTTTGCACATTTTTGGGGAGGTTCCAGATACCACATAAGAGGAGGGTCCTCTCGCATGACTTCCAGAGAGACTTCCAGAGAGTCTGAAGCAGAGGTAGTATTCAGCAGGTTCTAACCAGTTCTGGAGAACCGGTAGCAGAAATTTTGAGTAGTTTGGAGAACCGGTAAATACCACCTCTGACTGACCCCACCCCCATCTAGTCTCTGCCTCCAGCTGATCGGGAGGAAATGGGGATTTTGCAGTATCCTTCCCTTGCCATGCCCATCAAGCCATGCCACACCCACCAAGCCACGCCCACAGTAGTAAAAAAAATTGAATCCCACCAGTGGTCTGAAGGCCCAGCATGTCATTAGGTTCGACCTTCTGCTCAGTAGTAGAACTCAACTCAAAACATTATGGATAGATTATACAAATTATCCAATAATTTGTATTGTTGAGCAAATAAAACAACTCAGACAATACAATGTTTATTAAGCACTAATTAAATGTAATAATAGAAAATCAACACAATTTTATTTTAAAAAAACATTCTGGTTAGTTGTCTAAGTGATGCTGGCAAACCTATGGCACATGTCTCATGGATGACATATGATCATGTACAATGGGGCATTCTGGCTTTCTTTTTCTGAAATAAATGTCTTGTACCTGGCAATCATTTTGATTACCATGGGTTTCTTATAGGTTTGCGTTAATTTTATTGATTGCATCCTACTCTAAAATTTATTTGTCCAGAATGGATTAAGGATAACATTAATTAATTAATTAATCTTTTGATTATTATTTTTAAAAAAATTGGTCCTCGGTGAGGTTTATTTTGCAGTCTGGATGGCACCCAGACAGAAGTACAACTCGATTTGTAAAGACTTTTCAAGCAATTGAAAATTTGAGGTTCTGATCAGTGGTGGGATTCAAAAATTTTTACTACCGGTTCTGTGGGTGCGGCTTGGTGGGCATGGCATGGCTTGGTCAGCATAGTTGGGGAAGGATATGGTAAAAATATCCATTCCCTCCCCACTCCAGGGGAAGGTTACTGCAAAATCCCCATTTCCTCCTGATCAACTGGGACTCGGGAGGCAAAGAATAGATGGGGGCATGGCCAGTCAGAGGTGCTATTTATTGGTTCTCCGAACTACCCAAAACTTCCACTACTGGTTCTCCAGAACTGGTCAGAACCTGCTGAATACCACCTCTGGTTCTTAAAAAGTTTCTGTCTGAAAGCTTCTGTGTTGTTGTTTTTTTAAGGATAGGTCACATAATTTTCATAACCTTAATTTTCAACCTCCATATATGGTGCTCTGTGCTAGACATATCTTTTTGATATAATACATAATCTTGCTTAAGAAATAGCTTATTCTGAACACATCTACTTATTGGCAATATTAACTATGCTGCATTCCAAGCTGCTGGAACTCTCGTCAGATACTTATCAACATGAAATAATGGTAGTTCAAATTGCTGGATTTCAAAATAATGGCTGAAGAATACATTTACTGTTCCCCATTTGAATTTCTTGAAAATAGTGATTCCTACTAAAAGATAAGAAAATAAAGGAAAATGCATGTAATTACAAGGGGAGATATGTGTAATATATCTGTATAAAAAGCTGAACAAAGATTTTACAGAGAGCAGGAAAGATGGATATTAAAAGCCCTGGGCTTTGTTTCTTTGCCTGCCGCTTTTACTAGAAATTAAGGCATGAAAGCAGAACTAACTCTGGTGGTAATCAAGTCATTTTAGGCTTTAATTCCTAAGATTTATCGTATTCCTTTATAAAGTGTCATTTTAACTCCCAGAACATCAATAAAATGATGGAAGAAACTGCCAGGAACAAGTTCTTTTATTTTTATTATATTAGAAGCTGGAGCTCGGTCAAAGATATCAACAAAATAATATCAAGTCATATATTTTCTTGTCTATCACAGTTGGAAATCTAGGTAAACTTTATCACCATATTTCATTCCATGATAGAGCTGATATGTTAGGCTTTGGATTGCCAAGATATAAATTAATGGCTGACTGCTGAAGCCAAATACTTTGATAAGATTTCTACTGAGCTCAGTTCTAACTAATGTAGCTGTTCTTTCTGCCTAAAGGTAAAGGTTCCCCTCACACAAATGTGCTAGTCGTTCCCGACTCTAGGGGGTGGTGCTCATCTCCATTTCAAAGCTGAAGAGTCAGTGCTGTCCGAAGACGTCTCCGTGGTCATGTGGCCAACATGACTAAACGGTGAAGGCGTACGGAACGCTGTTACCTTCCCACCAAGTGGTTCCTATTTTTCTACTTGCATTTTTACATGCTTTCGAACTGCTAGGTTGGCAGAAGCTGAAACAAGTAACGGGAGCTCACTCTGTTATACAGCACTAGGGATTCGAACTGCCGAACTGCTGACCTTTCTGATTGACAAGCTCAGCGTCTTAGCCACTGAGCCACCACATCTCCTCTTTCTGCATAAAATATACTATTCCTATTTATTCCAAAGAGAATGCATGGAAGCTACAACTTTTTTTTCACTCTTATGTCTGTGCCAATCTAAAACACAGAACATAAATAAGGTTGGAAGGGACCTTGGAGGTCTTCGTCCAACCCTCCTGCTCAAGCAGAAGACGCCCAGTCTCTTCTTTAAAACCTCCAGTGATGGTGCATCCACTACTTCTGGAGACAAGCTGTTGCACTGATTAATTGTTCTCACTTTCAGAAAATTTCTCCTTAATTCTAGGTTGGAACTCTCTTTAATGACCTGCCCCTTGTTACTTCTTCTAGGAATCATCTTGTTCATTTCTAGATGCTCACAAATGTGCAAATTGTGAACCTGAAGCTGGCCTCAGTCAGGCCATTTTGACACTTCAGTGCTGACACACGCCAGAGAAGAGGGATAGGGAGGAGGGAATAGAGATAGTTGGGGTGTTGTAACCAAAACAAAATACTTTCTTGTGGGAATCAAGGACATTCTTACAGGTGCTCAGAAGGAGGGGACTGGAGTCACCTAGCAACTGGACAGTATCCTGATTGGACCATGTGACAGATTGCTTTGAGAAAGTTTACAAAATTTCACTGTTAATTAAGTGGGAATATTCAGAGTCCGTTTTCCACCAGCCTGTGCCAATATGGCATATTCAATAAACCTATCCATTGAGGAAATTGCCTGCCTCAGAGTTTTGTTTGCTATGGGTATGTTACTTGGAACCCTGACACAAATAATATTTTCCAGGATTTTCCCAGATATTGATGTCAGGCTGATTTATCTGTAGTTCCCTGGATCTACCACCACCACCATCCCTTTTTTTTGTAGACTGGAACCACACCAGTGGTGGGATTCAAATAATTTACCAACCAGTTCTCTGCCCTAATGACCAGCTGGGTAGGTGGGGCTCGGTGGTCATGTGATCATGTGGGTGTGGCCAAGTCAATGTCACTCAGATCGATGGGCATTTCGTCTTAGTTGTTACAATGGTAATAAGGGATAACTGAAAAGGCAGTTTCTGTAAGCAGGGCAATAAAGATTAGGCTAGAAACAACACCAGAATGTTTCCTTCCTGCCTTCCTTACAGGATTAGCCCTATAAAGTGGGAAAAAACAAAAGATTTCTTCCAACAACCGGTTCTCCAAACTGCTTAGAAAGTTACCAGCCGGTTCTCCTGATTAGGTGCGAACTGGAATCCCACCACTGAACCACACCAGCTCTTTTCCAGTCCTCTGGTATTTCCCTGGTGTTCTAAGAGAGTTGCAACATTTTGTTCAATGGTCTGACAGCTCCTTCAGGACCTTGGAGTATAATCCAATTGGTGCTGGGAATTTGAACTCATCTAGAGTGGATAAGTGTTCTCCTAACATTTTCTTGCCTATTTTGACTTCTATTCCTATTCTGTCTCTCACAGTGCTAGTTTTAATTTTAGATTTATATACTGCTTCACAGTGGTTTACAACCCTCTCTAAGAGGTTTACAGAGTTGCACCCAACAATCTTGGTCCTAGCTTATCATGGCTGTTAAGTGAATCCTGGAGTTGTTTAATGGATCACGTGGTCATTAAGCCAATTCAGCTTTCCCCATTGACTTTGTTTGTTGGAAGGCAGCTGAGGAAGATTGCAAAGGCAAGTCACATGACCTCAGGATGCTGCGACCATTGTAAAAAAAGTACATGCTTGTTGTCAAGCATCTAAATTTTGATTACATGAACTTTCCAACTGCTGGGACAGTTGTAAGTGCGAGGATAAGTCATAAGTCACCTTTTCAATTCTGTTGTAACTTTAATCACTCACTAAACAAATGGTTTTAAGTACTTAAGCCATGCATCACTTTTGATATGCTGAGCATTGTTAGAAATTATGAATAGTTTAGAATAGTTCAAAGCTGTGCCAGAATGTGCAACGTTTCATATTCGTTTAAGGCTTTGGGAAAGTTTGCTCTTTTGTATTTCTTTTCTTTTTCTTTCCTTTCTTTTTTTGAAATTCAGTAAAGTTTTTTTTTGGGGGGGGAGAAAATCCTCCTCTATTAAGTTGCCTCAATTAACAGAATCGTATTCTCTGCCATATTACTTTCTTGAATGCTTTCTGGCAGTGTTATTCCGGGTTTTAAAAAATTAGATAGCGAATTGTATCAGGAGCACTTTGCCTGACTAGAAAAATAATGGATAATGATAGCACTTAAATTTGACAAGAGAAAACTTTCACAATGAGAACTGCCTTTGCTTCTTTTGAAATAGCAAAAGAGCTGCCACTAAATTAATTATAGAATGATGGGTGTACATCGCAGTAGATTGTGTTGTACTGGACTTATCACAAGAATGGTGTGCAATTCTTTTCTCAGACCTTCATGCCACTTATGTTTAGGGCAACATTGCCAATTTATTTTCAGCAGGTTTTTTCCCCCCTCCGTTGATGCTATCTATGGAAGGAGCTAATCCTTTAGCAAAACATTCACAGAACTGCATCATATAAAAAAGCAAGTCAACGCAAGAACAGCCCAAGGCAATTTGCTTCTTAAGGTGAAGAGCAAAAGATGTCCCACTTTCCCACTGGCTTAAATGGCATAATAGCCGAAGTGAAATAACTTACTCTGGTACATGAAGCAGAAACTCCCACAAGGGCCTCCTCCCAACTCTGAGGATTAAAGGAAAACAGAATTATAAATAAAATGAGTAAAGTCGTGCTGCACTTTTCTCAAATCAAAAAGTTAGCATGCTAAAAATAGGTAGTTCTCATCTAATGATCATTTGTTCAAGGACATTTCAGAGTTAAAATGGTGTTAAACAAGAGGGGGGGACTTATATCAGTCCTTATAGTTGTGACCATCACAGCAAGAGCCAAGGTAGCGCAGTGGTTAGAGTGCAGTACTGCAGGCTATTTTAGCTGACTGCTAGCTGCAGTTCAGCAGTTCAAATCTCATCAGGCTCAAGGTTGACTCAGCCTTCCATCCTTCCGAGGTGAGTAAAATGTGGACCCAGATTGTTGGGGGCAAGATGCTGACTCTGTAAACTGCTTAGAGAGGGTTGTAAAAGCAAAATGAAGCGGTATATAAGTCTAAGTGCTATTGCTATCCCTTCAACCATGTGATCATGATTAAGCCACTTGGCAACCAACTCGCAATTATGACATCATAGCACCCTGCAATTACATCACGGGTGTCAAACTCACATCGTCACGGTGGCGTCACGTGATGTATCAGGACTTTTTCCCCCTTTGCTAAACCATGCGCTCATGCTCGGTTTAGCAAAGGAAGAAAAAGTCCTGATATATACCATGTGTATTGTATTGTATTTGTATTTATTACATTTCTATGCCGCCCTATTCCCGCATCCAACCTGCGGGCTAGGAGTTTGACAGCCCTGAATTACATGATTGCATTCTGCGTGCTTGGCAACCACCTCACAATTAAATATTCAAAGTGGCCATGTGTTTGCCATTTGCAAGATTCACAAGTAAAGTCAATGGGGAAGCCAGAGAGAGGTCACAAATGGTGATCACATGACTGTGAGCATGTGATATACACCTAATGATAGCAACTGGGAGTGCCTGATCTGCTACTGCAAGTTGGCAGTCCCGTAATGTTGCACCTTTCGATCTTTCTCTTAGTAATGGGGTTCCCAGCCCCACTTAATGTCAGTAAGCAAGGAGTTCCTGTATCTGATTCACTTTCTTTCTTTTTTTTGAAAATTTTATTAATTTCATATATACATTCACAATTATATGATCTCATAACTATTATTAATAATATGTATTTATAACATTTTTCCCCTACAGTTGACAATATACTTGAAATTGCTTTCTTGGCATCCCATAACTCCATCTTATCTTACAACATTCCTACTTCTTCTTCCTTCCTTCCTTCCCTCCTTTCTTCTCTCCTATTCTCCTTGCTTCCCTCCTTCCTTCCCTCCCTCCTTCCCCCTTCCCTCCCCCCTTTCTTCTCTCCTTCCCCCCTCCCTCCCTGCTTCCTTCCCTCCTTTCTTCTCTCCTCCTCTCCTTCCTTTCCCCCTTCCTTTCCTCCTTCCTTCCCCCCTTCCTTCTCTCCTACATTCCCTCCTTCCTTCCCTCCTTTCTTCTCTCCTTCTCTCCTTCCTTCCCTCCTTCCTTCCCTCATTTCTTCTTTCCTTCTCTCCTTCCTTCCCTCCTTCCTTCCCCCCTTTCTTCTCTTTCTTCTCTCCTTCCTTCCTTCCTCCTCTCCTTTCCCTTCCCTGATTCACTTTCTAATGATACAGTTGGTCTTTAAAACTGAGCTGAATCTTCTAAGGCAGTAATGGCAAACGTTTTTCTGCCAGTGTGCCAAAAGGGTGCGGGCATGTTTTATATAGCGTGCGTACGTGCGTGCCCACACCCATAATGCAATGCCCTCCCCCCCGTGCATGCACTCACAACGCCAACTCCACCACGTTCATGCGCACAGGCCTCATTGAAGTCTCTGGACTTCCAATAGGCCCATTGGGTTGTTTTTCGCCCTCCCCAGGCTCCAGAGCTTTCCTAAAGCCTGGGGAGGGTGAAAATGGCCTTCCCCGCCCTCCAGAAGGCCGAAAATCAGCTGGCCAGCACACACACGCACGCACACTGGATCTGATATAGGGCAACACCTCACGTTCACCATCACGGTTCTAAGGTCTTGGATAGCGCACATGGTTGGTCTTTTTCTCCTGTCATGATATAGATTTACATACCAGGTAAGAATTTGCACACAATTTATTTAGGTGAAAATTTTCTGTCACCATCAGAGCAATGAGATGGCTTTCATGCTAATGGCCACATTCACTGAGGTACTGGCTAGAGAATTTCAGATAAGCCACTTTCCCCTTGAATGACGGCCATATCAAATAAAATCTAAGGGGGAGAAACACATTTGGCACTAAAGTGGCAAAAGACCATAGCATATCTAAATGAGTTGAACGTTTGTCATAGTTGTTCAAAGCTCAGCCTTACTGGAAGGTCGCCACTCTCTAGTCAGCGTGCCTTCATTGATTATTAAATTAGTTTTCTATTTCAATCAATGACATTCTGCATAGAAACGAAACTATTGAGTGATCTTTCAGTGACTTTGATAGAATTGAGTTATCCTGGATACCCTGGCCTTCACCCAACTGTCACATTCCTTGTTAATTCTGCTGTTTCTCCTTGCGTACTCTGCAAATTCTATTTTTTTCTTATTCTGCAAATTCAATTTTAACTCATCCCTTGAGATCAGCACTCTACATTTAAAGAAAGGGTACAGAGGGCCAGAAGAGAGGAATTGCTTACCCTAAGAAGAGGGACAAAGTTTTACCTAACACTTTAAAGACTTCCAAGAGGACAGAGGGGACCATTGGTTTGAAAGAGGGGTAAAAGAGACCATTTATATTAACATTGAGTAGCCCTCTAGCAACAGAGGGGGAGGGATAAGACATCACCTATTTCCTACCTACAATACAGCCCTTGCAGCAATTCCAAGAAAGCTCCACCTCCATTTGCACCCTGATACCAGGTAACCCTGAGGGGACAGATAAACTGCCTCAAGAGATCTTGAGCAGAGTTCTAAAGATTAGATAACTGCAAAGAAATATGATCCTTCCAATACACACACACACACACACACACACACACACACACCATGTCTTGTCCCAACTAATTCTTCCATTACCCCCACCATCCTACCACAACTGATGAACCTTCTTGGATGAGAAGTGATTTTTTTCTTTTTCTCCTCCTCCTCCTCCTCCTCCTCCTCCTCCTCCTCCTCCTCCTCCTCCTCCTCCTCCTCCTCCTCCTCCTCTTCTTCTTCTTCTTCTTCTTCTTCTTCTCCTTCTTCTCCTTCTTCTCCTTCTTCTTCTTTTTCCTCTTCCTCCTCCTACTGGAAAACACAGTCCAGTTGCCTTTTGAAAAAGCATCTCTTGGATAACTGAGAATCTCCAAAGACAGCTTCAAAGACTATCAAATGTTTATGATGTAAATGGCTCATATTTTCAGGATAGTTCAGCATGCATGACGAGGCCATGAGCATTAGTGTACACCAGGGGTGGGTTTCTCCGGTTCGGTTGGAACAGGGCTGGCGGCGTCCTCGTGTACGCGCGCAGTGCACGCATGCGTACTAGCGCCTGTGTGATGCTCCAGCTGCTCCTGGAGGATCGCACAGGTGCTGTATGTGTTCTGCGCATGCGTGGAAGCGCAGAACTCGTCAAAACCGGGTAAGAAATGCGGGCGGGTGGGTGGATCCTTCGGCGTTCCCGGAAGTTACTTACTTCCGGGTTCGCCGACCAACCGGTTCGCTGGGACCGCCCCGAACTGCCTGAAACCCACCCCTGGTGTACACATAGGGAACTAATCCACAGAATAATCTCTTAGGAATATAACATTGTGAGTGCCAGAATGCCCAAAACAGCCTTTGAAAACTTGCCTATATCCTCAGCCTTAAATAAATATAAATTATTTGTTAAACTGCCAAAATCATGCACGAATGGCATGCAAGCAATTTTCTAATCTTAACCCATATACTAATCTGGAGATTCACCAACTGGCACTTTTCAATAGTTTTCCTCCATTATTTCCTCCTCTTGATGGTCCGGTCTAGAATAAGGTGACAAGACAGGAGTTGCTTTACGACCAATGAAAAAATATATGTTCTAAAAATAAATGTCATTAATATAAGTACAGCTTTGAAAAATCTGGGAACAATTATTTAAAATCCAAAATATATTCTGGAAGTGGTTAAAATAAAATATTTTCTACAATTGGGAAACTCTAGAAAACCAACCACAAAATGCAAATTGCAAGATTCCTACAGAATTCTCTTTACAGTCATGCCAATAAGTTATTATTCATTGGCAAGGATCCTGAGTCACAAGGAGCCACAGTCTTACTTACTGAACCCATTGGACCCAGAATGACGTCTTGTGCAACCTAGCACAGATCTCTAACAAAAAGCAGAGGAAGATACGAGAGGTAGAAATTAAGAGAATAGATAAATTATTCCTTTTTGAGTCATTGGTAATTTTCCTGACTTCAGTGGCTTGTTTTGTCAACCTGGTATCTTCTGGCTCCTTTGAACTATAACTCCCATTGTCCTCAGCTACCAAAAGCCAATCACTTCATGCTACCTGGAGCTCATGCTGAATCTAATGAGCTGTGGTGGCGCGGTGGTTAGAATGCAGTACTGCAGGCTACTTCTGCTGACTGCCAACTGCCTGCAATTTGGCAGTTTGAATCTCACCAGGCTCAAAGTTGATTCAACTTTCCATCCTTCCCAGGTCGGTAAAATGAGGATCCAGATTGTTGGGGGCAATATACTGACTCTGTAAACCACTTAGAGAGGGCTGTAAAGCATGTAAAGCAGTATATAAGTCTAAGTGCTGTTGCTAATGCCTGCTATTGTGGTCAAGAAGATCCACCAGTAGAGGAGTGAATCCACCAGAAGCCAAATTGCCTAGAGATCCACTTGATTTGGAGCATGTAAATGCTAAAATAAAATCCAAACTGAAACAGAAAATAAAATCCCATTGGTGAATACTACCATAAAGCTGTTTTAATATAACAATGAAAGCACACCAATGAACAAAGACCAAAATCCTTGCACAGCAATAATCCCATTCATTCTGTGCAGACTCAACACTATTCCATTTTTCCATTCTAAGATCAATTCCCACTCTGTTCTCTTTACCTGCATCTCTTAACACCTGCCTAACATTCAATCTGCTTTTCCTCTGATTGGCAACTTCACATGTTTTTCAAGTGCAAAGTAAACACTCATTATGCCTAGCTGAACCTTTTTAAAGGTCCTATATAGGCTGAGGCATTTCTACATTGCCTCTAAATGCAACCTGGATATTATTCACTAACAGTTAATTTGCATAGCATTGCACAAAATTGACTTTTCGTACAGAACAATTAATCATGTGCCCAAGATTGTACATGAAATACCAGATACTATCTTATTCAGAGCTAAAGAACTAAACTCAGAGATGCGTCTATAGCAAGCCAACATGGTAAAGCACATTTAAACACTAGAATGAATTTGCTAGATTTGACAGATGAACAAAATCAAAGACAAGAACTCTCCTCTCCATCAAAAAAGGGAGGAAAGACACAGGAGTGTAGTTAATGTTTCCTGCACATCAACACCAAACCAGTTCTCTTTCTCTCTCATTCTTTGAGAATAAAGTTTCACATTTTTCCAAACATTCTTTGCTCTTCCTCAATGCCAAATACCTGAGGGTTTTGTTAGATGGAGAACTAAAAGTTTTCCCAAGGTTAAAAAATAACCATTACCAGTTGCTATATGTTAACATTGCTGGAAGTGGATAAAAATTCTGAAGAATAAACACTAAAGTGTATGCAAAAAATATATAAGGCACACAATGTACCTTATAAAAGTATACAAAAATATACAAGTTTATCAGTTTAAGCGCAATTGGCTGGAGTGGAGTGGGATGGAATGGAATGGAATGGGATGGAATGGAATGGAATGGAATAGAATAGAATAGAATAGAATAGAATAGAATAGAATAGAATAGAATAGAATAGAATAGAATAGAATAGAATAGAATAGAATAGAATAGAATAGAATAGAATAGAATAGAATAAGAATAAGAATAAGAATAGAATAAGAATAGAATAAGAATAGAATAAGAATAGAATAAGAATAGAATAAGAATAGGATTGAATGGAATGGATTGGAGTGGAATAGAATAAGAATGGAATGGAATGGAACGGAACGGAACGGAACGGAACAGAACAGAACAGAACAGAACAGAACAGAACAGAACAGAACAGAATAGAATAGTCAATAACCACTTTCTTACAAACCACCATATCCTTAACTAGAAGATTCCTAGATGATGAATTGTGAGGTTTTGGGACGTGCAGCAGAAAGTTCTAGTGATCTGGAAATGTTCCAGAAAATTGTTCTTATAACCCTTTTCTAAGTCTACCCCTCCTACGATAGCAGGTTGTACTATATGACTTACTGATGGGATAGAGCCATATGAATAATTTTCGAGATATCTGGGATCCAAGTTCCCTACTGGTTATGTTTTGAAGTGTTATAACTGTGTGAAACTTAGGCAATCTTAATTCAGTACTCGTCTCACAATCTGCAATTTGAGACTTTTTTTGAACATGTTTTCTCTCTCTCTAGTTGCAAGAGATATCTTGCTCATTTTAACTATACTGAGAAGTGTCTGTAAATCAGCATTGCCAGATTTAATAAAGGTAATAATACCATTCTTTTAAAATGCATTGCTTTTCCACCAACTGCTTCAGATACTTGCTTGAAAAATGGCTCCAGTCTTTAAAATTATTGTGCAAAGAGCTGTTTTAGCCTACCAATATGCTTAGGCCAATGGCTTAAAAAAACTAAATAAACTAATTTAAACATTTGTTTATTTTATTTTATTTAGATTCATTTTTAATTAGAGCTGAATACAGAATGCAGTGATTTATCTTTTTGATATCTTCTCATTAGCATAGTGCTTAGGCTCTGGGGACTGACTTCATATTATCATATTTTTCAGAGTATAAGACACACTTTTTCCCTCCAAAAAAGAGGGTGAAAATCTGGGTGCATCTTATACACTGAATACAACATTTTTAGCATCCTGAAACCCCACCTCCTTTGCAAAAATGGCCATGCATAGTCTTTAGGAGGCTTCCAGAGTACTCTTAGAATCTGGGGAGGGCAAAAATGAGCAAAAATGGGCTGATTTTTTTCTGTTTTTTGCCCCCCCCCCCCATCCCCCAGGAGCACTCTATAAGCCTCCTAAAGGCTATGCATGCTCTTTTTGACAAAAAAGGAACCGCTTTTGCAAAAAACGGGCCGCTTTTGGGAGGTCTGCAGAGTGCAAAAACTTTTTTTTTAATTTGACCCTTCAAAATCTTGGTGTGTCTTATACTCCAGTGCATCTTATACTCACAAAAATATGGCATATAAATCATATTAGTCTCATAGATCTTATCAAGCTAATCATCTCATAGGTGACCAGAGAAGCTCATCCATATATATGTTTCTGATAAACACGACACAATAGTATGTATCCAAATAGTCCTCTCCATCCAGTTTTTCGTGGCAAAGAAAGGAAGTCAAACATTAGTGCTATTTGTTTATACGTTCCAGTAGTATGTACGCTGACTATGATAAAACCGGATTATATGTTATGCCAGAGAATTATTCATGAAATTATGTCTTTGTGTCACTTTCAAGTCAAATGTCAGCCAAACCTTTTATCACATCATTGGTCTGGAGTTTATTAAAAAATACTATTCCAGGATGCTTTGCTGGATTTTTTTTTTTACTGGCAAATTAGAAAGGGAGTTTGTTTTTTAGCTTAAAGCCTGCTGCCTCTTTTCTGTAGGCAAGGAGGATGAAATACTTTTTCTATTAAATCACCTAGGAGGACGAAGAATGGATTTGCACTGCAGCCAGCAACATGAACAATCCCGAATGATTTCCTTTTAAAGTAGATTGTTACGTCCTCAAACCCCCGTAACTTTAACCTTAGACTATCTACTGTTGACCTCACCCCATTCCTAAGACGTCAGGAGGGGCGTGTATAAGCACATCAGTGTGCCTAACGTCCCTGTCCTATTGTCCCCATGTATTTGTGCCAATTTCCTGTGTTCTTATAGTCATGTTTATTCTTATTCCTGTTATCTTCTACATGATTGACAAACTAAAATAAATAAATAAAATAAAATAAATAAATAGATCTGGGCTGCAAAAATCCAGATGGCCACTAGATTGCACTATATTTGTCTTTATTGAATGTCTACTTAAAAGCAGTCCCAAATATCTTGATGACCCTATAAGCAGATCACTCAAATAAAGATGTGACATCCACCCCCCTAATGAAAGGTTTTCTCTTTGAGCATGACTCAAGGTTCAAAGCTTCTTGATATATTGTCTCAGGTGACTGGAACTTTACTGTTTTGACTTTGATGGAACATCAACCTGAAAGGGATGACTGCCAGATTGACTTACTAGCATCTCTTTTAACCTTTTTTCTTGCTGTGAGGTGTTTTGATTCTTTGGGAAGTGTTTCCCCCCGCCTTTAGAATTAAAGTTTAGTTTTGTTCCTCCTAGTTCATAACCCCATCCCATGATAGCATGGGGAAACTTCTAGAAATTTATATTCCATTTTTTCCCTAGATGCTAATTCTACTTATTCTACCTCTAATTGTGAGGAAATAGACTCTGCTGGAATATGTATGGATAGATAGATAGATAGATAGATAGATAGATAGATAGATAGATAGATAGATAGATAGATAGATTAGAGATAGATAGATAGATAGATAGATAGATAGATATAGAAATAGAGATAGAGATAGAGATAGAGATAGAGATAGAGATAGAGATAGAGATAGAGATAGAGATAGAGATAGAGATAGAGATAGAGATAGAGATAGAGATAGAGATAGAGATAGAGATAGAGATAGAGATAGAGATAGAGAGATAGAGAGAAAGAGAGAGAGAGAGAGAGAGAGAGAGAGAGAGAGAGATTCACTTTACATACAAGTCACGTTGAATACGGCTGTTGTCACTGTCTGTGTTAAATGAGGGCCTGTAAAAGTATAATTATTAAAAATAAAAACTTCTCATTGATGGCATCCCTGATTGGGTCCAATTAAGTAGCAGCTCCTGGGTTATCTTAAAAAGCTAATGAAGGTTGAATGTTGTTGGTCCTGGGATAGCTATCAGGAAATTGGAACTTGATTCTAGATAAGAGATTTAAAACAAAATCCCAGAAAAAGCAAGGCCATACCTCATTTATATTTGCCAAGAAAACACAGATTAGTCCATGAAATCACGAGGAGCTAAACTGAAGTTGGAGATATAATCATATTTCTTCTTATTAAACAGGAGGAGGAAGGAATATTGAATATGTTTGTTGCCTTGAGTTATTTGTATAAATAATAAAGGAGGGAGGGAAGGAGGGAGGGAGGGAGGAAGGAAGGAAGGAAAGAAGGAAGGAAGGAAGGAAGGAAGGAAGGAAGGAAGGAAGGAAGGAAGGAAGGAAGGAAGGAAGGAAGGAAGGAAGGAAGGAAGACTGTGGAGGCTCAGTTTCTATTAACCTTCCACCTAGCCTCCACTGTGTCCCTCTCTGACTTTCTGAACTCCGCATAAGCCCCTAAACCAGTGGTGGGTTCCTGCCACCATTTCTACCGATTCGGTGCCCAAAAATTTTTGCATTCCGCACGTGTGCACATTTGCACTAAAAATGTTCTGCGCATGCGTACAACATTAAAAAAGGAAAAAAATAACATTTTTTCAATGAAGATTGTTCTGCACCTGTGCAGAACAAAAAATCAAGATGGCGTGTGGTACGGTCACATGTTTGCCAGAGTTACTACCTATTCAGCCGAACCGTACCGTACCAGTAGGAACCCACCATCTCCCCTAAACTGACTTTTTAGCTTTAATAAATGAATCTTGCGGCAGTAGTTTACTTCTCTTTTTTGTTTATAATCAATTCCCCAATGAACTTAAAAGTAGGTGGGACAGAGGTATTACAGCCATTTCTCAAAAGAGAATTCATACAGTAGGTATTGCTGACTGCTGTTGGAAAAGACAGGTGGCTTCTACATCATTTGAACTGAAATGAATGAAGGAATGGGACTGTGTCTCAGCAAAGCCAGGTGTGATGGCAACAAGTCAAACTCATCCGTGCTCATATTTGACAACTGTCTTTCTGTTTTACCAGCTCCTATTGATACTTCTCTTATCCTCTCTGGGATGAAAGAGGTCCTCTCAATGAGAGTCCTCTATAGAAGAGACAATGGAGTACCTTAACTGACAGTGAAAATACGGCTCATCCATCAAACCCTTGGACGTCCACAAACACCCAGTAGGACGCAGAGGGTGCCTTTCATTTGAACAAGTTCTCCCTTTATTTAAACCAACAATTTCCTATCACTTTCCATGCCTGCTCTGGGAGCCTTTGAGCTGCCTGTCAACTAGCAGCTGACAGGATAAATCAACACAACACTGAAGCTGAGGAGCACTTGTTCGACCTCACTTGACATGACTCTAATACCTTGTTGGCTGGGAATGGAAGCAGCCCTCCCTTTGGGAAGCTAAATATTTCCTGTCTAAATATTTCTATATTTTTTTGAGTGAACAGAAGAAGGATGGTGGTTGGAAAGGCATTATGGCTTAAGCCTCCTTCTCCGTTCCATTCCCAGCATGTTTGGACCTGTTTGTTTTTATATATTTATATATTTATTTATATATTTATTTATATATTTATTTATATATTTATTTATATATTTATACATTTATACATTTGTGTATAAATGTATAAATATATAAGTGTATACATTATACACTTATGCATATATACATATATACATATATACATACATACATATATACATATATACATATATACATATATACATATATACA
Organism: Thamnophis sirtalis; assembly: GCF_051295495.1. Taxonomy (NCBI): domain Eukaryota; kingdom Metazoa; phylum Chordata; class Lepidosauria; order Squamata; family Natricidae; genus Thamnophis; species Thamnophis sirtalis. The sequence continues at coordinate 21,892,108 of NW_028261385.1, read as the reverse complement.
TATATACATATTTATATATATATTTATATATAAATATATTTATATACTTATATATTTATATATAAATATATTTATATACCTATATACTTATTTATATATTTATATATACTTATTTATATATTTATATATTTATATATACTTATTTATATATTTATATATTTATATTTATATATATTTATGTACATATGTATACATATGTATACATATATACATATATACATATATACACATATACACATATACACATATACACATATACACATATATACATATATACATATATACATACATACATACACACACACACACACACACACACACAAACATCACACAGGGAGAAATCTTTTGTTTTGTTTCTAGGAAATCATTCTTTGCCCCGCCCCTCTCTTTCTCCTTTCCTTTCTTCTCCACCTCTGTAACTTAAGTATTTATTTATTTGATTTATTTATTTTAGAAAGTTTATATTGCCACCTACTCACCCATGGCAACTCAAGGAGGCTTACACAAATGTAAAAGCATCATATAAAAATAATGAAAGAAAATAATAAAAAACAATAAATGTATTATTTATCTAATTAATAAATAATAAAGTATACCAGGATTAGGGTTAGGATTCTTCTTCTGTCTTTATTATTCCTTTTGAGAAGAATCAAGGACTTCCAAAGAGGTACATTAGTAAAATCCTAAATGAATAAATAATAAATAAATGAGGGACGTGGTGGCTCAGTGGATAAGTCGCTCGGCTTGTTGGTCAGAAAGGTTGGCAGTTCAGCAGTTGGCATCCCTAGCACCGCGTAAGGGAGTGAGCTCCCGTTACTTGTCTCAGCTTCTGCCAACCTAGCAATTCAAAAGCATGTAAAAATGCAAGTAGAAAAAATAGGAACCACCTTTGGTGGGAAGGTAACAGTGTTCTATGCACTTTCAGCATTTAATCATGCCAGCCACATGACCATGGAGACGTCTTTGGACAGCATTGGCTCTTCGACATATGTGCGAGGGCAACCTTTACCTAAATGAATATATACTATAAATGAAGCATATCAATACGTTAACTGCTTCATTACAATTTTATTTAAGTTTTGGGAGAGTCATGTTAATTTATTCTAAAGGACAAAGAAGCAGTTCATTCTCAGAACTTGGGCCAACCTTTAGCATGGCAACTCGGTGCAGCCAAATTGCTACAGGACAAGTTACCACAGCCAACTCACTCCTGGAATAATTCACTGCAGGATAAGAGTTATACTTATATCAAAGAAATGGTGAAAGAGAATTGTTAAAGAAAGGTTGCAAAAGGAGGGACAAAATGAAATGTGAATGACAAACATTAAAATCTTTTTTTTTATTATTTTAAATACTTAAATTGAATTGTTTAATTGTCCCACAGCAGGCTGTCTTGCGGTGAGTTGACCATGTCAAGTTGCTGTGATGAGTTGGCTGCAACAAGTTGGTCACAACAAGTTGTCCCATTCCAACCCCACTATTGGGGAACTCTTATTGAAAGGTTTCAGGATTTTTTTTTTAAAAAGTAGCCAAAGAATCAGTTCACATTATTTATTGTTAGTCTTATATACTCACCTTGGTTTATAAATGAGCACTATCATATGTACAGCACTTATTATTTGGAGATATGGTGGGAGTGCAATGCACATTTCATGAGCTACATTCAAACAGGTACATATTCTTAAGCAACCTCTTTTTTGAACCAGAGTTACTTGGAATAGGTGGCATTATCCCAAGAGGAATTCAGCTACTGATACACAACCTTTCCTGCTGCAGACTTTTACAGAAAATTCTGAAATACAGCGGTGTAGGAATAGTATTAGAAATTGACTTTTCTAAGCACGTTGATTTTCTTTGCAGATCATTTAGTATGTAGTAGTAGCAAATCTTGTTGGTGAAACTGTGTGTAATGTTTTGGAGAACTGTAAAAGTCAATTGTGAAGGAGCAGAAAAGGGTAAAATGGAAAGGATTCTGTTTTAGTGGGAAAAGTCATTAGTGTAAGCTTTACATGCAGAAACCTTCCAAGTCGAGAATGGGACAAGTCACAGTGGCCAACTTGCCATGGCCATCTCACTTTGGCCAACTCACCATGGCTATCTCACTTTGGCCAACTTGCCACGGTCCATCTCATTGTGACTAACTCGCTGTGGGACAATTTGTTGAGGTACAACTCCATGTGTGATAACTCAATGTGATAAATATTATCTGCCACTGTTTCTTCAACATTATTCCCATTAACAAAATTTGTGTTCATTGCATTGAATTATCCTCCGTGGATTGTCTAGCAGCGAGTTGTCACAATGAACTGGCTGTGGCGATCTGGCCACAGTGAGGTGGCTGTGGCAAGATGGTTGTGGCAAGTTGCCCTACACCCCTTGAAGTCAATGCTTTAGCACCACAATTCTCTTGGTTGCAGTTGAAGAGATACATCCAGCCTAGAGATATGAAAAAAAAATCTTCTAAAAGCAAAGTTGAGTATTCCACTTCCACCAGACTTACAATACAACAAATGGCATCTTTTTTTTTTCAAACAAAAGTTGGCAAGATTGGACGTTATGTACAAATATCCCGATTACAATTTAAACGTGAATGTGTATTGGGAACATTTATGCATCTATTCCATTTCTACGTAGTTGCAGTCAGAAGACCCTTAGCATTGCACAAAGACAAGGTAAATGTTACAAAATGAAATTTCCATTAAGCAGAAAACAGTTTAATTTTCTTTTAAAAACCATCAGTGTCTGATATAAGAATGGAACGCATGATAAGAAAATTCAAAAGATGCCCTCTAACTTAATGCAAGTGACAGAACACAAGTAATTTTCCCAAGGATGTGTGCATTAGACAGGTGAATTTAAGCTGAAAAAGGCAGCCTTGGGGGTATCTTGGCACCCAGCCACAAAAGACTTCCTAAGTCAAAAACAACACTTTAGATCTCTCCTGAAAACCTATTGGTTAGTATTTTAAAAGTCTGTGTTGGGGAAAATTGCAAGGATTGGAAGCAAGAAGATTTTAGTTTTGAAAAAAAAGTTATTAGACTCTTTGCATAATAGCCATATAAACAAAGAGTATGTATATAGAAAGTTTTCATACGTAATAAAACCTTATAAAATTTTCTAAGATTTTTTAAAAAATATGGAGATCATTAGCATTCAGGAATGCCAAGTATACTAATGTAAAGATAACAAAATATTCAGGAGTTGCTTTTTTAGTTTTTAGTTTGGTTATTTGCAATTATTTTTTTAAATTGGAGGGCATTAAGTTGAAGTTCACATGATACCTGATTAAAAAGACTTTGGCTTAGAACAGTCTTCTCTTTGGCCTTGAATGGGGAAAAACTGTGAGAATTCTACAAAAAAATCTGCAAAAATCTAAAAGAGGATATGAAAATAGAAGAACGAGCCTGGCAATGACCTTCAATTTTTACTCAGGTAGTTGGTTAATTAAAAAAATCCACCATGTGTCATTCCACCTTTGATATTCTTCTATGTACATGGGTAAGTATGAATGACAATGGCAGGAGGTGAACGCACCAATGTCCTGATATTGCTTTTTAATGGAACTTGAGAACTCAAAATCTTCTTGCAGCTGTGGCAACAATGTGAACAGTGTTGCCTATTGAAGTGTCATGCTCTGGAGATGCAAAGAAATGCACTTATTTGGTGCAACTAGATATACCTCAGCTTCTTTGGATGCCCTGTTCATCTGAATGGAAGCTTTGTATGAGATCACTGTCTGAATACACAGAGGATTCCTAGAGTAACCAAGACAGTCAAATTACAGTCTAGGAACAGCTGGTTTTATTTCTAGAAGAAAAGGGTGTGCTTTTTTTCCTTTATCGAAGGTCATGGTGCAAGGAACTAATAGACTAGGAAAAGGAAATTGTAGGTTGAGTCTTCTCATTTCTTCCTATAATGTCAGAGAAGGGAAACATTTACATGTCACCTGTCCACCTCATATTACATACAGCCTGAAATTGTTGGATTTTTATCCCAGTATCTAATGGTGAAGGTAAAGCAAGATACCAACTGACCACAACTTGTCGGGCTGTGGCTGTGACTAGGCCTTCAATGCCACATCTCTTTTTGACCTCCATCACAGTAGGGCCTTGTCTCACGCCTGGAAGCCATCTTTTGCATCGGACCTTTAGGCCTGCCACAATTAATGCTGTGCAGGGGTGGATTGCTCCCGGCATTACTGCTGGTTCAGTCCGTGTGTGTGCACATTTGCACGAGAATAGGTCTACACATGCACAAAATGTTTTAAAAGGGGGGGGGATTAAATTTGTGCAATTACAATTGTTCTACACATGCGCAGAACCAAAAATCAAGATGGCGGCCCCCAGTGGTGGGTTTCAAAAATTGTTCGAACCTACTCTGTGGGTGTGGCCTCCTTTGTGGGAGTGGCTTGCCACCCATGTGACCGGATGGGAGTGGCTTGCTGCCCATGTGACCGGATATGAAGATGCCAACGACACTTGTCAGAACCACCTTAAATTACCACACAGACAGCACTGGCATGCATAAGAATATGATGTAAACTTGTTTTTTAAAAGGCATCTTTGGTTTGCGTTAAAGCAACTTCAACAGACGCAATGTTCTGATTGCACCACAAATGCAGTAGTCATCCTTACCTTTCAGAGAGGCACTGAGTTTTATAAACATGAGCTTGATAGTGTAGAATAGTCATATCCAAGGACCAGTGATGGGTTTCAAAAATTTTTGGAACCTCTTCTGTAGGTGTGGCCTGCTTTCCGGGTCCACTGGTGGAACCTCTTCTAACCGGTTCGGTAGATTTGACGAACCGGTTCTACCAAATAGGTGCGAACTGGTAGGAACCCACCTCTGGCGGCTCCGTAGGAGAAGCAGTTTGGAACTGGTAGCGATCCAGACTGCCAAACCACTATCGGTTCAGCCGAACCAGTCCAAACCAATAGGAACCCACCTCTGATGCTGTGGGAAAATGGGAGGGGGGATTATATGGAGTATGGGAGTTATATAGTCTAAATAACATTCCTTCCTCAGAGAGAAAAGGACATCTTGCCCTGCACTTGGAGTGGTGTGACTGAGAGGCATCTCCAGTTGGGACGGTGCCTGATTCGACCATGTGATGGACATGTGGGTGCTGGGCAGGGACTTGAACTTTCAATTGGGTGGGGAAAACCTGGAAGCTTTCAGATTCAGGTTTTCCCAGATGTGCTGATATGATATCTCTTATGTCTAAGGACATCTCTAATAAAATGGAACTTTCAGGAAACTCAAGCTTCGGAGTCTTCTTTCATTAAGGGTGTTATTTGGAGCTCTGAAATTGATGGTCTGGTCATCTTGATATTCCCCCACCTCCAAGCAGATTCCTCTCCTAAAATGGGAATATTTCTTTATCATAGTATAGATAGGCTTGTGCTGAAAACAAAAACGTTTTATTAGAAGCCTTCTGATAGCACATTCAAGATAGCTAACCGATGACAAGATTAGAATCAAAAGAGTATTACAAAGGAACAAAAAAGAAACATTACAATACTCGAGCAATTTTCAGAAATGCAAGGATGTTATTCAGGAATCTATAATAATAGTACTTCTTGTCACTTTTGATTTCCTTTATATAGAACATCTATAGAAAGACCACATTGTATAGATAATTGTGCAGAGGGCTCTCCTCGCATAATTAGGAACCAACAATCTATCTACATATGTTTCTACTCATTCCCAATTAATTATTAGTAAAGTTTCACATTGTGTAACATTGGTTCCTTCAAAATAAACATCTACCAGTGTCAAATATAATTAGTTATTATATGCAAAATTCATATGATCTACAATGTATCATGTACAATATAATGTATAATTTTTAGTGTCATTTTATTGGCACTAGGTTTGTATCAATTGTGTTCAATTATTGCTGGTAGAATTTTTTTCTTCATATTTGTATTGATTTTTTAAAAAGTCCCTCTGTTTTTTATAATGATGTAGGCATTATCCAAAGAGCTGGTAATATGATAATGAGGAGGATGTATTCTACCTATGTATAACTATTTTTACTCCTTATTCTCCTTTAATATGTATTGAATGTGTAGTTTAAGATAAAGGTAAAGTTTCCCCTGCACATGCATGCTAATCGTTTCCGGCTCTAGGGGGCAGTGCTCATCTCCATTTCAAAGCCGAAGAGGCAGCACTGTCTGAAGATGTCTCCATGGTCATGTGGATGGCATGACTATACACCGAAGGTGCACGGAGTGCATCCCACAAAAGTAGTCCCCGTGCTTTCGAACTGCTAGGTTGGCAGAAACTGGGACAAGTAACATGAGACCACTCCATTACATGACACTAGGGATTTGAACCGTTGAACTGCTGATCTTCTGAAATGAAATGTTTATTTTATGTGATGTCATTTGCAATACTAAATATATTGAATGGATCTAGTCGCATAACATATATTGAAGAATAAGAAAACACGCCTTTATGAGAAAAGGCTATTAAGAGAAATAGGTATCTCAGGACTGAAGTGTGAAGTCCTTGATGCTTTCTGATGTTTGGTTATTTCCTTACAGATATTTCATTACCCAATTAGGTAACATCATTATTTTCTTCGGAAACTGATAATGTAACTAGTCAGGTAATGAAACATTTGCAAGCAAACCATCAAGATCAGAGACCACCAGTGGTGGGTTCCTACTGGTTCGGTCCAGTTCGGCCGAAACTGATAATGGTTTGGCAGCCTGGGTAGCTGGAAGTGGCAGTGCCCCAGGCCTGCCACGCCCCTGAACCAGTTCTCTGAGCACCCATCTTGTTTTTCAGTTCTGCGCATGCGCAGAACAATTTTAATAGCACTGTGCATGTGCGCGCACGTGGACGCACACACTAGCAAACCAGCAGTAGTGCCTGCCGGAACCCACCTCTGGTGAGCACCAAGGATGCCACAAAAATGACTTGTTTGGAGAATGTCAGTAAAGAGAAAAGGAAGGTTGAAGCATTTGAAATAATGGATTAGATGCTATGACTCATGCTTATGAGCTTCCCTTTGACCACGAAATAAAATTCTAGACTAGGTAGACTTTTATTTGGTGCAATTTAGCTCTTCTAAACTACTGTCTACTGGAGCATCCATAATGGTTTACCATAAACAGTTTCAGAAAATACTGAATATGTTTTAATCATGTTTTAGCCCAACTGTCTTATCAATAATTTACTCCTCAAGGTTGTAGACAACATTTTGCTATCTTAGCAGTCTTGAGTAGAATGTTATATGATTAACAGTGTGCTTGACATTGTCAGTTGAGTGTTCTGAATTGTTAATGCTTGAACTGGAGTTCTAGTCTCAGTTGGCTGTTTGGAAGTCAGGAACTAAAACAAAGACATGCGAGCGGTAAATCACTCGAGGTCCTAAGTTTTAGCAGAAATAACTTCCAAGTAAAAACTGGGAATTAGTACACAGAGACCCAGCATGGCATAAAAGTGATGCAAGTCTTTGCAACCATCATCTAAAGAAACAAGACCCATGACGCTCTAAGAAATGCTGTTTACTATGCCAATGTTATTTGGCATAGTAACAAAATTATGCCCTCCAGGAAGAAAACCAGGATACCAAATGCATTATTAATAATAATGAAATGACAGCAGGATTCTACATCGGTGAGATGCAACTACCAACAGCAGCAAAATAGGGTGTGGTTTAATCCTCCATAATTTTCTTCCCGAACCACATGATCTACATTTTGGAGATGCACCAAGGAGATGCAATAAAGACTGGAGGGAAAAAGTTTTGCAGAATTATAAACTTTTTAAAAGATTGTCCAGAGTATGGCAGCTATACACAGCCATGTATATTGGTGTTCTAACATTAAGAGATTTGCAACTATAAATTAGTTCTCATGAAATTATTGTTTTATTCATAGTTTTTAGGGACTGTGGCTGAAGATCTTTATGATTGAAAGAGTTGAATAGTTGATCAACTATTCAACTTGAGTTGATGCCACATCATTTGTTAAGGAGCAGCAGTGTAAGATAATGCCCCAAATAGAGGAAGGAAGGAAGGAAGGAAGGAAGGAAGGAAGGAAGGAAGGAAGGAAGGAAGGAAGGAAGGAAGGAAGGAAGGAAGGAAGGAAGGAAGATTATATTGATATATAATATCATGTTAAATTGTAACACCAATAGTAACAGGAGGAAGTATATTGAATCTGTTCATCAAATCTATAGTATCATCATAGTCTCAATTAGGGCCAATGGAGATGAAACAAGAATACTCATGTAAATGAATGCACAGCCTTTGTTCTTAGATATATTATGCCCAGAATAGAGAGCTGCTCCTTACAGAAGCAATGGACTTCCAGTGGCAACTATGTTGTATAAATCATGTGTGAGCCGAGCCAATGCAGAAGGATAATGGTAATGTCCTGGAATTAGAAACATGATGTAAGGTAATACAAAACTAAATAGCTAGCTCACATACCTACTCTGAACTACAATTTGAAGAGCAAAAGAGAGGTGAGCAACTGAAACATTATAAGGATACATTAAAGGCCATTCCAAAGTCCAGCAGAATTATCGCCTTGCAAAACACAGTTATTGATGGTCTGAAGGGCATCGTTCTTGTCAACTGTGAGGCGCCTGACATACAAGGCAGCCTTCCCCTGGTAGCCTGAACCTAGTTATAGATGGCATCTGCTGTTGCACACGTGTACTCAAGAGTCATTGTGATCTGCATGCCCTTAAAAGCCACTAGGATTCATCCAACATGTTGCCAAAAAACACTGTCAGCGTAACCATTGAGTAGAAACTATTCCAAGGATGGTGCCATCATAAAACAGAAGACAAAGGACACATCCTGGCTTAAGGGTACCCACGTCAAATGACTCTATTTGTACAATAATAAGAAACACAAACTAGGCAAATATTACCTTGTTTTTTGCACTTTGTCTTGTGTTTCATCACTTCAACATTAGTGCAGCAAGATAACTCATAGTGTGAGATACACTTAAGGATAAGGGAATTGGAGGAAAGAAGAAAACTTATTCTTACTGTCTGAGATAAGTGACTGATTTTAAACCAAAATTGGCTCCAAATATACTTCAGCAAATTATTTTATTAGGTACAAAAATGGTAACAGTATCCTTGAACATTTTGATAATAGAGACAGCATTTTCCTGTGTCCAAAATTTTTAATAATCCTAGGCTAAGTGGTGATATTTTCATGATGACAGTTAGTGTCTACTGCAGTGCCAAATTGTTTCCATCTGCTTTATTTTATCCTGTTTGTGATAAGGGAAGGGGGAGACTGGTCAAGTTGATCGGACTACTATATCTGAGATGCAAAAATCTGGATGAGTTAGGTTTTTCTCCTTCTATTTTCCAATTAACTGATGATCATGCAACATGATCTTTTTACACAAAGCAAAGCAATTCACAAATATAGGGACCAAGATTCAGACCAGATCTTGGAGATCATCTTTTCAACCTCTGTTCCATGCAGGAATCCACTACTAAAGTATCTCCAACTGACGGCCATCAAGCCTCTATCTGAACAATTCCTGCCATGATGATGATGATGATGATGATGATGATGATGATGATGATGATGATGATGATGATGATGATGATGATGATGATCATCATCATCATCATCATCATCATCATCATCATCATCATCATCATCATCATCATCATCATCTGGTGATGTTACAGTAGCCAGGAGACTACAATGCTATTGCAGACTAGAACTTTAGCTTGACAAGGTACAGTATAGTCCTGTTATAGGACATGCTTGCGCACTTCCCAAGGTGCGCCACAGGAGGGTGAACTGATTTCACACCAGAGAGAAAGATGAGCAGCTTTTCTTGAAGCGTCACCCTAGGCCCCCTCCTTTCCCAGAATTGCCTCACAAATGGGTGACGCAACCAGGAAGATTCAAAGCCTTTAGAAATCTGAGTGCCTACACAGAGCACCAACTCATCTCCATATCGAAGTGGTACCTATTTACCTACTTGCATAGAACATGCTTTCGAACTGTCAGGTAGACAGAAGTTGAGAAGCTCAGCTCACCCTGTCAGGCTGTGCTTGGTCTAAAACCACCAACTGAGACCATTTCCAGCATCATTAAGCCACTGAGTGTCATTAAGCCATGAGCCATTACTCCTCTAAAGTTCACCACTTTTTGAACCATCTGTCCCATTGTTAAAAAGCTCTCTTACAATTAAGAAATTGCCCTGATAGTCATCACAGTATTGGAATCACTGTGGAGAGCACTCCATGGATTAGCACGTCATAACATAATATACTCCAAAGAGACAAGAAACAATGGATAGAAACTAATCAAGGAGAGAAGCAACCTAGAACTAAGGAGAAATTTCCTAACAGTGAGAGCAATTAACCAGTGCAACAGCTTTGCCTTCAGAAGTTGTGGATGCTTCATCACTGGAGGTTTTTAATAAGAGACTGGACAGCTACTTGTCTGAAATGATATAGGTCACCTGCTTGACCAGGGGATTGGATTAGAAGACTTCCAAGGTCTCTTCCAACTCTGTTATTCTGTTATTTGAAAGAATGGTCTACTGGCAGATCTTTTAAGAAAAATTGCAAAGAGATGCTTCTCAGTATGAAAATGTCGACCAGGTATATACTCTCTGTTACATAGGTTTGTGAGTTTGTAAGTAGTTTTTCTATCAGATTTTTCCATCAGATATCCATCAGATATCTACCATGCAATTTTCTCAGACTGCTTGAAAAGAGTCCATTTTTTTAGACCAAAGACCCTAGGAAGAAAAACAGATTTCCCCCCCCTCCTATTTAGGTCAAATTTTTGCTTCCTGAAGTGCAGTGTTGCAGAAATTCCAAGGAGCATTAGGAAACTCTAACCAAGATATTCATACCTTTCTACTATTTGTTCATCGATGCGCGTTTGCTGTGGAGCAGTGATGGATGTATTTTCTTTAGTTTCCTCATTCACAACTTTCTGATAAAAAAGAAAAATCTTTGGCAGGTTTGTCTCTAGAGCTTTGTGTAAGGAAGAAGACTCCTTTCTGCCACACCTGGACATGCTAAGGAATCTAATTATCCTCCCAACAGAAGGAGCATTTTCTGGAATGGGTGACCTTGAATGGTGGGCTATCATCTGTGAATCCATCTCCTAGTTCCTCTGGAGCCTTTGTCCTGCTTAAAGCTAATGTCTCTTCATGTCTCTATGTATACAAGGACATTCTCTTGGCCTCTTTTACAGAATTTTGAAGCTGTTAAAGCACATGATAGACTTTCACCAAGTGTACGAAAACACTTGGGAGGGAGTCACCCATTCTGGAAGCAGGCAAAATGACTTGCCAGTCTCCTGTTTTGTCTATCTCTCCTCTATTTTTAATTTTAATGTCTGTGAGGACACTGGCTGAGCATGAGGACAAGAGCCTGACAGCCATTCCTGGGAGAGATGCTAAACTTAATAAGAATGAAAGGCAGCTCCGGTGTCAGTGTTAATAGGTGTTAGGTGGAAGTTACAGCCTAGTAAAAGATTCCTAGCCGTTGTTCAGGTATTCAGAAACAAAACGGTGATCATATGGCGGCTATTTAAAATTGTGTAAGCTCTCTGGAGTCTGGAGAAGGACTGGAATGGAGAACTGGAACACAAAACAAGTTTGCAACCTATTAATTAAAGACATTAATAATATCTGACCCAGGTTCAGGGTGGTGAGGAAAAGGATAATGCAAGTTTCCCTTCTGGATATATTGGTAAGGCAATAGGGAGCTAAAATTATACCACAATCCTCTGTTTAATCAATATTGGCATATACCATATCAGAACTACAAGAGTACATGATGGGAGTAAAGACCTACTCGTCTTCTACAACTATGCAACCCTTTTGTATGTGTGTATTTGTATATATGTGTATATGTGTGTGTGTGTATGTATGTATGTGTGTGTGTGTGTGTGTATGCCTGTGTATGAATAGAATAGAATAGAATAGAATAGAATAGAATAGAATAGAATAGAATAGAATAGAATAGTACCGTACAGTACAGTACAGTATAATACAATGCAATGCAATACAATACAATACAATACAATACAATACAATACAATACAATACAATACAATATCACCTTTCTGGGTGATGCATATCTAATAACCAGCATGCTGCATGCTTGGTAATTTATTTTCCAGGTATGAAAATGAACCCGAAGTTCAGAGAGATGCTTTCTGAAGAAGCTTCTTGGATGAGAAGTGGAACGTCTTCAAAGAAAAACCAGAAAGTCCAGTTGCCTCTTGGGGGGAAAAAAGCACTTTTGGGACAACCACGACCTGGATGACTGAGAATCTCCATAGACTTCCAGAACATAGCAACAGAAATGTGGAAAGTCTTTCCAGAGATTATGATAAAACTGGTCCTCAGAAGTTCCTCCAGCAGATTTTGCTTCAGTTGGAATTCAGAAGGGCTGACTGAGGTAGTCTGACTGGAATCCAAGAGCTGTGGAAATGCTAAATGCAGCTATCTGTGGCATGGGACATCAGCTTAGGTTAAATCTGCCCTGTATCACAAGAGACTCTTGTCCATTCAGAGGATTTCCATTTGTGAGCCTACCTCTGATTCCTTTCTCTCATTTCATCCAGAACAGTAGCTAGTATAGTCATAATGAAGTTTTGATAGAGTAAGAGAGTAGGCCGCTCTTTTTGGTGAAAAACCCTGGCATCCAGTTGTATAATTTTAAATCACCAGCAGGATAATTGAGCCAAACTAACACTAAACTTTCTCCCAAACTATTCATATTTCCTAACTTACACATTAAAATCAATTTGATAAGCAGATATTAAGAAATGAACAAAGTATTAGATGAGGGGCCCCAACCCCTGGGCAGTGGATTGGCACTAAGCCATGGACTATCAGGAATTGGCCATGCAAGCAAGCAAAATCCTATCCACGCATGTGTGGGATCCAGGCAGTGTACAAAAATACAATCCCCGTTGTCATGGAATGGAATCAGTTTATGGGGGCTGCTGGTCTAAATAATGGGAGAGTATCTTAACTTCTATAGCAAGATTATTGATGGACCTCAAATCACAACTTGTACAACAAAAAATAATATTTAGAATTTCCTGGACTCCATTACATTTGTGTAGAAAAGTACTGCCAAAAACAGCATTTTGTTGGAGATGTTGAAGGCCTGATTGTAGTTACCACTTATGAGTGCCTTGCTCAGAGATGGTGTTCAGAGAGAGAGGGAGGGAGGGAGGGAGGGAGGGAGAGGGAGAGGGAGAGGGAGAGGGAGAGGGAGCTAGCTCACATTTGCGAACCAGTAGGGAAGGTAAGCAAATCCCACCGCTGCTATAGATGTAGATATTGTATAGAAAAGCACGATAATATATGGGACTCAAATGCAATCAATTTTTTAAAAATCATAAAATGTATTGGAAATCTGTATGTTGAAATGTCTTCTCAGTTTGAACCAGAAAATGACTTCCTTTTCAATTAAATTTCTTCACACCTTTTTGAAAAGATATCTTCCGCTATTTTCCCTTTCTAAGCAATTTCCCAAAGGCCCATGTTGTTGAATCCTGTTAAGGTTTCTTAAAGCAAAATAGATATGTCCATGTAGTCACCAGACGAGGAGCTGAATGAAAATAAACTATACTTAATGCAGGCTACACTACAAAAATAAGCATGCCATCCAAATTATGAATGGAAAGAACACAATTGCATGTTGTTTGGATCAGTATATAAATATTGTAGTAGTAAGGTCTGTTCCATTTAAAAGCATGGATTGATTCCAACTGCCAATCTGGAAGACAAAAAGGTTTGCTTAACACTGGCAGTGAGATTTCTTGGCAGTTTGCTTTGGAGAATGATGATGAAGAATTCCGTCTCCTCAAAATAACCATCCCAATATTTGTGGCCCACCAGTCTCAAATCAGTCCTTGATCATTGGAAAATCCATATTTTTTTCTAATAAAATTTCTGGATAGACTAAGAAATATAATTACTAATATTTATTTCATGAAGTTGATATTAGCTCTTTTATTGTATTCATTATACCAGCCTTATAAAGCCAGAAAGTATTTTCCCCATCTCAAAAGTAAAGGAACACAGGGCCAAACTAAATACAGTAACAGCAAAGCTGTGTTAAAACAAATCACATGTAAAGCACTTTGCTTAAGATCTACAAAATTCCCAGCTTCTGGGTGAAGAATGGTGAGCTAAAATGTCTCTGAAAAAGTGGAGATGATGACCGCAGCTAAGACTGAAGGACTGGCAAGTATATCAATACCATGGAACCTCTCTGGTTAAGAAAAGGACAGATCACCAGTGATGAGCTCCAAATTTTTTAACAACCAGTTCTCTGCCCTAATGATTGGCTGGGTGGGCATGACCAAGTGGCCATGGACAACTTTACATCACTTGTGTTGGTGGTACCTGTATGGGACAGGCAGGGTTGGGGAGGGAATCCAGAGGTCTCTGTTGGGTGGGGAGAAAGAAAGATTCAACCAGTTTGTGTGTGCGTGAGAGAGAGAGAGAGAGAAAGAGGGAGGGAGGGTGGGTGGGAGGGAGGGAGAGAGAGAGAGAGAGAGAGAGAGAGAGAGAGAGAGAGAGACTGTGTCAAGCTAGACTGGGAGAGCTGGCTGCTGCCAATTTCATGCCTTTTTTCAAATCATTTTCAGGCCATTTTTCTGACATAAATTTGCTGAAAAACAGCCTGAAAATGGCCTGAAAAAAGTCATGAAATCAGCCCAAAAATTTGCCTGGGTTTTTGGGCCATTTTCAGGTTGGTTTTTGCCCCCCAAATGGCTGAAAACTGGCCAGAAAATGGCCTTAAACTGGCCCCAAAACACCCTCCCCCAAACAGGAAGTTTTTCAGGCCAATTTCAGGCCTTTTGGGGGGCCGTTTACAGGCCATTTTTCAGGCCAAGTTTTTCCGAGAAATATGGCCTGAAAACAGCCTGAAAAATGGCGAAACAGCCTGAAACAAACAGCAAGCATCGCTTTTGCTATTAAAATTAATTGACCTACTGCCATTTTCTACTTCGAATCTGTGTTCAACTCTACATGTACCACAAGTAACAATAGCAGGATAGAGATTAGGGATAGAAAATAGAGCAAATCAACTTCAAATCTAGGTCATGTGTGGCATCTTCATTCTTAAGCTGCTCAAAGATAGTCAGTCATGGTAATCACTGATGTTAGTTAGTTAGCTAATTAATTAGTTAGTTTGTCAAACATGTACAAGATAACAGGTATAAGTTTAAACATGGACATGAACAAAGGAAATGAGCCAAATAAATGGGGACACTAGGACAAGGACAGTAGGCACGCTGGTGTGCTTATGCACGCCCCCTTTACAGGCCTTTTAGGAATGGGGTGAGGTCCATGGTAGACAGTTTAAGGTTGAAGCTGTGGGGGTTAGAGGATGTAACAATGGAGTCAGGTAGAGCATTAAAGGTGTTGACCACTCTGTTGCTGAAGTTGTATTTTCTGCAATCAAGTGATTTACCTTGAGTTTGTATCTATTGTTTGCCATGTGTTATTGAGGTTTATGCTGAAGTAGTCATTGACAGGTAGGACATTGTAGCAAAAAAAATTGTGAACTATGCTTAGATCAGAAGGTAGGCGGCATAGTTCCAGGTTGTCCAAGCCCAAAGTTTCGAGCCTGGTGGCCTAAGGGATTCTATTGTGAGCAGAGGAATGGAGGACTCTTCTCGTGAAATACTTCTGAACCCGCTCAATTGTATTAATGTCTGATATACAGTGTGGATTCCAGGTAGATGAGCTGTATTCAAGAATTGGTTTGGCAAAGGTTTTGTATGCCCTGGTTAGCAGTACAGTGTTACCGGAGAAGAAGCTTCACAAAATTAGGTTAACAACTCAATGCCTTTTTTGCAATGCTGTTACAGTGAGCTCTGGGGCTTAGATCATTTGAGATGAGTACTCCTAGGTCCTTGACAGAGTGAGGGTTGTCTATGAGGCCATATCCGCCCAGCTTGTATTTAGTGTTCTGATTTTTGTTGCCAATTTGGCTAAATTCCCCCTATGCTTTTGGTCATCCTGGCCAAAGATTAAAGACTTTTCCCTCATCTGTTGTTTAGTCCCTTCTTTGTTCAAGTACACTGTACTTGGATTGTAGACAAATTATATGCAAGGAAGAAATGAAAATTAATGCATGCATATATCCAGAGCGACCCTTAACACTAAAGAAGTGCTTCTTGTATTTGCTAGGCAATTACTGGTTTCCCATCTTACTTGTCTTCTCTTCTAAATTCGTGATATACTGATCCCAATATATTATAATCCAAGTTTATTCCAACCCATAAATTATGTTTGTCTTCTGGTGATATCTGGCTCATTATCTAAATTCCTAATTGTATGTGCTATGGTTTCTGAGTCTGCTATGTGTGTAGGTTGTTACATCCCCTTCTGACATGCCTCCAGTCCTTACAATACACTCACAAACACCAAGTTCTTATTGTTACAGTCTTCACAGTAAAAAGCCTTCACTTGCCCCTTATCCTTGCTTCATTAGATGCAATAAGAGTTACACTTCAGGAACTGTCTTTCTTACACAGTGCTAAAAAGCTTTTGGATTCCACATAAAACAACATAATATCTGAGCTGAGCATCTCTTTAAAGCAGAGGTGGGGAACTATGGCTCCTTTATGACTTGTGGACTTCAACGCCCAGGATTCCTGAGCCAGCCATGCTGAATTCTGAGAGTTACATATCATAAAAGGGCCACAGTTCCCCATCCCTGGTTTAAAGGAAACCTGCTCCTTAATTCTATCCACCTTTCTGACATCTAAATAATATATTTCACTTGAACCCCACTAGATAGCAGTAGCACTTAGACTTGTACAGCAATCCCATAGCAGTTAACAAATGTCAACATATTGCGCCCAATAATTTGGATCCTCATTTTACATGTGGGCAGAATTAACCTGCAACATTGCATTCTAACCACTGCACCACCATGGCAAGATAGCTCTTGCACTTCCATAAAAGTATGACGTAGATTTTATAATCCTGAATTCCCCTACAACCAGAACAAATTAATGGAGATTAGTCCTTAACATCACAGCATACGTCTTAAGACCTTGGAGTCTTAGGGAAAATGATCATTAGTTTTTCAGAATCGCATTTCTTAACTTTAGCTGCTTGAACTTCCAGAATTCCCCACCATGGGAGTTGAAGTCCACATATCTTCAAGTTGCCAAGGTTGACCAATACCGCCCACAATAATGAAAGTGGGAAAGCCATGAACTTGTTGAACTTGTTGAAGGGGATAGGAATGGATCCCCCCCAATCACAGGATTCTGCTCAGTTGTATTAATTTGGGAATGGAATGTACTTGTAGGTGTGAAATGGATGCTTGAATGACAGATACGCATTTATAGTACGTCAGTTGGAGAAACTGCAAATAAAACTTCAAATAGGTTTCTTGTAGGTACTTCAGATAGCACATTTAAATTACTGTTAGGGACAACAATGATTTGTGTAAATCTAGCTAAATCTAGTAAAGGGTTTTCTCAGAATCCTACTGAGGAACATTACTCAAGCTCTACTCCATGGGTATTCTATCTCAAATGCCAAATTATCCTGAGCTTAATTAACTTAACCACAAAAACAGTCTAACAAAACTGTATTTGTTAAGCATGCTTTCAGCTTTTCTCTGAATATTTATTGAAATATCTGGGCAATAAGTTGTAGCTGTCAGAAATTCCCTCAGATCAGAAGAAATTATACATAGTTATTATCACTCAGCTGTTTCATTGCAACTCACATCATCTCAGAAATTCTTCAGAAGCTTAGAGCCAGTTGTCTTCAACTTACAAAACTTTGGAGATGTTCATGAGATCAGCTAAGAGGACACATCAATTATGAACCTTCTTCTTTTTCTTCTTGTGCCATATTCATCATCGGATGTTGGCGATCATGTTGGCAATCCTATTTTTGTCAACAGCCGCATGAAAAAGTGCTGCCGAGCTTTGTCCCAACCAGTCCCTTAGGTTTTGATGCCATGATGTTCTTCTTCTGCTTGGAAATTATGAGCCTACACAACAAAATTGTCCTTTTTAAGAACAAACAGGAACTGTTACCTCTATCCAGATGTGGATGTCCACCACCATCTAGTGACTAAATCATATAATGACAGTATCCACATACTGCCTACTTACGTTCCTAACTGTAAGTGATTCCATTATTGGTTTTCTTTATAGCCCACTAGGAGAGAAACTACATTGGAAAATGTCTTTCAAATGGATTGTTATCCAACACATCATAGTTGACCAAGCTTTTTTTTCCTATTGAGATTAACATATGATCGTAGAGTCAGATCTATTTTGAGTGTCCCATAATTATAATCCTATATTTATAAATGTCAGAAGAGATCCCCAACTCAGGTGTCCCAATCTACCTTTTCTGTGCCTCTCCTGCCTTCAGGAGCCAATCACATCATCCTTTCATGTGCTGCATACCTACATAGTAAATGCTATAGCAGAAACATCTTCCCCATAAAGTTGAGAGCCCAATAAATTTAAATAAATTAATAAAACTGATGCATGTAATCCTCAATTTACAATGAACCTTCCCAAAACTACTTCCATCCCATTCCAGAGTTCCAATGTCTGACCTCACATGATCACATTTCAGGGGCTTGGCAACCTGCTCACTTTTACATCAGTTGTGATATTCTGCAGTCATGTGCCCATGATTTGCAATGGTTTTTGCCAGTTTCTGGCCTTTTTAGCCAGTTTCCAGCCCCCCCAAAAAAATCCCACAGGAATACAATGATTCACTTAACCACCAAGTCATATACTTTATTACCACCACAAAAAGTCATAAAATTGGGTCTGGTCACGTGGGTGCCTCAACTTACAACCATCATGACTTACAGTGGAAATCCCAGCCTCCATTATGGTCATAGGTTGAGGACTATCTGGATCTTCATATGGAAAAACGGAGCTCTATATTTTTTCATGGCATGGCAGCAGTTGCATCTGCTCAATAATGTTAACTTTTTAGAAATCTGAGAGCACCTTGGACAGAATGTGAGCAGGCAGAAATCATTTAAGAAGTAGGCAGACTAATGACAGGGCAAAGGAAGAACTTCATAACCCACATTTTGGGGTACAGAAAGCCTACTCTTGATTCTCGGGAATCTTTTTTATTCTTTCTCTGCTGGCAGAGAACTTAAAGAAACCAGTCTCAACATAATCTAGAAAGCTACTCAGCCACACCTTCCAGATCCTAAACCTATCCCCTCCCTTCTTCCATTTGTGGTAACAGGATTAATAAACGTGTCTATATAGGAAAAGGAATGTTGTACATATCCAACCAGAACAAAGTTCATTTATTTTTTGTTTTTAAACTAACTTCCTCTGGGGTAAAGTGAAATAAAATACTACGGAGATAGTTTAGACATTACTATGTACTTATTCAAAATATGGGTCAGCATTCAATATATTTTTAGAACTTGGACTCACTTGGTATATATTTGTACATACAGTACAGCATAATTATGCCCTGCTCTTCTTTTCTTAATTTAAAGGGCAGTATTGAACTCAGAGGTGACATTCATTTGCAGTAATGTTGGATCCCCAAATTGAAAATACATGCATGTGGTTTAAGTTATGAACAACAAGCAGCAAGTGTGTGTGTGTGTGTGTGTACACAAGTTTATTGCTTTGTTATGGTTGGTTGCATAGTCAGCCAGATGTTTGGACTGAATTTGCCATTTTTATCCAGCTATGGAATAGGTGTCAAACTCAATCACATCTCATGACGTATCAAGACGTATCGAGATGTTTTTTGCCTTTGCGGAGCCGGGGTGGGTGTGGCCTGTGGATGACGACACCCCAGACCTATGGAATCCTTCCCATGTTGTTGGATGATGCTATATGTATCATCAAATGATGTATGCATTTCAAAGTAAAACTGCCCTTTGCAATTGATTGATGGTGTTCAAGTTGTGCTCCAGATGTTTTGGGATTACACCCAAAGCGCTAATTACTATTGGTACCATCTGCTTACTTTTGCTACAGTTGTTCTACTTCTAGTCAGAGGTCTTTGTATTTTGAGATAGTCTCCAGTTCTTTCTTTTCTATTCTGCTGTCTCCAGGCACTAAAACAAAGACTACAAAGACTTTTATGTCTTTCTTATCAACAATTGTTAAGTCTGGAGTGTTATGTGAGAGCTGCTTGTCTGTTTGAATTCTAACACCCCAGACCACATCAGATTCTTCATTTTCTATTACATTGCCTATTTTGCTTTGGCAAGTTCTTGCTTGCAGGCAAATGGCATTTCTTGCAGCTATTCCAATGCACCATGGTTGCTACTTTGTCATGCTGTTGTTTGTAGTCACTTCTTGCACAGCTAACTTGGTAGTTAGCTGTGCAAGGTAGGCAAGAGACGAGATGGCGCAGTGGTTAGGGTGCAGTACTGCGGGCCACTTCAGCTGACTGTTATCTGCAGTTCGGCGGTTCTAATCTCACCGGCTCAAGGTTGACTCAGCCTTCCATCCTTCTGAGGTGGGTGAAATGAGGACCCAGATGTGGGGACGTTATGCTGACTCTGTAAACCGCTTAGAGAGGGCTGAAAGCCCTATGAAGCAGTATATAAGTCTAACTGCTATTGCTATTGCTATTGCTACTGTTTTTTCAGCTTCCTTGTAGAAGTGGCATTAACCTTCTTGCCTTTAAAGTTGTCATTCATGTTGTCAACATGCCTTTCATGTTAGTTCATGAAGGTATTTGTAATAACTGTCTTCATCCAGGCTCTGAATATAGTATAGCCTTTATTGTCATTGTACAAAATAAATACAATGAAATTGGTTATTATTATTATTATATTATTTTCATGGGGAATCTTGATTCCTTCAGTTTTCATATTTTACCCCGTCAATGGTAAGGGTGGCACATTTCTCCAAGCCAAACTCCATTGCAACACCTTGGCTATACTATGGTTGAGCAGCAATTCTATTTCAGATGGTGTTTTTCCTTTTTTTAAAAAAATATTTTGTTCAAAACAAGATTAAAATACAAAATACAGAACACCAAAAAAAAAAAAAAAAAGAATCCAAAGGAAAAGAAATACTGCAAACACAAAAAATCAAACATTAAAAAAGAAAAAGCTGCATCTGGGGAAAAAACCCAACACATATACACAAAATATTCCCTCTATTTGAATACTGATTAATAATTTGTAAACTATTAAACCTATTTACAAATTGTTGACTTATCTTCTATAAGTTATTATAGTGATAAAGTAGTTAACAGGAAGAATAATACTAAAACAAAACAAAAATAAAGTTTCAAAACCCTCTCTGAACAAACTGTTATTGTAAGCATCTTATCTGTCCCAAGTCATCCCAAATATTTTTTCCTGGATCAAATATCCATGCTTGTTCCTTAGTGCCATCACTTATCAATTGTTGTTTAATTAAACATAATAGATTCAGTCTCCAGAATAAGCCTTTCTTCCAATCAAAGTCAAAATAGTTAGTTACCCACTAATAGTTAGTTACCCGCTAACAATGATAAATCCATCCAGTCTCCCTCAGGCTTCATAGAAAAGAGGAATTTGCCACTTCCCTTTATAGTCGAAATGCTGATAAAAAAGAATACAGAGATTTAAACTTTGGAACAGAAGATGAAGTCCGCTCAGTTAGTCCTCCAGCTGTAGAAGTATCTCTTTGATCTGGAACTGAGTGAGTCCTTTTTTATATGTTCATTCAAAGTTTCTTCTCCTAAGACAGGGGTCAGCAAACTGCGGCTCTGGAGCCGCATGTAGCTCTTTCCTCCTTTTGCTGCGGCTCCGTGACTGGTCGGCACCACAATTTTGAGAGGAGCTTCCGGTGGGGGGAGGAGAGAAGCACAGTGCGCCAGGAGAAGACTCTATGGCAAGAGGAGGGTTTTCCAGTTGTCTCCATAATTGATAAGGCTTTCGGTTATGACAGGTAGAGGAAAAAGTATGCCACGCTAGGAGGAGACTCTATGGTGGGGGAACCAAACTTCTGGTCGGCTCCAGAATTGAACAGGGGGCTTCCGGTTAGGACCTTTGTGGCTCCTGGTGTTTTCTTTTCTGTGGGAAACGGGTCCAAACGGCTCTTTGAGTGGTTAAGTATACCGGGTGTTGAGGACTCAGAAAGTCCTCGACTTACAACCTAGCGGCTAGCAACAAGCCAAGACATGCCCTTGGCTAAGGCGCGGCTTGGCTAAGCGCGGGCTGCTAGGGGCCCGCTTATTGGTTTTCCCTGCTTGAAAGCTCCGTATAAATAGCTGTCAAGCAGGGAAAGGTGCTGAATTGCCTGTAAATAGTTCTAACCT
Organism: Thamnophis sirtalis; assembly: GCF_051295495.1. Lineage (NCBI taxonomy): Eukaryota > Metazoa > Chordata > Lepidosauria > Squamata > Natricidae > Thamnophis > Thamnophis sirtalis. The sequence goes on along the minus strand of NW_028261385.1, from coordinate 21,869,822 downwards.
GTTAATAAAGCCAGTTGCTCGTTCCACAGTGTTGACTCCTGCCTCATCCTTCACTGATCCTCTAAACCGACCCCTGCCCTAAGGGATCTTGCAGAATCAGTAGCATCTCATCAAGCTTTTTAAAAAGAAATTCAGCTAGGACAGTGATGGCTAACCTTTTTGCCGTCTCGTGATTGAAAGCGTGTGCATACAACAGCATGCCTGCGCACCCGCACCCATAACACAATGCACGCACACACATCGTGTGCCCCGCACTCCTGCACTCCTGCGCATTTGTGCTCTCATTGTCTCCAGCGCATATGCATATGAGCCCCCATGCCCCATTTTGGGTCTGGTAGACCTCCCTTGCAGCCTCCTGGGAACAAAAATGGGCCATGGGGGGCGCCCCCCCATGCATGCACACATCCCCCCCACACACACATGTGTGCAGTAATGCACCCTGTGCCCTGCTCATGCGCTGCAGAGACCCCAAAATCAACTGGACAGTGGGAGCGCACATGTGCGGTGGAGCTAAGCTGGGGCAACAGCTCGCATACCCACAGAGAGGGCTCTCCGTGCCCCCTGTGGCACATGTGCCACAGCTTCGCCATCACGGAGCTAGGAGCTACATATTCACCTACCTTTCTTTCTTAGGTTTCCACCACTGTTCAACCATTTTAATCCATGAAACTTAATCAGAGAACAAAGAACAAAGAACTGATGTTCTCCTTTATATTTTAATCCAAGGATATTTTTTAAAAAAATCAATAAAAAGTAAAGTCCAAATATTTTGCAAATTCAAAAAGCACAGAAAACCAGGGGTGAGAGTCTAAAAAAGCTCTTCACCCCACAGCACCAGCCAGCCATGCTTCCTTATGAAAAAGACAAAAAAGTTATCCAGAGCAACATATATCAAAATGAAGAAGGAAAAAAAAACAATTAGAATCCAGCCAGGGCTTGAAATAAGTCAGCATTCAGACATACAGTAAGTCTACTTTTAAAACCAGAAGCAAAATGGAACAATAAATTCAAAAGTGAAAATTAAAACTCTTAAGATAACAAAACTGCCGACAGGAAGATTTATATGCCCAGGGACTGTGATCTCTTCCTGAGGGAATGGAAGAGATCAAGAACTCCCTTCCCATCTGGGTCCACAATTGTCCAAAAGTCATAATCGGTCACTCCTGAGTGCTCGAATTTAAAAATAGGAAGCAGCACTGCCAAAAAACAGCTCTGGCAATGAAATCAGCAGATCATCAATGTTGTGGCCCGCCAGCAGCCAACAGAGCTGGCAACACATTTGAACAATGGGGAGGTTGGGGAGGAACATGGGCCAGTGCTGGAGTCTGGGGAAGGTTTTGATGAGTGCTCTTCATCTGAGGCAGAAATGCAGCCAGGGCCGTCTGACAGTTATCAGCTGCCTTCGTAGTCAGACATCAGTGAGGCAGACAAACAGCTGGAGCCTGTTCCCAGTGTGCACATGAACAGAATTGCCACACGAAGGGAACAATTAAGTAACAAGGGTTGACTTGGGAGTAAGGCCACAGATGGACGGTGAATGGCCCCTCCCATAGGGAATAAAAGAGGAGCAAAAGGGCAGTGGAGTTTGCAGGAGACAATTAGTTCATTCTTGCATTCTTGCCAAGTATTGCGGCATCTGACAGGTATCAGCCCTGGCCATTCTCCAAGCCTGATAAAGGTTGGTAATTGTGAACTAGCTTGAAAGGCTGTGGAGAGGAAAGACGTTGCTAGAGAGGAACTCACTGTAAATTAAATAAAAGGGGTTTATGCTGCTGGGGAAGCCTAGATTAGAACAGGTAAGGGAAAAGAGACGTCCTTACCATACAGCAAGCTATCTTGAGGGAAAGCATTCTCAGATGGTGCACCTGTCACAGGCCAGACACCAGTGGAAACTAACGATGTTGCACTTGAAGTCACTTTAAACATTTTTAAAAGTTTCTGCTTGAAACTTATCTTTATGCAAATGTATTTTTGTGTCCTTGAGTTTCTTTCTTTTAATTCGTCTCTTTTTACTCTTATTCAGTCAAATATAATTACAGCTGGAAGGTGCATAATGAGAAATTGTACAATTATCCAGAATATTCACTTAGTGGAAATGATAGTTTGAGACTGAGAAATAGATCCTGATCTCTATTAAGCTGATGTAGATTCTACTACTTTCCAAGATCTATATTAGTGTAGTAATAGCCCAGAATTTGTTTTAACTTTTCACCTCCCACGTAGCTTGCCTCCCAATTATTTAACTGTCTCTGAAATTTCCCTATTTTTCTAAACCATTTTTTTTTCATTTTGCTGCCTATATGTTTCATATATAGACTACCTGAAGCTTCTATTTATTAACGATACAAAAAAAAACCTGGCTTCTATTTACTGCCTTGATTACTATTTCCCAGTAGATTAGGGACAATTTTATCTGCACATGAAATCCTTTATATTTAGCAAAACATTCCTCACATGATCCAGACTGACAATTACACTGGGACAGCTTCTAATGATGTCAAAACATCCCCGAATTAAAAGAAGCCACAAAATTGCCTCAGAATTTGTGTTGCTCCATTTTCAGTCTAGAATCCTCATAGCCCAGCAATTCATGGCTCTTTCAAAACATCAGCAACCCCAAAGCTCAGGTTTATGACTAACCATGTTTTGCAAAAAACATGGTTAGGCCTGCGTTTTATGCCATGTTGTTCCAATCCCCTAGATAAGATGACTTTATTTATTAGATCTACCCATCTCTGACCACTATAGCTATCTTAAGAGATAGGCTTCTTATCTTAGAGACCATTCAGATGTGCTAGAATATCCATAATCTCCCGACACAATGAACATATATTGTATCAAGGGTAATCTAAGATGAGACAGATGGAACCAGAAAGACTATTATTTGTTTATTTATATCCCACCTTGAATATTTTTATAATTAACTAGCTTAGTGATGGCGAACCTTTTCAGCACCAAGTGCCCAAACTGGAACGCACATGAATGTGTGTGGATGTACTCACCCCAGTGTGCCAGAAATCTGAAGACCACTAGTACACATGCCTATTTTTTGCCATTTTGGGGGCCATTTTCAGGCTGTTTTGAGGGGCATTTTCCATGCCGCTTTCAGGCTGTTTTTTGGGCCAAAACTGGCCTGAAAATGACCCCCCCAAACAGCCTGGAAATGGCCTGGAAAACACCCCGAAAAATGGCCCACAAATGACCTGAAAATGGGTCTGAAAATGGCCCCAAAAACAGCCCGCAAAGACAAATTGGTGACAGCGCATGTGCCTATAGAGAGGGCTCTATGTGCTACCTCTGGCACGCGTGCCATAGGTTCACCATCACAGAACTAGCTGATAATCCAGTGCTGCCCAGGTATTTATCCCAACCCTTCTTCCATGTATGTCGCCGCAATTTCTAATGTTGGATTTTCCCCCTTGCCAGAGGGAGCCCCCTTGGGGAGTACTGTGAATCCGTTACCATGGCAACTCCACAGCACTATGCAGTAGAAGCCATCTTAAGGCACAACAGGCTGTATCTTAATATAACACACACATACACACCGAAGGGTGTTAGCAGTGGTGGGTTGCTCTTACTGTCGCTAACGGTACGCTGATCGCAGTCTGTCCTGTCCGTACATGAACCTGACATGCACTGTGCACGCTCCTGATGTGCGCTGCGCAGGTATGTGCAATCCACTGTCCCTGCAACACCCAGCTGCACGCAGGGTCTGCACGCTGTGCCCATGTGCGCAGTTTGCCTTTTGGCATAAATACAGCTATAGAGCGCGGGCAGGCAGGTGGGCCAAATGAGCCACCGTACTGGTACGCTTTCAGCTGCTAAAGGCCACTACCAGTATGGCCGTACCGGTCAGGACTGGCAGCAACCCACCACTGGGTTAGTGGTGTCTTACCCCTACAGTATTTGTTCCTAGAGGGTTTGATTGAAATTGCTCGAGGAGTTCCAGAGTTATGATGGAACATACACACACACCCCTACACCCACACCCACACAGCCATTTATATAAATATATATATATTTTCAAGTGAGAGAAAATGACTGGCCCAAAATCACCCAGTCAAATTTCATGACCCTCCTTTGATTATATCTTCTTTGTGTAACTCCTTTATCAAATAAACTTTACTAGCCATAATTTAGTACCAGTTGGACTTTTCAGCGGCAAATAATATTACCATAATATTATTTGTCATTCACTACAGGTTGTCCTCAATTTACAAAGTTAACAATGGGACTGGAAAAAAAGCTACTTGTGACCATTTTTCACACTTACCACCATTGCAGCATACCCATAATCACATGATCAAAATTTCAGATTTTTGGCAATTGGCATGTAGTTATTATGATTGGAGTGTCTCTGGGTTATGTGATCACCTTTTTGTGACCTTTCTGACAAACAAAGTCAATGGGGAAGCCAGATTCACTTAACAATTGTGGGAAGAAAGGTCATAAAATGGGGTAAAACTCACTTAACTGCCTTGCTTAGCAAAGGAAAATTTGGGCTCGATTGTGGTCATAAATTGAGGACTACCTGTATTTTGTACTCTATCTCAGGACTAGGGGAGACATGATAACAGTGTTCCAATATCTCAGGGGTTGCCACAAAGAAGAGGGAGTCAAACTATTCTCCAAGGCATCTGAGGGTAGAACAAGAAGCAATGGGTAGAAACTAATCAAGGAGAGAAGCAACTTAGAACTGAGGAAAAATTTCCTGACAGTTAGAACAATTAATCAGTGGAACAACTTGCCTCCAGAAGTTGTGAATGCCCCAACACTGGAAGTCTTTAAGAAGAGCCAAGGTGGCGCAGTGGTTAAATGCAGCACTGCAGGCTACTGCTAGATCAGCAGGTCAGCGGTTCAAATCTCACCGGCTCAGGGTTGACTCAGCCTTCCATCCTTCCGAGGTGGGTAAAATGAGGACCCAGATTGTTGGGGCCAATATGCTGACTCTCTGTAAACCGCTTAGAGAGGCCTGAAAGGCCTATGAAGCGGTATATAAGTCTACTGCTATTGCTATTGCTATGTCGAATAGCCATTTGTCTGGAACGGTATAGGGTTTCCTGCCTAGGCAGAGGGTTGGACTAAAAGACTTCCAAGGTCCCTTCCAACTCTGCTACTGTATTGTATTGTATATATTCTTAGGTATTGTGGGAAGAAATAATCCATCTGGTTCAGTTCCAAGCTGGGAGAAAGACACTAGAAACATGGAGGCTGATTGTAAAGAAGGTTTAATGATGAACAAAACCACCAAAGACCACATGGTTCTGGTGCAGCTGACAAAATGGAGTTGAGAGCGGGGGGTTATACCTTCTTTTGGGCTTTGCACTTGAGCTTCCTGTTCCTGTGCAAGAACATGTATTCTATTGGCTGTTGTGGGACTCCCATGGGGCCAGGTAGTGGTTATGTAGGGGTCATAACTGGCTCTATAGACAAAGTACAAATCCTAGATGTTTGTCTGAGCTAAATTTGGTTGAAGTTTGGACTGGCCTGAGATGAAGAGGCTTGTGTTCTGAGGGGCTGTTGGGCAATTTCTATTGTGGCTTAATAGCTTTGTCCGGTGTTGGATCTTGAGTGAGGGCTAATTCGACCATTCTGCCTTTGTTTCAAAATACCCTGTATTTAATGAATTATTAAATCTGCATTTCTAAAAGTTGACCTCAGTATCTGCTAGGGGTAGGGAGTTTGACTCTGCTTTCTGTCTTTTAAGAGCATGTTTCTCCTTTTCTCTTTTAGGGAAATATAATATTCTGCCTTTTTAATATTTCCTAAAATATTTCATTCTTCCAGGAAGGAGGTCACTTCCCAAAGTATAATATTCTAGAAACATAGTAAGAAAACTCTGGGTTACTTTTTCCACAGAAATGCAGTGTTTGCTTGGGAATATCAATGTAGCAATACCAATAGCAATAGCAGTTAGACTCATATACTGCTTCATAGGGCTTTCAGCCCTCTCTAAGCGGTTTACAGAGTCAGCATATTGCCCCCAACAACAATCCAGGTCCTCATTTTACCCACCTCGGAAGGATGGAAGGCTGAGTCAACCCTGAGCCGGTGAGATTTGAACAGCCGAACTGCAGAACTGCAGTCAGCTGAAGTAGCCTGCAGTGCTGTATTTAACCACTGCACCACCTCGGCTCTACCTGGGTTAAAATATGAATTAACTTTACAAATTGCTCTCTCTCACCTTTGCGTCCACACCATCAACAATTAGGTGTGCCACAGAAATATGGAGGTGTTGAACCCAGTGGTGAAATTCAATTTTTTTACTACCGGTTCTGTGGGCGTGACTTGGTGGATGTGGCAGGGAAAGGATCCTGCAAAATCTCCATTCCCACCCCACTCTGGAGCCAGCCAGAGATGGCATTTGCCGGTTCTCCAAACTACTTAAAATTTCCACTACCAGTTCTCTGAACTACTCAAAATTTCCACTACTGGTTCCCCAGAACCTGTCAGAACCTGGTGGATTTCACCCCTGGTTTAACACCAAGTGTCCTTAGCACCTTTCTATCAGCAAGATGGAGTTTTTACACTGTAACAACTCAGCTAAATTGGAGGGGTGAAGACACATACTTATTGCTAATACATGTTTATTGTTATTATTAGTTGGGAAGTTGTGTCCAACCTATCGTGACCTCATGGACAACATTCCTCCAGGCCTTCCTGTCCTCTATCATCCCCCAGAGTTCATTGAAGCTCACACCTACTGCTTCAGTGACTCCATCCAGCCACCTCATTCTCTGTCATCCCCTTCTTCTTTTGCCCTCAATCGTTCCCAGCATTAGGCTCTTCTCCAGTGAATCCATGTTTAAAAACACACATTAGAGCTTGCAATAGGAAATTCATCTGAACTGAACCTTACTTTTTTGTCTAATTCATTAATGAATCAAATGAGCAGCTTCTGAAACACATAAATCTTGATTAGATTCTCTCTCCCATAAATTTTGTTTTTGTTTTTCACATGATGAGAAATAGTAAATGAGTGCCATTTAGCATGGGAAAGAAACAGATAGTTGGGGTCAGAAATAGCATAATTTAGCCTCCAGATGTGTTCACGGTATCAAATTTAATTTCTCGGTTTGGGCCTCAGGAAACATCTATGACATTTGGTTGCATGGCATATTGTGCTATCACATATGTCAAAGTTTAAACCACAGGCAGAAAAGGCCAACAGATTACAAAAGAAGTTGCTTACAGACATTTAGAGTGCATTATTATCTGGGTATGCTCATGTTGACAAAAAATTAAGCACAGGCTTCATCCCATAATGAGGCCAATTGAGAACACAATGGAAGCCTTGTGTCTTCTGTACACTGAGAAACTTCTCAGCTTCTGCTTCGTTGCAGCACCAACAGCATCCCTTAATATTCCCAGAATACTGAGGTGTATCTGTCAAAAGTTCCCACGCTCCTAATTTAGTGTCCCATTGCAAGAGTGGGCAACTTAGTTTTAGAGCCACAAGTGAGCCCCAATCATTTGGGAGCTGGGTGGGTTAGGGGTTTTTGTTTCTTCTTCCAAATTCTTCCAGAATATATACCGTATTTTTCGGACTATAAGATGCACTTTCTCCCCACCCCAAAAGTGGGTGGAAATGTCTGTGTGTCTTAAACAATGAATATTTCCAAAGCCCCGCCCACCACCAGCCCTCACTCTTCGGCCTCTGCCTCCTAGCAATTTGCCTCCTTGCAGTAAACAGCCTAGTCAGCTTCAGCACAGCATGATTTAGCATGAGCAGCTGATGGTGGTTGGATCGACCTCCCAGAATATAACCGATCAACTGTTCCTGGCTGCAGGGATTGCAGGGAGGCTGAAAATGGGATTCACAGAGGTGACAATAGGTAGTGGCGGCGAAGGGCACCAATGGCACCGATGGGCAGTGACGATCCTTGCAGCCTGGACCAGTTGATTGGTGGTATTCCAGGAGGCCGATCCAATGGCCATCAGCTGCTCATGCTAAATCAGGCTGTGATGAAGCTGACCAGGCTGTTTTCTGTTTGATGCAAGGAGGCAAATTGCTGGAAGGCAGAGGCAGATTTTTCCCCTTGTTTTCCTCCCCAAAACCTAGGTCCGGAGCATCTTATAGTCTGAAAAATACAGTATTTTTTTCCCTATAACTCTAGGATTTTCCATTAGTCTGCCATGCAATTACTAACCAGGTCCAATTCTGCTTAGTTTTTTCAAAGTTGCAACCTATAGCAAACAAAATAAACTTAACTGACTTCTAAAAAGAAAGCCTGTCTTGCATTTTCTCTCAACTAGAAAGAAAAGTGAAGTTTGCAAACCATCCCTTTTGCACATTGTTATCTCCCTTGATTCCCACTTACCTACCTATCTACCTTCCTTCTTTTCTTGTCTCAAAAACAAATCACTAGAGTATATGAGTTACACTGTTAGCTAAGAACTAAGAGAGCCAATTTGGTCTAGTGGTATAGGCACCAGGCTAGAAACCAGAAGACCGTGAATTCTAGTGCCACTTTAGTAATGAAAGTTGGCTGGGTCATTCTCTCTCAACCCAACTCACCTCAAAGGGTTATTGTTCTGGGGGAAAGTGGGAGGAGAAAGGAGTATGTTAGCTGTCTTGAATTATTTATCAAAACAACACAAATGGGAAAGAAATAATAAAACAAATTCTTGGTGGCTTCTATAATAGAGTTAATCTCTTGGTTTGTTAGCCAAATAAACAAAGTAAGGTTGGGGAAAATAGCAAGCCTGATGTTCTAAAGAAAAAAAAATGCTAAGCATGATTTTGTTTAACAGGGGAAAAGTCTAAATGCATGCAGTTTTCCATTTAGAAGCACTCTTGTCCACCATCGGGACTAAAAGAACAAAAATGAATATGCTCCTGATGCTAAACATCTTTAGTAGAGACCTAACGAAGGGCCATGTAATTTTAAAAGGAAAAATAATAATAGGCGTATTAGTAACCATAACCAGTAATCAGGAACCATAATCAGGAACCATAACCTTACCAGCTGAAGTTATTGTATTTTTAAACAAATGTTGCCATGGGGGGGGGGATAGCTCCTACTATATCAAATATTAATTCTGGGGTTTTTTTACCGTCTTCTATCCCATTGTTAGCAATGGCATCCTGAACATTGACTCTGAACTCCTGGTGTAATTGTTCCTCTGCTTTACTGGTATGGGTACTTTGTTGCCTTTACCTAGCAATAGCAGTAGCAGTTAGACTTATATACCGCTTCATAGGGCTTTCAGCCCTCTCTAAGTGGTTTACAGAGTCAGCATATTGCCCCCAACAATCCGGGTCCTCATTTTACCCACCTCGGAAGGATGGAAGGCTGAGTCAACCTTGAGCTGGTGAGATTTGAACAGCCAAACTGCAGTCAGCTGAAGTAGCCTGCAGTGCTGCATTTAACCACTGCGCCACCTCGGCTCTGTACTAGTACTACCTGTACTAGATTGTGGTGACAGGAAGGTGAATGGGGCTGAATTCAGTACTAGATATGTCTCAGTGGCTAAGACGCTGAACTTATCGATCAAAAGGTCAGCAGTTCGGCGGTTTGAATCCCTAGTGCCGTGTAACAGGGGTGAGCTCCTGTTACTTGTCCCAGCTTCTGCCAACCTAGCTGTTCGAAAGCACATAAAAATGCAAGTAGAAAAATAGGGACCACCTTTGGTGGGAAGGTAACAGCATTCCATGCAGCTTCCGCGTTTAGTCATGCTGGCCACATGACCACGGAGACACTTTGGGAGAGTGCTGGCTCTTCGGCTTTGAAATAGAGATGAGCACCGCCCCATAGAGTCGGGAACAACTAGCAAGTATGTGCCAGAGGAACATTTACCTTTACCTATGTCTTGACACTTGCTGGAAATCCTTGTTTCTCATGCTTTATACTGCATGTAAAATAGAGCCTACATCACAAGTGATCAGCAAGCTAAGGACAATGTCAAGAGACTTCTCACTATCCAATTTCCACATGATCATTCCGTGTTTTCCAGTAGTTTACTATAACCAGTAAAATACAGGGTTTGTGAAGTCGGGGAAAAGAGTTTTGTTTCTATTTTCTCTCCCACATTGTTCGAAACTAAGTCCTTTGTTTACTGCTTTCTAAGCCTTGAATATAACTACTCCTTTTTGCCTACATTAAGGTCAGTTTGAGGTTATGTGGTTGATCTGTAAGGAAATTCAAAACAGCTCAGCTGTATGAGCAAAAATAGCCACCTTTGTGGTATTCTTCTCTTCCCTCATAATTCTGGCAGAATAGCTTCAAAATTAAAGGAAATCTTCACATTCTGTTACAGCAGTGGTTCCCAAACTTGGCAACTTTAAGACTCGTGGACTTCAACTCCCAGAATTCTCCAGCCAGCTCTGCTGTCTGGAGAATTCTGGGAGTTGACGTTCACAAGTCTTAAAGTTGCCAAGTTTGGGAACCACTGTGTTAAAGGGTTGCAGGTAGAAAAACAGATGCAACCCAATTTGGGATTCTCTTCCATGGTCATGCCTCTTTGTAACTGATGAAAATCCATATTCAGTGGTAAATAAACCCAAAGTTTAGATTCATGATAATGAATGCCAACAGTAAGTACCTAAGGACACATACATGTGTCCAGACTTCCTGGGGCCTCCTAGCGGGCTTTCTAGAGGGAAGGCTTGGTTGGCCTCGGAGCAATTGTTGGGCAATGCCATTTGTGTGCTACCAAAAGGTTGTGATCCTGGGATACCGCTTGGTCGGTGAGTGGCATTCCGCCTGGCTGGAGTGGGATTGTATGCTGGATGGGCATCCCATGGCAAGAGGTGCCAGGCAGCTGCTCTCTTGCGAGAGGGCTCCAAGAGCCGGGCGCAGGGATGGGATGATGTGGGCACGCCCTCAAGGCAAACAGCTGATGAACAGCTGTGTTGCACTGCCACAGCAGCGCAACACAGCAGTAGCCATGAGGTGACCACGCTCACCGCTTCCTGCACCCCCAAAATAATATGACCCCCCCTTACTCCTCAGTTATTCTTGTTAGGTATAATTACTGACTGTACAGCGGTAGAGATTAACCTGATTTTGCATTTAATAACGACAGCAAGACTGTTGGTGGCGCAATACTGGAAGAAGGAAGATTTGCCTACAATCCAAGAAAGGACACTGAAAGTCACAAATTTAGCTGAGATGGCTAAAATATCTGCATATCTTAAAGACCATTCAAATGAGAGATATAAACGAGACTGGAAAAAATGGATCGATTATATACAAAATAAATATGGGACTAAGAAATTCCAGATAGCCTATGCTTAAGATAAGGAATGATTTAAATTGCTTAAAGTTAGTTTAGTAAGGAGGAGCTAAGTTCAACGCAAAGATGTTATTAACTTCTTACTTTTATTTTTTTTCAATATATCTTAGACTGTGGTTGTTAAATATCTATAACGTGTACAGGTTCTGGGAAGTCGGGGGGGTAGGTTGTGGGGGCTCGGGGGGGAGGGGGGAAGTATACTAGGCTTGATTTTAAAGCAATATGATTGCACATGTATATTGTCCTCTCTTACAACATGATATTGTCTATGTAATAATATACATGTGATTATATGTTATGGAAATGGTTAATAAAAAAATTAAAAAGAAAAAATAATAATAAGACCCCCGAAAATAAGGCCAAGTGCTTATTTGGGGGTTCAAAAAAATATAAGACAGGGTCTTATTTTCAGGAAAACACAGTAGGTTCTGTGGTCTGAAAAAAATGAACTATATTCTAGAGCGGTGCTATAGAGAGTTGACAATCCAAGAAGCAAGAGAAAAAAGAAATTATCCTGTTCCAGCTAAATTCACATATATGTGAAACCAAAGTATGCTTTGCTCTATAGGACATCATTACATGCAAATCCAAGAAGTAGTCACTAAAATATAACTTTAAAAACATGGTTAATCACAATGTGCAAACATAATTGAAACCATGATTTAAAAAGTTGTGCATTTTGCTTTACAGAAGATAGGTGTGAATCAGGGGTGGGTTCTGGCACGCACTACTGCCGGTTTTCTCATGGGCATGCCACGCGCATATGCAGTACAATAAAAAAAATTATCCATAGAAGCAAAAAATAAGATGGTGGTGTCTATTGCGCCGCCCAGAGAACCAGTTCCAGTGTCCCAGTGACTCAAGCCGCCAAACCACTACTGGTTCAGTTGAACCAGTCCAAACAAGTAGGAACCACCACTGGTGTGAATCCCAAAAAAGGAGCTTGAAATTGTCCCCACTATTTAGCATCTGGATTGCTTACCAGAATTGCTTTGCAGAGTGACATATAAAATTATCTATTTATTAAATTTATATGCTGCCCATATTACCAAAGGTGATTCTGCGATTATCAATAAAGTACCAATATAAAATATTAAAATGGTAAATGGTAACATTAAATATGAATTAAAATTGATGAAGTTGGGGAGGAAGGAAGCGAAATTTACATGGGGAGGAGGTGGGATCTTCTCTTAGTCTATTAAGCAGGGGTGGGCTTCAAAAAGTTTAGCAAGGACTTGTCTGCCCGGTTGCTGGGTGGGTGTGGCCTAGTCAGCCTCATGTACCATGGTGGGGGGGTTGCCCTCCCTGGGCTCTGGAGAGTTTTCTTGAGACTCCGGGAGGCCAAAAATGCCCCTCACCCAAGCTCCAGAGGCCCTCTGGAGGCCAAAAATGGGCCCATTTCTGGTCTTCCTAAACTTCTGGTAGGCCCATTTTTTGCCCTCCTCAAATATCTGTGCGCACGCTGCACTTAACCTGCATCCAAAACAGGCCACATGGGGACTCCTGGGAGGGGCAGGCTGGGCTGGGCTGGGATGGGATAGGATAGAATGGGCAGAGCCAGCCAAGAGTGGAATTTGAGGGTTCTCCGAACTGTCCAGTATCTTAGCTAGATGTTCTCCCGAAGCCCACCCCTGAAACTGGCAACCCATGCAGCTTGTAGAATAGTGGTGCCACGACAAATTTATAATTTGTATTTTAAAAAATGAATAAATTACAGAATAAATTACATCTATCTATCATTAGTCATTATTTTTCAGTACCTATACTATACATGTAGCAATAGCAGTAGCAGTTAGACTTATATACCGCTTCATAGGGCTTTCAGCCCTCTCTAAGCGGTTTACAGAGTCAGCATATTGCCCCCAACAACAATCCGGGTCCTCATTTTACCCACCTCAGAAGGATGGAAGGCTGAGTCAACCCTGAGCCGGTGAGATTTGAACAGCCGAACTGCAGAACTGCAGTCAGCTGAAGTAGCCTGCAGTGCTGCATTTAACCACTGCGCCACCTCGGCTATACATGTAAATTAGCGCACGGTCCCTACTTTCACCTATACCTCTGCGTTTACTCCATCTGGCAACTCTAATTATAATATCAAAAAGTAACCATGGTGTAAGATTTGAAAGAGTTTTCAGATTAAATTATAGGCAGGACCACAGACAAGACACCTTTATCCAACCAGATGGCTTCCAGATATGTTGATTCTTTTTGTTTGTTTGTTTGTTCGTTTCAGATGGGATTTTAATGGGCTTCGTAAAGCCAAAACCTCAGTACAGGAAATTCCTGATCCCCTTCAAATACAATTAATTGAAAATTATGCATATTTCTTCCAGAAAACAAAATGGACAATATAAACAAACATTTTCAAGAACCTCTCAAAGCATTTGAGTTATAGGTTTACAGTAAATGGCTTTTACTAATATCAATGTAGTTTCTTTTGCCTTGTCACCCTTGTTTATATGAAGAGATGAACATCAAATGATTGCACTTTTTTCAAAAGATTGGTCACTTCCAAAAGGTTTCTTTTGTAGGGCCCTGTGTGTGTCAAGTTAAAAAAATTGCAAAGGCAAGACAAACAAAATTGGATTTAAAAATTTTAAAATACATTGATTCTTGTTTCCGTCGTTCAGGTAAACATCTATAATTTAGGATAACCATCATCATTCATGGTACCATCATCAAGGGTGTGGATTTCAAATGTTAAACTTTATAACAATGATTGTGCTGACTGGGGACTTCTGTGACCTAAAGCCCCCATCCAACTAAAGCAGGGATAGGTAACCGTGGCACTTTTGTGACTTGTGGACTTCAATACCCACAATTCCTGAGCTAGCCATGTTCACAGAATTATAAAAGGCCCATGGTACCCCACTCCTGAGCTAAAGTCTCTTCCAACTTTGTTATTCTGTATTCTATTTCTGGAGGGTGCCCAGTTTGAAATAGCAATAGCAATAGCAGTTAGACTTATATACCGCTTCATAGGGCTTTCAGCCCTCTCTAAGCGGTTTACAGACTCAGCATATCGCCCCCACAGTCTGGGTCCTCATTTCACCTACCTCGGAAGGATGGAAGGATGAGTTAACCTTGAGCCAGTGACATTAGAACCGCTGAACTGCAGATAACAGTCAGCTGTAGTGGCCTTCAGTACTGCACCCTAACCACTGCACCACCTCGGCTCTGGGAGGTGAAGTCCAATATATCCGGGAAAGCCTCATATTGAGAAGAACTAAATAAACAAAACAAGACAACTCCCCCCCGCCCCGGCAACACCCATACACATATTAGGAGAAGCTTCTTATGAAAATATGAATTGATTGGACCATTTCACATGCAGTTCAGAGGTTGTATTTGGCAGGTTCTGGAGAACCGGTAGCAGAAATTTTGAGTAGTTCGGAGAACCGATAAATACCACTTCTGATTGGCCCCACCACTATTTATTCTCTGCCTCCAGAGTCACAGCTGATCAGAAGGAAATGGGGGTTTTACAGTAACCTTCCCCTGTAGTGGGGAGGGAATGGAGATTTTACAGTATCCTTCCCCTGCACACCAAGCCACACCACGTCCACCAAGCCACACCACGTCCACCAAGCCATGCATACACAGAACCGGTAGTAAAAAAAATTGCATTCCACCACTGATGCAATTGAGACTTGGGGATAAACCTGGATGGATTTATATTAGGTTAAGTGCCCCCCCCCTGACAGGCTGTAAACTATTTAGGGTTTTGTGGTGTCCAAAAGCACCTTGAAATGTGCTCAGAAAGACAATAGCAGGCACTGTTTGCATCCCTTGAATATATGTGCTGTTCATATTTCTCAGCAAATTCAGAATACATTGCCAGAGGAGATTCAAAAATGAACATCGCTCCGCTTCAGAAGTAGGCAGGGAAGCTGCCTTAGAGAAAGCTGTTTGCCCACATTGTCTGTTGCTATTGTTACTGCCTCCGAAGATGGAAGTGTCTCGTACAAGACTGTAAAGTTTATCTGCTAGACTTAGGGGACAACTAGCAATTAGCAAATGCCTATTACTCTTTCCTTGGATTCTTAAAAGCTTTCTTTACACCATCTAATCCTAGCAAGATTGACCCAAAGTATACAAGGGCAGCGTGGCGATTGAATTACTGACTATGCTGGCTGACTTTGAGTTCCAAATGAGAGACACTAAGCCTCTAGCAACTCCAGTTTCAAACAGACAACAAGAAAAAAAAACAGATACCAGAAGATGATCCAATGTTTGCACTCTGCCTGCTGAGTTAGATGAACCCAGTAGCCCAGTGAATTGCCGAGCCTTTTCTCATAGATATAAAAACACCGGGTGGATCTCGGCGTGACAGCAAAGGAGACAAAAAGTCTGCCAATCGAGGCTGCCATAACAGCAGACAGAACAACAAAGGAAGAGTAAGTGTGAAGGATAGGAAAAGATCAGGAACTTTGCCCTCAAGTGCAAATGGTTGTTGAACAATAGGATAAACTAACTTCTAGGGATTGTTGGAAGAATCTCTAAAGAGCAATGGGTGAACAACTAAGGAATGCAGCCGAAGCATTAATGCCAACAGGATTGGCAATGACAAGAATCTTGTGATGGCAAATAGGAAAAAAAAGATGATTAAAGACTGTAGAGATGGGGGGTGGGAATTAGGGGCTCTTTTACTGACAAAGGATTAGAATTGATTTTTTTTTTAATTTATACAATTCTTTACCCCTTTTTCATTATAAAGGAAAGAATCATTACAACTCTATAGCCTTAGGTCAGTCTAAAGACCAGTATCATACAAGCTTCTAATTTCTAGTATTCAGGCTCATGTTAATTCTCATTCTGTGTATAGTACATAAATTCTTCCTTTCATCTCTTCCACAGTTCAACTTTACTAGAGGGCTCTGGGTTCTAATGTAGGAAGAAAAAGGAACACAATAGCTCTTTGTATATTTTCTTCATCACCTGAGAATACGGATTAAAACAATTCACTGGAGTTTCCAGCGCTATATATAAAAGTGAAATACCATTCATGCAGCATCACAAAATCTCCAGAACCATAAAGCCTACAAACTTGAAATTTGGCACATATGTTCCTCTTGGATTCTAGGTGGTTGCTAAGAAAGGATTTTTTGAAATGATCACTAGATCATTGATATTTCGTATATTATTATTAACACACTCTGATGCTAAGGAGTTAGATGTTCTACTCCCCCTCCCCACATGAAATGAATTCTGTTCCAACTGCCACTTGAGCATGGGCATGGCCAGTGTGTGCCTCATCCAGCATGCAGGCTGGGAGTTTAGACATTCTACTCCCCTTCCCCACATGAAAAATGCTAAAGAGTTAGATTGAGGGAGAAAAGGGATAAGATAGGAGAGGCATCTGTGGAGTAAGCCTGAGGGAGAGAGGGGGATAGGAGAGGCTCAATGGGGCCAACCTGGGGGAGAGGAGAGGAGAGGCTTCTGTGGGGCAAGCCTGAGTGAGAGAAGGGAGAGGAGAGGCTGATTGTAAGTGGCTTTGAAGCTGAGTATCTATCCCAGTACCATACTAGATCTCAACTGGTTTAAAAGCAGGAACTAGGAAGTTGCTGCATCCCTGAACTGGTGGTTTTTACAGGATAAATAATTGTGGGCAGAAGGGCAACATATCTTCTATCCTACTTGAGTCTGGCATAGTAAACCATAATTAATGGCTTTGTGTATTGTGGGAAGCTAGTCATTTGTGGCTTTCTCAACAATCAAATTTTAAAAAGAAATTGTAGCTTAGTACACAATATAAATCCAGCTCCTTATTTCAGAATCCAGCTCCTTATGTCAGAAATCAATTAAACCTACAAACCTTTTCAGAAAATGGGCAAAAAGAAAATAGGCAATAAGGCAAAAATAAAAAATAAAAATTTATTTTACTAGAAGAAGGTATGAGCAAACACATTCACACATTCATATATACATTAATCTGATCTCCTGTCCATCTTTTTAAAAGCCATTCTAGCTTAACCTATAGTTTAGGAAGCAGATGTTATTGCATTCACTAGGCTTATACTAGGATTTCGTAATATGTAGCATCTCCTAATTTATTGATAAGGGTTTTACACCTATTTAATGAATTTCTTCATTAAATAGGAGTAAAACCCTTATCAATAGATTGGTTTTTACAATCTATATACAAATTATCAATAAGGGACACAGTGGCTCAGTGGCTAAGGCACTGAGCTTGTTTATCAGAAGGTCGTCAGTTCCGCAGTTCGAATCCCTAGCGCTGCATAACGGAGTGAGCTCCCGTTACTTGTCCCAGCTTTTGCCAACCTAGCACTTCGAAAGCATGTAAAAATGCAAGTAGAAAAGTAGGGACCACTTTGGTGGGAAGATAACAATGTTCCGTGCACTTTTGGCATTTAGTATGACCACGGAGACATCTTCGGACAGCGCTGACTCTTCAGCTTTGAAACAGAGATGAGCACTGCCCCCTAGAGTCGGGAACGACTAGAACATATGTGTGAGGAGAATCTTTACCTTTAACTGTTCTAGAGCAGTGGTCTCCAACCTTGGCAACTTTAAGACCTGTGGACTTCAACTCCCAGAGTTCCTCAGCCAGCAAAGCTGGCTGAGGAACTCTGGGAGTTGAAGTCCACAGTTCTTAAAGTTGCCAAGGTTGGAGACCACTGTTCTAGAGTATAAGAAGGGATGAGGATTTGAATGAATATTCCTCTGAAAAGGATGAAAGCCAAGCCTAATCCATATGTTTCTTTGTGTCTAATTTAGTTCCATAGTTACTGACGTACCAATGATAAAGTTATAAAGTATCTCTTAAATCAAATTCAGATCCTGGTAACTAATTGGTATTATTGTTGTTGGTAATGGTGGAAGTGGTAGTAATGCAAATGCCATTGATGCTGTCCAGGATTTTTTTTAACTCCTCTGTCTAGCATGCAGTCCTAAATTTCTTGGTCTCTCATCCAATCATTTATGATCAAGCTTAGCTTTTTCCAGATCAGCCAAAATCAGTTTGCTGCTCCCATTTGCTATGATTGGGACCAATCACCTTTTATGCTTTGGCTCAGGGATGGGCAAACTTATGCCCTGAAGACTTCAACTCCCAGAATTCCTGAGCCAGCTCAGAAATTCTGGGAGTTGAAGCCCATAAGTTATAAAGTTGCCAGAGTTGCCCGCCCCTGCTTGGGCCCATTACACCTCAGAGGTGGGAAAGTAAAGGAATATTGAAGAAAGGAATATTGTCGAGCTATTCTGAAGAATATTAATTATAAGTGCCGAGGTGGCGCAGTGGTTAAATGCAGCACTGCAGGCTACTTCAGCTGACTGCAGTTCTGCAGTTTGGCTGTTCAAATCTCATTAGCTCAGGGTTGACTCAGCCTTCCATCCTTCCGAGGTGGGTGAAATGAGGACCCGGATTGTTGTTGGGGGCAATATGCTGACTATGTAAACCGCTTAGAGAGGACTGAAAGCCCTATGAAGCGGTATATAAGTCTAACTGCTATTGCTATTGCTAAGTGGGAAATTGTTGTAGAACTATCTTCTGCCACTACAGGCAAGGAACAGTAACCCAGTTGATTCACAAGTAGCTGAACACTTCTAGGGAAATCAGTTAATGACACAGTAGAGAAAAAGATTGTGTTTACTTGTGTTGGAAGAAATATCCATCTGGGTTCAGTTCCAAGTGGGAGAAAGACCCTGGAAACATGGAGGCTATTTGGAAAAATGGTTTAATGGTAGACAAGGCCACATGGGGTTTTTTGGGTCCTGGGCAAAAATGAGCACATGGGTGTGAGAGAGAAAGAGATTTATACCCTCTCTTTGGCCCTCCCTTGGAGCTTCCTGTTCCTGTGTAAGAAATGTATTCTGATTGGTTGTCAGACTTCCATGGGGTCATTCAGGGGTAACTTTGTAAATTGTCTTGAGTCCCAGGCTTGGTTGAATCTTCCCAGGTGCCATGTGGTGAGATGGATAGAGGACCTATTATGTCCTGAGGGCCATGTCTTAATCCCATCACCATGGAGCACTGGAAGTCTTTAAGAAAATGTTAAATGGCCATTTGTCTGGAATGGTATAGGGTTTCCTGCCTAGGCAGGGGGTTGGACTAGAAGACCTCCAAGGTCCCTTCCAACTCTGCTATTGTATTGTATTGTATTGTATTTTTTTGTATTGTATTGTATTGAGCTGAAGGTGGGGAGAGCAGGGAGCTGCTTTGTCTTTAAAACATGTTTCTCCTTTTCTCATCCAGGGAAATATAATATTCTGCCTTTTTAATATTTCCTAAAATATTTCATTCTTCTAGGAGGGGGGTGGGTGCTAACTTTCTTCAACTGCGTGATTCTATACCTATCTATTAAGAGTGAGTCCCACTTAATTCATTGGGATCTACCAAATAAGGTACAAGATGTAGACTTGAGATAACTAAGCATGTAATCAGTGATCACCCAACAAGCCCATTCCTAGTTTTACACGTAAGACATCTAAATCAAGGCTCACGTAGGCCATATTGAAGGTCATTCTTCTCACTTAGGCTTCCACGCCAAGGGAACGATCGTATGACAGTTCTTATCCCTGACTATTCCGAATGAAGATGCTTTAATAGGCTAGCTATTTAGAACCTGCTATTTCTATTTAACCAGCATCACCTCATTCTGGTCGAAAGTTCATGAATGAGGAGGCTTTTTGAGGGCCAAGCAGATACATGTTATGTTACGATAAGTCACTAAAGACCCAGTGACGCCCCAAAGACTGGAGAATTTGGAAGGCCAGCCTGCGTGAAGACACTTTTTCAGATAACGCATTGCTGAGTCCAATAGTCCCATGTCACATGGGAACGGGAGGCAGGCTGTCTAGATTTTTTGGCACCGATATAAAATCTATTCCCATTATACATTCTTGTTCAAGCAACTCCACGTCCATATGCAGAGGTGAGTAATAAGTGAACGGTTCAACATTGCCATCTATGTTATCAATGTATGCATGAAATTGATGTTCACATTATTTCAGAATAATATTCATTTTAGCATTTTACTTTGAGGGAGTCCTTTCTCTTTCCCATATAAAAGGGGTCAAAACAGAAGAAGCCCAGTCTTGCAAAGGGAATGACTAAAAAAGCACACAAACTTGTACCAAAGTCATTTGCTACAATAAATTTACTATAATATTATACTACATTTGCTATATTATTGGTATAGTTGCAATTATAGCAAATATTACAGCAATTATACTACATGCCTTTGGGGTGGCTTTCTAATAAATAGAGGGCTTTCAAAATCAAATAAAAACAAAAAATATTTATTACAATTATTTATCAATCAAATGATTTGTTTGTGTTTATTTATTAAATTTATTCATCTGACATAGGGCAGCTTGCAATCAAATAAAGCAATATTCTAAGAGGTTAAAATAGTTAGACAATACCTACATTAAAAATAGCGAAGTTTATTATATAACATATAGCAGTGATTTGCCATCAATTTCTGCTGGGATTTACTGGGCGATTTCCATCCTAAGCCTACTCATATTCAATGCTTGTTTTATAAGACAACCCAGGGTATCCTACCAGAGGTGGGTTCCTACCAGTTCGTACCTATTCGGTAGAACCGGTTCGTCAAATCTACCAAACCGGTTAGAAGAGGTTCCACCAGTGGACCCGGAAAGCAGGCCACACCTACAGAGGTTCCAAAAATTTTTGAAACCCACCACTGGTCCTTGGATATGATTATTCTACACTATCATGCTCATATTTATAAAACTCAGTGCCTCTGTGAAAGGTAAGGATGACTACTGCGTTTGTGGTGCAATCAGAACATTGCGTGTGTTGAAGTTGTTTTAACGCAAACCAAAGATGCCTTTTAAAAAACAAGTTTACATCATATTCTTATGCATGCCAGTGCTGTGTGTGTGGTAATTTAAGGTGGTTCTGACAAGTGTCGTCGGCATCTTCATATCCAGTCACATGGGTGGCAAGCCAATCCCATCCGATCACATGGGTGGCAAGCCACTCCCAAAAAGGAGGACACACCCACAGAGTAGGTTCGAACAATTTTTGAAACCCACCACTGGATCCTACCCTGTTTCCCTAGAAATATGACCTACCCTGAAAGTAAGTCCTAGATTGAGTTTTATTTGTGCACCAAATAAAAGCCCTATTCCCCCCCCAAAAAATAAGCCCTGGTTAAGATCCCACCCACTCCAGAGTACACAGATAAAAATTAAGCTAGGGTGGAATGGGGGGGTTGGAGCTGCCCTACCAGAGGTAGGTTCCTACCGGTTTGGACTGGTTTGGCCAAGTAGGTAGTAACTTGGCTGCCCCCGCCCCTGAACCAGTTCTATCGGCGGCACTGTAGGCGCTACCATCTTGTTTTTTGCTTCTGTGCAGAAGCAATTTTCACTACTGCACATGCGCGCGTAGCCCAAAGCACATCCCTGAACGAACTGGCAGTAAAAGAATCCGGAACTCACCCCTGTGCCCCACTACTTACCTTTGGACAGTTGTAGCCAGGCCTCACACACCCTGACACCTGCCTCATCAGCTCATTTCTTCTGCAGCCAGCAAGGCTGGCAAGGCTTTCCTGAAGGCCTCTGTAGCTGATAACAAAGCTCCGGATCGATCCGGAGCTCTGTTATTGGCTTCAGAGGCCTTCAGGATTGCCTTGCTGGCTGCAGAAGAAGCTCCTGAAGGCCTCTGAGAGTGAAAAGAAGGCTGGGGGTGATGCGCGCAAGTGACGTTAGTCAGTGAATGACATCCCCCGAAAATAAGACCTGGTATCTTTTTTTGTGGGGGGAAAATATAAGACAGAATCTTATTTTGGGAGAAACATGGTAATCAATGCTTATTTTATTATCTTTAACATATTTTATTATTTTCTCTAAAAAGAGTATTAGTGGTCAAAATCCCATAGTACTACCAGTCCTTGACATATGACTGTATTGGAGCCTGCATGTGTGTGTGCGTGCGCAATAGAGCTAAACTGGGACGACGGCTCGCATGCCATCAGAGAGGGTGCTGCGTGCCACCTCTGGCATGCATGCTATAGGTTCGCCATCATGTTCCTAGATGTTCTCAAAACAGAGCAGGAAGTATTCCTTTCCTTCTTAATAACAGAGAGGTGAACCAGCCTTGGCCAAATGAGACACTGGCCTTGACCACCAGATAAAGATCAGCTTGAATTGCAGCCTATTTTTGCCTCATTGTACATAGTGGCGCCATCAGGGCAAGACTTCAGGGCACATGTCCAGGGTCCCAATAAACAACTCGGTCTATCCCAAAAGCGGTAGGCCTAGCTTCCGTCATACTGAAATATATGAGGTGATAGAAAGTCTGTCTGCTAGGGCTGTCAAGAGTGTGCTAAAAACCGAGACAGAATTCTGGCCCTCTCTGGATCAGCTGATCTGCTGGCTGTGGGCCGAAGTTAAGGGGCCTCCTGCACCTCAAAAATAATAAGAACTCCCCAAAAATAAGGCCAAGCGCTT
Organism: Thamnophis sirtalis; assembly: GCF_051295495.1. Lineage (NCBI taxonomy): Eukaryota > Metazoa > Chordata > Lepidosauria > Squamata > Natricidae > Thamnophis > Thamnophis sirtalis. Next base: position 21,847,142 of record NW_028261385.1, on the reverse strand, counting down.
ATTACGGGGATTAAAAGAGTATAAGACCCTGCCCTATTTTTGGGAAAACACGGTATGCTTTCAATGATGATGATTGTAGTGTCACTTGCTCCTTTTGGTATGGAAATAAAAAGTATCTCCATGTGAGTAGCTCTCCAGGGATGGTACAGACCAAAAATCTAGACTAATACATTTCATACAAACATAAAAATAAAGATTCTTCAAGGCCTAGGGCAGCGATGGCGAACCTTTTTTGGCTTGCGTGCCATAAGGAGGTTTAAAGGATCGAGGCAGGAACGATGCGAGAGTCAGGACTTCACAACAAGAAGTTTATTCAGAAAGCAGGAGCTGACAGCGATTCAAAAGTAACAATTCCGCGCCAAGGTATTTATACTTGCTTAGTTAAACAGGGGAACCAATGGGAGGCCGGGTAGCGTCTAGCAACTGCTCACGCAGTACCCTGGCCAATCAGGTTGGCTCGGCTGGCTAGCAACAGGCTATGCTGCGCCTCAGCCAATCAGGGCGCAACCTAGACTGTTGCTGGCCTCCCGGTCGTAAGGTGAGGATTTTATGAATCCTCAACAGGAGGGAGCGCAGGGAGGTCTTGCGCTGGCGTGCTGCACCCATAATGAATGTGCGACCCCCCAGTGTGCATGCGTGCATGAGAGGTGCTTCCCCCCCCCATTTTCCATTCTTTTTTCACCCTCCCCAGGCTCCAGAGGCTTTATAGGAGCATAGGGAGGGAGAAAACAGCCTCCCCCGCCCCACCCACAGAGCCTCCGGAGGCATCAAGGACCTTCAGGAGGCTTCCCTGAAGCCTCTGAAGGGAAAAAAATGACCATCTGAGCAAACCGGAAGTCACTTCCAGTTTGTTTGGAGGGTTGGTTTAAGCCCTCTGGAGGCTTCAGGGAAGCCTCCTGAAAGTCCCTGAAGCCTCTGAAGGGCAAAAAACGACCCTATGAGCAAACTGGTAGTCACTTCTGGTTTGCTTGGAGGGTCGGTTTACGCCCTCTGGAGGCTTCAGGGACCTTCAGATGACTAAAAGGGACGCTACAAGCACACCAGAAGTGACTTCCGGATTTGCTTGTAAGGTGGTTTTTAGTCCTTTGGAGGCTTCAGGGAAGGTCCCTGAAGCTTCCGGAGGGCTTAAACTGATCCTACTGTCAGCTTCTGCTTTGCTGGTGCTTCAGCTGCCATGAAACGGGAAGGGGGGGGCCTGTATGTGGGAGGGTTTTAATTGATGTGCTGGAGGACTGCTGGAGGAATGTTCTAGGATGTACCAGTCATTGGGATTGCGCATGCGTACGTGTTTCCCGCCTGCATCAACGGCCTTCACATTCCATCGTTGGCCTGTCTTTTTGAAGTTATCTCACACCTGACATTTGAAGGACTTATGATTGGACTGGAGCTTTGATCCTAAGGGGGGGAACGGGCTTTGCTATATATCAATTGCTTTCGCGCCATATTATTCAGATTTTGCTTCACTACTGCTCGCTTACCATTTGTAATTAGTAAAAGTACTTTGGATTTCCAACTCATGGAGTCTCTTAGTCTTCTTTCCTAATTATGGAATGGAGTGGGGCGTGACAAGAAGCAAAATCTGAAAATATCCCTTTCCAGGAGATTTACGTCTACCGAGAAGGGAAATAATGTCTTCTCCGACCAGAGAGGAGGAGGGCGCCGTTGGAGGGGCGGATTCCAGTGAACTAGGACCTCCCGACCTTTCTTTACACCAGCCCAGCCCGTCTGACCGACCTTTGCACGAAGATTTATTTCAACTGCAAATTTCCAGTCAGCCTGAACCTTCTCCCCCACCCCGTTGGTCAACTTCAGTGGGGCAAAGAGAAATAGAGACAAGCTGGAATGCTGGGCTCACCCAAAGACCACCTCAACAAACTTCGCTGGAGCCAGGTGCCGTGAGAAAACCTCAGGCGAGTGAGTTCCCTGACTATTGGAGCCAAAGGTACTGTGGGGAAAGAAGAGGGGGCGATGAAGGAGAATGGAGAGGCTATCAGCACCAGGGGCCCATGAGAAAACCCCAACGGAGTGAATTACCTGATTATTGGGGTCAAACATTTTTGGAGGAGAGAAGGGGGGAGGAGGAAAGAGACTGGAGAAATTGGCAACGTTACCCACGCCAGGATTCTCCCCCACCCCCCCCTCGGCCCGTGTCACCCCCTGCGGCTAGAGGTTTTGCTGATCAAAGAGGACCTCCCCCCCAGCCTCCCCCCCGAAGACATCGAATGGCTAAAATCCCTCCCTTGCCTGTGCGTTTTAATGGGGCTTCTGCTAGCCTCCCCTCCTTTCTTATGCAGGTGTTTAACTACATGGAAATTTATGGCCGGGACTTTGAATCTGACACCTTAAGGGTCAGAATGGTTCTTTTATCTTTGGATGGTGAGGCGGCCACGTGGTCGACTGCTTTGCATATGTCTGGCTCGCCCCTCTTGGGGAATTTCAACCGTTTTATGGATGCTTTCCGCCAACGTTTTGATGACCCATTAACTGAGAAGCGGAACAAGTTGAAGTTTTTAACCTTTGACCAAGACGATAGACCTGTCGCCCAATACATCCAGGAATTTCAGTGTCTTTCTCAGTACATGAGAGGCTGGGGGGAGGATGCGCTTCTGGACAGATTTGCTGAAGGGTTGAACGCAGACATTTATCAACAATGTGTCAATCGTAACCTACCGAGACGTTTAATCACGTGGTTTGAGCATGCTGCAGACGCCGAGCTTGACTTAATCCGTCTGCGTTATGCCACAGAAGAAAGAAGGAAGCGGAAGGAAAGGGCTGCCAAGTCCCTCCCCCCCTCCTACTACTCAATCGCTTTCCAAACGACGAGGCGACGCGAGAGGGCCCCCTTCTGGCTCCTCCAGACCTTTAACATGTTTTCGCTGTGGCAAGCTTGGGCATACCGCCCCCGACTGTCGGGCTAAATTGCCCCTCTCTGCCCAACCCCCTCCCAGACGTGAAGAGAAACCTGCAAGAGGCTCTGAAAAGAAAAAGAAGGAAACGGCTTTCGCTGGCGAAACCAACCCCCCTCCTCTTGCCCAGCCATTGAAGGATGACGCGGATGCTAACTCCTCTTCTTCTGATGACTCTGATGACGACACGTCACCTCACTGGGTGAGTTCAAACAAGGGGCCCCTTCTACTCCCTATTGAATTGAAAGTTCCTCCTGAGGGGACGCCAGCCACCCTCCTAGCTTTACTTGATTCTGGCTGTTCCCGATCCATGATCAACCCAGCCATGGTGGAAAAATTGGGCATCAAATTGCGCACCTTAAAAACCCCGCTTGTATTTTGCCAGATAGATGGCTCGGTTGCGGGGGGGGGCGCCCATTTTTTTACTGAGCCTTTGGAAATGAAAATGGGTACCCACACTGAACTTATCTCTTTTGTGGTCGCGCCTGGCATGGACAGGCCACTCATTTTGGGCATCCCATGGCTCCGGAAGTGGAACCCTCACATAAATTGGCGGACAGGCCGCTTGCGTGTTCGCTCGAAGGTGCCTCCAGTGGGGGAGGGCTCTCCAAACCAACCTGACGTCACTACCGTTCCTGAAGTAGCCGCTAGAGGGCAGGAGAGGATTGCAGGAGAGGAGAAAATCCCGAAAGAATATTTGGATCTTAAGGAAGTCTTCAGCGAGCAATCTTCGGACATTCTACCCCCCCACAGGCCTACTGATTGCTCCATTGACATTTTGCCCGGGGTCAAACTCCCAAAACCCCGCATTTACTCCATGTCACCCAGGGAAATGGAGGAGATGCGTTCTTTCATTGACAAAAATTTGAAACGTGGTTTCATTGAACCGGCCCGACCCAAGGTGGCGGCCCCTGTGCTGTTTCGTGAGAAGAAAGATGGGTCTCTTCGTTTATGTTGTGACTTTCGCAACCTTAACGCAATCTGTACTCAGAACCTCTACCCACTCCCCTTGATGAAGGACTTGTTGGCGCAACTGGGGAAGGGCCGCATCTTCACGAAATTGGACCTGCGTGAAGCTTACTATAGAGTATGCATTAAGGAAGGGGACGAATGGAAGACCGCATTCAACTGCCCTCTTGGTTGTTTCCAGTTCCGGGTTATGCCTTTTGGCCTACAGGGGGCTCCTGCTGTATTCATGCAATTTATTAATGAGATCCTACACGATCATCTCTATAAGGGCGTTATCATATATCTGGACGATATCCTCATTTATACCCGCTCTTACGACCACCACGTCAATCTGGTGCGCACTGTTTTGAAAAAACTCCGTGCTGCCAACCTGTATGCCAAATTGTCTAAGTGCGAGTTTCACCAAACTACTATTGACTATCTGGGCTACCGTATCTCCCCGGATGGCGTTGAAATGGACCCTGAAAAAGTGAAGGCGGTCACTGAATGGGACGCTCCCAAAACTCGTAAACAATTGCAAAAATTTTTGGGTTTCGCTAATTTCTACCGTCAATTTATTCCCTCTTTTGCCAACATTGCTCTCCCTATTACTAATTTGCTCAAAACTAAAGGCGACCCGAAGCCTAAACCCAATAAGCCTTTGGACTGGACCATGGAATGCCAGGCGGCATTCGAAAAGCTCAAACGCCTTTTTGCTGCTGAACCAGTTCTTAAACATCCTGATCTCAACCAGCCGTTCGTCGTCCAGGCTGATGCCAGTGATGTTGCCGTTGGGGCCGTTCTGCTACAAGCCAATGACCAAGGTAACTTGCAACCTTGCGCGTACACCTCACGTAAACTCACTGACACGGAGCGGCGCTGGGCGGTTTGGGAGAAAGAGGCTTTTGCGGTCCGTTGGGCCCTCGCTACTTGGCGCCATTTCCTTGAAGGCTCTAAACACCCATTTGAAGTGTGGACTGACCACAAGAACTTGGAAGCGTTGCGCACACCTCGCCGTCTCTCCCCAAAGCAGATGCGTTGGGCCCAATACTTTAACCGTTTCAATTTCACTCTAAAGTATATCCCGGGTGGAAAGAACTTCATGGCCGATGCTTTGTCCCGGTTACCTCAGTATAATTGTTCCAAACTGAGTATCGTCCAACCGCTCTTGGCAGCTCCGGTACTCACCCGTCAACAGACCAAAGCTCAAAAGGACGTGCCTCACGATCTGCTTTCTGACCTCAAAGCGGCTCTTCCTCAAGACGACTGGTTCCTGAACCATCGGGACGAGTGCACCATGAGGGACGATCTACCGTGGATTGGTGCTAAATTATACATCCCCGCTTCCCTACGACTTGTTGTCCTTCGTCGCGCTCATGACTCCAGGATGGCAGGTCATTTTGGGTTCGTAAAAACTTTGCACCTCGTGAAGAGACAATTCTGGTGGCCCTCTTTAAAAAAGGACATTGAACTTTATGTATCCAGTTGCCCGGTTTGCGCTACCGCCAAAAAGCCACCGGGGAAACCACAGGGACTTCTGCAGTCCGTCGCCCGCCCGGTTGCCCCTTGGAAGGAGATTTCTATGGACTTTATTGTGGAGCTTCCCGAGAGCCAGGGGCACACCGTCATCTGGGTGGTCACTGATTTGTTCTCCAAGCAAGTTCATTTCGTGCCTTGCCACAAGATTCCTTCCGCCAAGGCGTTGGCTAAACTATTCCTTTCCCACATCTACCGGTTACATGGGGTTCCCGACCGTATTATCTCCGATCGTGGAGTCCAATTCACATCTAAATTTTGGAAGGAGTTCCTCGCACGCATTGGCTCCGCCCAGGGCCTTAGCTCCGCCTACCATCCTCAGACTAATGGTGGCTGTGAACGTACTAATTCCGTCCTTGAACAATATTTACGTTGTTTCATCAATTATCAACAGGACGATTGGGTGGACTTGTTACCACATGCTGAAGTGGCCTATAACAATTCGGTTCACTCCAGCACGGGCTTCACCCCTTTCCGGGTCGTTTATGGCCAGGATTTTGTTCCTATTCCCGAACTGCCTACGGCCCAGCCTCAGGTTCCTTCCGTTGCAGACTGGAGTGAACGTCTCAGTCGCCTTTGGCCCCTGACTCTTTCCACCTTGGACGCTGCCCATAAGGCTCATAAGAAGCAGGCTGATAAGAAACGCTCTCAGCCCTATGAGTACCACGTTGGAGATTTAGTGTATTTGTCCACGAAATTCTTGCATACTACACAAAAGTCAAAGAAATTGGGTCCCAAGTATGTTGGCCCTTTCCCAATTGTGAAAGTTATCAATCCTGTTTCTGTTCGTTTGCAATTGCCCAAACATCTCAACCGTATCCATCCGGTGTTCCATATCAACCTCATCAAACCAGTTCGGGTGTCCGACCTACGGCCCACAGATGACCCTCCACCTGCTCCGTTGCTTATTGATGGGGAACGTCATTTTGAAGTCCGTGACATTCTGGATTCCCGTCGGCACCGTAATCGCATCCAATACCTTGTGGCTTGGAAACATTTTCCCCCCTCCCACACGGAATGGGTTGATAAGTCCCACGTTCGTGCCCCCCGCTTACTGCAGAAATTTTATGCTTCTTATCCCAACAAGCCTTGACTTTTCTCCTTTCCCTCTTTTGTTGTTTGTTGTTTGTCTGTTTTGTTTGTTTTTTCTTCCAGGCCTGACAGCCTTTTTTCCGGGGGACGGCCGGATGTCAGCTTCTGCTTTGCTGGTGCTTCAGCTGCCATGAAACGGGAAGGGGGGGGGCTGTATGTGGGAGGGTTTTAATTGATGTGCTGGAGGACTGCTGGAGGAATGTTCTAGGATGTACCAGTCGTTGGGATTGCGCATGCGTTCGTGTTTCCCGCCTGCATCAACGGCCTTCACATTCCATCGTTGGCCTGTCTTTTTGAAGTTATCTCACACCTGACATTTGAAGGACTTATGATTGGACTGGAGCTTTGATCCTAAGGGGGGGGAACGGGCTTTGCTATATATCAATTGCTTTCGCGCCATATTATTCAGATTTTGCTTCACTACTGCTCGCTTACCATTTGTAATTAGTAAAAGTACTTTGGATTTCCAACTCATGGAGTCTCTTAGTCTTCTTTCCTAATTATGGAATGGAGTGGGGCGTGACACCTACGAGCAAACCGGAAGTCCATTCCCAAACTTCCTGTTTGCCCATATGGCTGGTTTTTTGTGCTCCGGAGGCTTCAGGGAAGCTCCTGAAGCCTCCAGAGGGCCTTGGGGGCGGGGGAGGCTCTTTTTGCCCTCCCCAGGCTCCTATAAAGCATCTGGAGCCTGGGGAGGGCGAAAAATGGCTTTAAAAAAGGCTGAACTCAGCTGGCCAGCACGCATGCGTGCCCTGACAAATGGCTCTGCGTGCTACCTGTGGCACACGTGCCATAGGGTGTCATCCCGGGCCTAGGATCTGTATGGACATATCTATGGGATTTGCTGGTTGGCTAATACTTTCTCCCAGAATTCTTTTTTTTACTTCAGTCTAGCCTAATCCTAGAATTCCCTGGTGGTATCCCTTCCATATTCTGACCAGGGAGAATGCTGTTTGTCAGCCAGGCAGTAGTCTGTCTGATACTGCCATCTACTGATACTCTTGTCATCTTTTTTATACAAATATATAAATATAGGATCAAGTGGAATCAATTCTATGACTGCATTAGTCCACCTGCCATCAGTTCTTCTTGCTATGTGACCAGCGCATTTCCATTTTAATTCTTTTACTCCCTTGATGATATATTTTTTCTGATTTATATTTTACACACACACACACACAAACGTTCTCTAATCCATGTGCAGGTTTTTCTATCTTGTCTTGTGATGCCAAGCATCTATCTTTCCATGTCTCTTTGTGCCACTTATAGCTTTTGTATCAATTGTGAGGTTAGTGTCCATATTGCCCTAGCAATATGCTAGGGCAATATGTTGCATACACACTGATCAAATGAATTCCACTCGATAAAAAGCATCCACAAAAGAGACCCAAAACAAGATCCAAGACATCAGTAACTACTGCGGATCCATCTAGCAAAAGAAAGCTCAAGTCTTTGTTGGTTGGAAACATGAGGAAGAGGCCTTCATCCTGTGCTGGATAAACAAAGGCTAGAATGAATGAGAATTGTTAGGTAAGCTCCCCGTTGGGAGAGCGAGTACGTTCAGCGAAGCATTGTGAGAGTTGTGTTGGAGAACACACAAACCAGCATACAGAGACACTGCAGTTTAAATAGGCTTTTACTCTCGTGCAAATAGAGGTATCAGAGTCCATCAAACAGTCCAAGTCATACATGGATAAGACAGTCAGTCATCAATGTCTTTCAGTTAAGGGATAATCCAAATAGCATAGTCCAGTATCATATAATCAGTTCGGTACACAAAGTTTGCTAACAGTTGCAAAACTTACAATAGCTCACGGCACTTTCTAACAGCCAGCTTCCAAAAACACTCAGATCAGATCAGCCCAGCATCTAATGAACAGAGAGCTAACAGTCGTTTTGGCTCCCTCTTATGGCCGATTGAGGAAAACAGCAACCAATCACATTTTACAGTATGATTTAAAGAAACAGGTACAACATTGTTACATGGTTTATATATTGCCAACTCAACCATTAGATTATATTCCTAACAAGAATGAATGAATGAATGAATGAATGAATGAATGAATGAATGAATGAATGAATGAATGAATGAATGAATGAAGAATAGGACATTCTTCCCTAACCCAGTCTTTCATAGATCAGGGGTGTCAAACTCAAAGCCTGCGGGCTGGATCCGGCCCCCAGGGTGCTTAGATCTGGCCCACAGGTCTGCCCTGGTAATAGTGGAAGACTGTCCCGCGGTATTTCTGCCAGCAAAAATGACAATGGAGCCCGTTTTCTCTGGCACAGCATTCAGACTACCCCGACATGAGTGACATAGATCTGGTGACACCCACTTGGCGACACCCACCCCAGACCTCCCAAGGTCAAACATAACCCTGATGTGGTCCTCAATGAAATCAAGTTTGACACCCCTGCTCTAGATCTTAGAGTTCCTCAGCAAGCACAGTTGTCCCAGTTTTATTTACATTCCCAGCTGCTACTGAACAAACCAAAATCAAATATCTGAAATGCACGGATGTAACTCACAAGTTTGTCCTTTTTTATTTTCTCTCTGACCCCATGAATAAGATTTGTATAAGAAGCCAATTTGGGTTAAATAGCTTATCTCGTCCAGTACTGTGTGGACTGACTTGATTATATATGTACACCCATAAAGCCAGACAGTATTTCAAGATATTTCTAACACAGGAGAAGGAGGGCGAATTTTTAAAAACTGGAATTAGAAAAACCACTCTGTATGCCATGAACTGGAAAATATTAGAACATCTTATGATTTTAATAGTGCAGTTGCTTGGAAACAGGGGCGACTATGCAGTTAACGCCCCCCCCCCTCTTTTATAAACATCACTGCACACTAAAAAGTTGTGGGAACATTGCTTATGCCATTACAGCTACCATCTTGATTTTTTTGACACTTGGGTGGGCAATACATTAATTAAGTAAAGTAGCAGGTCACCAAAACCAGCAATGTTTGCAAATGTTTATATGCAAGGCTTATTTTGGTTATTGAAATAGTAATGACGTAAGTGCATAACTTCAGTGTGATAGCATAGTGCAAATGTGCCGGTTTCCATAGACGTGCAAAACAGGATGAGCTGTAAGACATTGAATATTTTAAATGTACTATCTGACTGTTTCAGACATGAAATACACAATTTAGGTCTTTTATGGTCTTTTTGGGAGCACTTTTTGGATCCAATGAACATTTGGGGGAGATGAACGTCTGCAAAATTGGTGGAACCTCATCCCACATATGAGTAGTTTAGGTCTGGGAGGAATTTTGCAGAGGGTCCCATGAGAAATAGCTTCAAACCAGCTTTTCCATTGGAAAACAGCTAAAATCCAGGAGTTAGAAAGCAGAATGAAGTGAGAACTTCTTCCAGTGTAGAAATGGACCACCCACAACTCCACAGAACCACAACATTTCAAAGAATTACTGATGTTCCAGATGCACCGCAGCTGAGCCACTAAGTCAAACAGGTCCAATGTCCTGAGATCACAGATGACCACAGCTAGGGTCAAAGAAGTGTTAGAAAATCCTTCTAGAGAAATATCCTAGGTTGTTTCCATAAGGAGAAACATCTTCCATGAGTCACTAACAAATAAAGCTACTTACTGATTTCCTTTGCAATCTATCAGATCTTTGGGCCGAAATGGAAATTGAGAAAAGAAGAGAAGGATTCTTCTTGGTTAAACATCACTTTGAGTAACTATCCATTTCTCCCAATTTTGGAAAATAGTCGAAGTATAAATAATCAAACAATAAGACAATGTCTAAAGAAGATCTAAGAGGGCAGAAAATGTGGACTATTTACAGCAATTCCTAGTTCTGAGTTACTTTGAAATATACCCTATACTTCAGATATATATATATATATATATTGTCGCTGTATGTTACTATTTTTTCTGGTGAGAGCAATGTGAAAACAATGCCATTAATAACAGCTTCATCTCTTATTGGGCCAGGGCCTTCTGTTTGATTTATTCTGTGTAAATTCACAGTGCTCTCTAAATAGCTTAAATTCTGCCTCAGCATACTTGAATCAATGCTATTTACCTTTCCCCAAGACCAGACATTCCCAAGACTAAACAGAATGGAATTTTGTCCAAATAACAGTCTTGGAAATTAGAAAGGCCATTCCAGAGCACAGTCCTATAGACAGTAACAAAGTCTTTCATCATTTTTTTTTCAAACCAAGATTTCATTCTTTCTCTAATACAGTGATATCAGAGTTCGCGATACAAGGAAGAGTACTGAAGCGGAAAGATAGCAATTGGCATCATATCCCTCACTAAGCCATTGTTTGCTAACTATATTAAGTAAACCATAGTTTGTTGCATTGACAAAAAAACTAAATAAATCACTTTTACAAATCACAATAATTAGGTTTATATAATGTGTGAATTCGACAATTAATTGCACTAAGCCATTATTTGAATCATGCTTTATTGATTATATCAAATCAGTAATCTATATATATATAAACGGCAGTGTGTCTGTGTGTGTTCCAGCATAAATCTGGAATACCTTGAGCAATTTCCACCAAACTTGGTATACAGATGACTTACTCTCTGAAAACAAATATTGTGGGGGTAAGACACCCCTAATACCCCTTGGGGTATGTGTTCTGTTAAGATACAGCCTGTTGTGCCTTAAAATGACTTCTACTGTACTGCCTTAAAATGGCTTCTACTGTGCGGTGTATTGGAATTGCCATGGTAACGGCTTCATAGTACTCCACAAGGGGGGCCCCTCTGGTAAGGGGGAAAATCCAACATTAGAAATTATGTTTGGTCCAGACATTTTCTCCCTATAAATAAATACCTGGGCAACACCGGGTTATCAGCCAGTATTCACATAAACCACAGTTTACAAAATCACAATCACTGGGTTTATTTTAAAAATATATAGTTATTACCAGTATTTGTTAGATTTATATCTTAGTTGCTTTCCAGACACTCTAAGCTATTTATATGACAGTCTCCTTCATTTTATCACCAGCACAGTAAATACAGTACATGAAGTAGTTTGGACTGAGATAGGGTGAATGGTAAAGATTTACAGTATATTGCAGGCATGGTACAAATGACATGCTGCTAATTTCATCATTTCAAGATCAGGTAGCAGCTGCATACCTCGTTCCATGTCTCATGAAGTTCCAACCAAAGTTCACCAGTGCATGTACATGCTGTTTCCTCAATTGGCCATAAGAGGGAGCCAGAATGACTGTTAGCTCTCTATTTATTAGATGCTGGGCTGATCTGATCTGAGTGTTTTGGAAGCTGGCTTTGAGAAAGTGTCGTGAGCTATTGTAAGTTTTGCAACTGCTAGCAAACTTTGAGTACTGAACTGATTGTATGATACTGGACTATGTTATTTGGATTATCCCTTAACTGAAAGACATTGATGACTGACCGTCTTATCCGTGTATGACTTGGACTGTTTGATGGACTCTGATACCTCTATTTCCACGAGAGTAAAAGTCTATTTAAACTGCAGTGTCTCTGTATGCTGGTTTGAGTGTTCTCCAACATAACTCTCACAACACTTCTCTGAACGCACTTGCTCTCCCAATGGGGAGCTTACCTAACAACATCAATGCTGCCATTTTAACTAAGATTGGGAACCAGATTTTGGAGTGAGTTTGGATATCTCAACCAGGGTCATGGATGGTAAGACTGAAAGAAGGAAAGTATTTGTGCTATAACAGAGAGGGAGAAGAAGCTAAAAAGCCCACTGTGCACGTCTGTGATTAATGCCAGAATTATGGCTGCAGAAAGTTATAGAATAATGCAAGATCAAAAAAGGGAGTTGATGTCATTTTTTTTCGTTGTCTGCAAGGATACTGGAGATCTGTATGAAGCTTTTCTAAGAGCCCAAATGCCAGTTTTTTTACATTACTGTGGTTAGAACTTGCATAACTCTAACTGTTGACTGCTTAAAATCTTCAGTATTCAGATACATGAATGCTTTTTACTGTGTGTCGTCTGTGAAGGAAAGAAAAAATGTGTTAAAGTTTTATGGTAGCGCAAATGAGATCAAGATTCGTATTATTAGCAGTTGCAATAATATAAGTGGTAGCAGAAGCATTTTTTTATTAGTTTAATTTTATCAATTTCATATATACATTCACAATTATATGATCTCATAACTGTTATTAATAATATGTATTTATAACAATTTTTCCCTACTGTTGACAATATACTTGAAGATTTTAACATCCCATAGATCCATCTTATCTTACAACGGTCCTACTTCTTCTTCCCTCCTTCCCTCTTTCCTTCCCTCATTTCTTCTCTCCTACTCCCCTTCCTTCCCTCCCTCCTTCCCCTTCCCTCCTTCTCTCCTTCCCTCCTTCCTTCCCTCCTTCCTTCCCTCCTTTCTTTCCTCCTTCTCTCCTTCCTTTCCCCCTTCCTTTCCTCCTTCCTCCCCCCTTCCTTCTCTCCTACATTCCTTCCTTCCCTCCCTTCTTCTCTCCTTCCTTCCCTCCTTCCTTCCCTCCTTTCTTCTCTCTTTCTCTCCTTCCTTCCCTCCTTCCTTCCCTCCTTGAGGAGCATTTTATTAATACTAGAAATTATGATTAAAGTAGCATATAGATTGAAATAAACAAAAAGCTGTGCCATCATATTAACATACCAAAATAAGAACATGCCCTACCTCTCCACGCATGAATGTGCGTTCCCTCCCACATACCCCATCCCCACAGCCCTCGCATGCCCCTGCCCCCCACGCACACACAGTAGAGACCCAAAGACCAGCTGGCCAGCGGGAGATGCACGCACATGAACAGTGGAGCTGAACGGTGGTGACAGCTCACATGTCCGCAGAGAGGGCGCTGCATGCAACCTCTGGCACATGTGCCATAGGTTTCCCTTCATGGGCATATACAGTATGTAGCTCAGAAATGAAGTTCTCCGGTGTTCTCTGAGCTTGGTTGTTTGCTTGCTTCATTGCCCAATTAGGTGAGCTCATCAATGCAAGTGAGCATAGGGTTTGCTTTCAGTCACTTGGCCTGCCAGTCTCTGAGTGTGTGTGGTTATTTCCTTGGTATTGTTTTTTGCTTGTTTGTCTGGTTTTAATCCTTACTTATCTGAGTGTTAGCTGCTGATCTTTTTTTGTTTTGTTTCCTTTTTAGCTTTTTTTTAATTGCTTGTTTTGAATGGTGTGTAAACGTGGTTGTCTCTATGTGTCTATTGATGGCTGATTTGTCCGAACGCCAAGCTTCCAAGCATTCCCTAACATTTTTTGGATTTAGCTTGGTTTACGATTTTCAGTGTTTCCCGTTTAAAATGATGGTGGTTGACTCTGTCCGTGTATTGTCAGATTGAGGAGTTTTCATCTTGTCTTTGGACTGCTAGTTGGTGTTTATGAATGAGCTCTGCTAGTCTTCTGCCTATCTGTCCTGCATAGTGGCTGTTATAGCCCTTACACTATGCATTATAGATGATTCCTATATTTTCTTCTTGGGTTACTGGTCCTTTGATTTATTTAAAATATTTGGGAGGCTGTAGTTGGTCTATGTGCTACAGTGATAGCACGTGGTTCTAATTATCTACTGGTTGTTTTGGAGCTGTTTTTGATTTATGCCAGTGTTATCCTCTTCATAGCTTGTGTCAGTTGTGCTGTGGTGGGATGAATGGACAGCAACTTTTTCATAAAGTTGTGTGGATGCATATTTCGTTAGAACATTTATAGGTGGTCCATTTCCTTTTTCTGGTGTTGTAAGTTGCTGAAATGTACTGTATTTGTATTTGTCTGAACAGTGTTCTTGCACAATTTCTCTTGTGGGAGTTTGCTTTGTTATTTGATCATGGGGCACTCAATTAGTGTGTTGGTTTTTTGCTAGATATATGACAGTGATGGCTAACGGTTTCTGCACCATGCCCAAACCGGAACATGCACATGTGCATATGCGCATGTGCACCATAGAGCCTAAATATCTGAAGACCAGCTGGCCAGTGTGGACCTGGTCTTGGGATTTCCAGCATGCGCATGCGCGCCGGTCAGCTGGTCTTGGCATGCACCAGAGTGCTGGAAATCCAAAGACAAAGTAGCTGGTGTGTGCATGCGCACTTGCCAACTGGTATTCTGACTTACAGCACTATGGCGTGTGCAAAGACCAACTGGCTAGTGCACATGCATGTGCGGCAAACCAGAAGTGATGGCGCATGTGCCCACGGAGAGGGCTCTGGATGCCATCTCTGGCAGGCGTGCCATAGGTTCGCCATCACAGATGTATGACATCTAGGTTGCCTTCAAAGAGAGGGCCATGGTGGAGCAATGGTTAGAATATTAGAGTATTGCAGGCTAATTCTGCCAACTGCCATAGGTTCGATCCTCACTGGTTCAAGGTTGACTCAGCCTTCCATCCTTCCGAGGTGGGTAAAATGAGGACCCAGATTGTTGGGGGCAATAGGCTGACTCTGTAAAACCGCTTAGAGAGGCCTGTAAAGCACTGTGAAGCGGTAGATAAGTCTAAGTGCTATTGCTATAAAGTGACTGCATCTGAAATCAAAGTCTTTCCTAGCTATTCCACTACAAAATCATAAACCTATCTGGACTGCACAAATCTGAAAAAGGAAGTTAGAATCTATGCTCCCTTTTTTGTATTTTTCTTTTTCCTTTCCTTTTTTTCATACTTACTTTACTACATTTCCTTTGTATGTGTTATGTGTATAAAATCCTTCAATGGACTGAAGAAATCTTGACAATTAGAAAGGGCTAGAACAGTGTTTCTCAACCTTGGCAACTTGAAGATGTCTGGACTTCAACTCCCAGAATTCCCCAGCCAGCGAAGAAGTCCAGACATCTTCAAGTTGCCAAGGTTGAGAAACACTGGGCTAGAATGTTCTGTATTTCCCTGCTGCCATCGTGTGGTTGTTTGGAGTTTTGCAGTCAAAGTAAGTGGCCCTAGCCGTGGGTGTTAGGCCTGTCAGAGCTTAAGAAAGTTCTAATAGGTTCTAATATTTCTACCGCATCAGATAGCAGTGAGGCGAGGATCATTCCCAGATTACAAAATATCATTATCCACAATCAACAAACTCCCTACCTATAGATTTCCTAGATGAAGCCTTAGTTGGTTATCTTCTATTTATCAGCAGATATTTAAGATCCAGTCAGAATGTCAGAACGAGGGGGGTGGTTTTATTTATTTATTTTCTTTATTTTTCTGGTAAAGGTTAAGGAAAACCTAGCAGGATGATCATTCAAAGTTACAATGGCATTGAAAAAGGTGACTTATGACTGGTCCTCGCACTTACAACGGTCTCAGCATTACCACAGTCATGTGATCAAAATTCAGGGGACTGGTAACTAGCATTTATTTATGATGGTTGCAGCACCCCAGGGCCCTATGGCCATTATTTGCAACCTTCCCAAGCAGCTTCCAACAAGTCAATGGGGGAAAGCCAGATTCATTTAATGATTATGTGATTCTCTTAACAACTGCAGTGACTCTCTTAATGACAATGGTGAAAGGAGATAAATTTGGGCACTGTTAACAACTGTTAACTGAGAGAGAAAGGAATGGAAATTCTAGTCCCAATTGTGGTCAACATTCAAGGTCTACCTGCATTCGAGAAAGAGGAAGGAAGGAAGGAAGTGTAAGAAGTTATCACCCAGCCTTCTCCCAGAAAAATGAAATATCCTAGGAAAAATAGAAAAGGTAGAATATTTCTCTGGATGTGAAAAGGAAGAAACATGTTTTAAAAGACAGAATAGCTGCCTGCAGCTTCCTGCCCATCCCCCTTTGTCAATGAGCCATTAAAGTCTGAGCTAGTCCGCTTTACATAATAAAGAGTTCTCCCCTTCAGCTCCAGAGTGATGGGATTAAGGCATGATAATATTGGCCCTTTACCCATTCACCACATGGCATCTGAGAACTCAACCAAACCTGGATTCAAAACGCAGCCTAGAGAGTTGCCCCTCCATGGCTCCATGGGAGTCTGACAACCAATCAGAATACAAGCTCAAGATCAAAGGCCAGAGAGGGCATAAAACCAGGGACTCAGCTTCTCTTCCTCCCTTCTCTTCTCTTCTCCACCAACATTAAAGCATGTGATCACCTTTTCTGTTCAGGACTCAAACCATGTGGTCCTGTCCACCATTAAAACCATCTTTCCAAGCAGCTTCCATGTCTCCAGTGTCTTTTCCCCACTTGGAGCTGAACCCAGAAGGACATTTCTTCCAACAGAAGGAAGGAAGGAAGGAAGGAAGGAAGGAAGGAACGAACGAACGAACGAACGAACGCACGAAGGAGAAAGAAAGAAAGAAAGAAGAGAAAAGAAAGAGAGAGGAAGGAAAGAAAGAGAAAAAGGAAAGAAAAAAGAAAGGGAGAGAGAGAGAGAGAGAAAGAAAGAGAGAGAGAAGATACATATAGGAATGGATATAATAGAGGAAAGTGTAGCACACAGAAATAATAGAAATGGGTTCATACTGTGTAGTAATGCGACAAGTTGGTTTCCACATAGTATAATGTCTAAACTTATCCACTGTGGATTGTAAGCTATAGTTTGCAGCTCATTGTGAAATGTGATACTCCATGCTTGCTTAATAAATGATGGTGTACTGCAATGTTTGAACCTTGCTAGATTAATTTCCCTAACCTGGTATTGTCCAGATCTCGTGGAACCATTTGCAGAATTCCCAGACAACATGGTTACAAACTACAGACAATTAGCTTACTATGGTGTAACCCCCTGGTTCTCAACCTTTACCCTTCATGCTGCCCTTCACAACCTCTATTGTTTTCTGGTGTCCCTCAAAAATCTGTTGCATTCATAATTTGTCTGGTGAAAAATAATGATTTTTCTCAGCGAGTTGAAAGTGGCATGATAGCCTGCGATTGCTCATAGTCTGTATATTTTTTTCTTTTGCCCCAGTCTCTTTGTCTCTGGTCAAGTAAAATGCCAGAATTCAAAATCACATTCCCAGATGTGATTTTATCGCCAGTATCATTTTTAGACATCCAACCAAGCTGTTTTAATACTAAACCTCTAAAAACATAAAGCATTCTTGCGATGAACTCATAGGTTATTTTCACATCAGCTAAACATCCTATGACTAGTTGCTTGGTCCATTTCATTACATATTTTTATTGCAATCCTTTGCTGGTTATATGTTGAGAAACAGTGGAACAATAAACTTTGAAATGCAAGGACTAATTGTATTATTTCCCCACAGGAAGACTGGCAGACAATTCTGGGCTCATATATAGATACTTTGTGATAGCCCAGACACGCAAACCCACACACAGTCAAAAGAGATTTGAAAGAAAAAAGTTTTACCTGGAGAGATTGCATGCATCCTAGTGAAATATGTAAATATTTTTCTATGAGGCTTATCCTTTGCTTTAAGAATCCATTATAACACAGAGCCATGTCAAACAAAGAAACTGCTCATGTTTAAGATTACAGAGCACGATTTGTAATCCTATGCACAGTTGACAGAGTGTAAGCTTCTCTGAACTCATTGGGGCTTATTTCTGACTATACATTCACCCCAGGAACCTTACATAAGGTAACTGAAGTGCAACTGTTAACTAAGCAATCATAGGCATCCAACAGAAGTCACAAAGTCATCATATCCCATGTTGTGGCAAGATGCCTTTCATGAGTGGCAATATGGCCGTCAAAAATCATCAGACTAATGACACAAATTATATAGAGTTTGCAGCAGTTGGGTCATAATCATATGTTGCAAATATTGCACATATGTAATGTGCCTCATTTACAGGATAATGTCCAGAGGTGGTATTCAGCAGGTTCTGACCAGTTCTGGAGAACCAGTAGTGGAAATTTGGAGTAGTCCGGAGAACCGGTAAATACTATTTCTGACTGACATCGCTTCCATCTATTCTCCAACTTTCAAGTGCCTACTGATTGGGAGGGAATGGGGTTTTTGTAGTAACCTTCCCTGGAGTGGGGGGGTGGGAATGGAGATTTTATAGTATCCTTTCCCTGCCATGCCCACCAAGCCATGCCACACGCATCAAGTCACGCCCACAGAACCAGTAAAAAAATTTGAATCCCACCACTGGATGAGATGGGATGGCATGGGATGGAACAGAACAGAACAGAACACTTTAGTTGGCCAAGTGTGGTTAGATATACAAGAAAATTTTCTCCAATGCATAAGCGCTTGATGTACATGCAAAACAACTGAGTAATAGTTTAGTTTAGTTTAGTTTAGTTTTATTGACCTTGTATGCCACCCACTCCCGAAGGACTCCAGGCGGCTTACAATAAAACAAGGGAAGGGGATAATACACAAAACAACATATTAAAATACACAACAGTCACAATTTCCGAGGGGCTAGATATTTCGAAAGCCCCCCGGCCTGCTGGAGCAGCCAGGACTTAACGGCTATGCGGAAGGCCGGGAGGGTAGTAAGGGTCCGGATCTCCACGGGGAGATCGTTCCAAAGGGCTGGAGCTGCGACAGAGAAGGCTCTCCCCCGGGGAGTCGCAGCCGACATTGGCTGGCAGATGGAATCCAGAGAAGACCTAACCTGTGTGATCTAATCGGTCTATGGGAGGTGATCGGCAGGAGGCGGTCTCTCAGGTACCCAGGTCCGATGCCATGAAGGGCTTTATAGGTAACGACCAGCACCTTGAAGTGGATCCGGAGACTAATGGGTAGCCAGTGCAGCTTGCGGAGGATAGGTGTGACGTGGGTGTACCTGGGTGCATCCACGATCGCTCGCGCGGCTGCATTCTAGACCAGCTGAAGTCTTCGAACACTCTTCAAGGGCAGCCCCATGTAGAGTTAATGATTATTAATAATCATAATAATGATGCCAATAAGTAGAAAAGATGAGAGGGATAATAGTAATACAGCCCTACTATATAGGTAACGATTCTTAGACATAAGTCAGTATTGTGGGTATTAGATGTTCAGCAGAGTGATTAGGTGTTCCTGCAGATGGTGTGTCTGGGCTAGGATTAGGAAAACCTGAATCAGGTCTATTTCAGCCAACAATTGCTTGTGGATAGTTTTGGAACAATCACCTGTCCTCCATTTCACAGGGATGTTGAAGCCAGCATAGAAAGTGCTGTACTAACCACTAAAAGTTCTGAAAGAAAGGTGGTCATAGTGTAGAAAAGTATGGTCCCAATTGTGGTCATAGGTCAAGAACTACTGTATTTTTCGGAGTATAAAACACACCTTTTTCCCTCAAAAAAGAGGGTGAAAGTCTGGGTGTGTCTTATACATTGAATACAGTGATTTTTTGCCTCCTGAAACCCCACCACCTTTACCAAAATGGCCGTGCATAGCCTTTATGAGGCTTTCAGGGTGCTCCTCGGGGCTGGGGAGGGCAGAAATAAGAGAAAAACAGACCATTTTTTGCTCAATTCCCCCCCCCCCAGCCTGCAGGAGCACTGTATAAGCCTCCTAAAGGCTATTCATGCCCCTTTTTTGAAAAAAAGACCCATTTTGGGGGGGAAATGGGCTGTTTTTTGCTTGTTTTTGGCTCCCCACCATCCTGGAGCACTCTACAAGTCTCCTAAAGACTATTCATGCCCTTTAAAAAAAAAATGGGCCTGCTTTCGTGAAAAATTGGCTCTTTTTGGGAGGTCTGCAGAGTGCAAAAACCGTTTTTAAAAATTTGCCTCTTCAAAATCTTGGTGCATCTTATACTCTGAAAAATACGGTAGTTGTATTCAAGGAAATGACTTGGAGAAACACAACAACTCTGTTGACTGATTTGATTGATACACACTTTTGATCAGCCTCCTTTAAGTGACAACTTACTTACCCAAGTCACATTCCAATGAAATAGCATAAGAACTATCCATAATGATCAGGAGCATCTGCAAAGGGTGTGTGTATGTGTGTCTGTCTGTCTGTCCAAAACAGTCAATTCAATTGTGTGTTTCAAAATCAGTCAATTAGTCAATGAGCATGTCTATGGAGGTTCTCAGTCATCCAGGTCATGGTTGCCCCAAAGGTGCTTTTTTCAAGAGACAATTGGACTTTCTGGTTTTTCTTTGAACAACTTTTCACTTCTCATCCAAGAAGCTTCTTCAACTCAATGAACAATGATTAAGCAAACCATGATTTGGCAGGTTTACATTGCTTTCTGCAACGTAATTGCACTTCGGCATTTCGAATCCCACCAGACTCAAGGTTGACACAGCCTTCCATCCTTCCGAGGTGGGTAAAATGAGGACCCAGATTGTTGGGGGCCATAGGCTGACTCTGTAAATCGCTGAGAGAGGGCTGTAAAAGCACTACGAAGCAGTATATAAGTCTAAGGGCTATTGCTATTGCTTTCATGTACATAAAAATAGTCAGTGCTTTGACCATGCAGGGGTGGATTCCATCTTTATTTTTATTTTTTTGACCTATTCTACAGATATCCCCCTGTATTGCCCTCCCTTGAAATCTTACTCTCTTTGTGATCACTATCAAGTAAGGAATATATTATCCAAACTTCTGTGAACCAGTGCAACCTTAACAGCTATCCTCTGGGAAGATGGTGAGATATTTGGAGATTACCACAAACATTTATGCTGAACTCCCAGTGAGATTTGTGTTGATGAAAAAGGCACAGATGTTGCCAAGCCACGTGTCAATGAACCCAGTAGCAACATGTGGTAGCCATGCACAATTACATCCAATTAGCCCTTGAAAACATTTCTTTAGTAAGACATTCTTGAAGTATTTGGCTAGAACAGGCATTCTGATACTGTAAATGAGTGAAAACAATTCAGTGCACTAAGTTTAAACAGTTGTTGGAGGACTGAGCTTGAAGTATACAAGAACAACATAACACAACACTTGACATTAATCGTTTGTGTAACCATAGTTCATTAAATAAGTTATTTCCCGATATAGTTCTGTCCTTTTATAGCTCATGTCTAGGGGCAGCCTTCAAAAATTTCAGCATGGGTTCTCTGCCCGGTTGCTGGGTGGGCGTGGCCTAGTCAGTCTCCTGCACCATGGCCGGATCAGTTTTCGTCTTCCCCAGACTCTGGAGGCTTTCCTTGAGCCTCTGGGAGGATGAAAATTGCTTCCCCCAGGCTTTGGAGTCCACCCAGAGCCCAGAAATGAGCCCATTTCAGGACTTCCTGAACATCTAGGAGGCCCGTTTTCCCCCCTCCTCATGCCTCCACACGGGCCCTGCACTTATCTCATATCCAAAACGGGAGGTGTGTAGACTCCTGGGATGGGAGGGGCAGGGAGGGGTGGGCAGGGCCAGCCAGGGCTGGGATTTGGAGGTTCTCCAAACCGGCCATAATGTTAGCTATGGGTTTTCCCAAACCCGGGCAAACCTATAGCAGCCCACCGCTGTCCATGTTTTGGATAGAGAAAACAATTGGTTTGAAAGAGGGGTAAAAATATATTTATCTCTGTTAGAATTGAACAACAGTGGGGGGAGGAATAAGATGCCACTTATCTCCAGTTAAAAACATAGCAAGGGCTATTTTTTTCCAAGAAGATTCCACAACCAATTGAACCTTGATTCAGGTGACCCCGAGGCAGTGGTGGAATACGACCAGTATGCCCCGGTATGGGTGTACCAGTGCCTGCTGGGAGCACCAGGTACCATTCTGGTACGGTGCTCCAGAGGGCCCGCCTGCCCACCTGCGCTCCTTACCTGTATTTGAGCTGTTTGCGGCTTCCCCGCACGCGCATGGAGAGTACGGCGCCTGCACGATGCTCCGCCGAGGAGCTGGAGCGCTGCTGAGGCATTGCGGAGCATTGCAGGCGGTAAGTATGCATGCACGTGTACTGCGCACGTTCATGTGGTGGACGCCCGGCCCCGTTGCACCATACAGGTTGCAATGGGATCCGGAACCCACCACTGCCCTGAGGGCACAGATAAACCCCCAAGTGGCTTCAACAGCTCTCAGAAAGAGCACTAACGACCAGATGAAGCGGGGGAACCCTTGCAGGGCAGAGCTGAGGATTATGCCCAATTCTTAGCGGACAAAATTGCTCGGTTTCGGTCGGACTTGGACTTCATCCCCGCAGTTCCAGCCGAGGCACAAGAGGATCAGGTGGAACATCTCTGGGTTGAGTTTCAGGATGTTACCCCCGGGGATGTGGACAAGGCCATGAGGGCTGTAAGTGCCTCCACCTGCGTACTGGATCCGTGTCCCTCATGGCTGGTTACTAACAGTAATGAGGTGACACGAGGCTGGATCCAGGCGGTTGTGACCGCCTCTCTTCGGGAGGGGAACTTCCCCGCCGCACTGAAAGCAGCGGTGGTGAGACCCCTCCTAAAGAAGCCATCCTTGGATCCAGCTGTTCTTAATAACTATCGCCCAGTCTCCAACCTTCCCTTCCTCGGGAAGGTTGTTGAGAAGGTGGTGGCCTTTCAGCTCCAACGGTCCTTGGAGGAAGCAAACTATCTTGACCCCTTCCAGTCAGGCTTCAGACCCGGTTACAGCACAGAAACCGCTTTGGTCGCATTGACCGATGATCTCTGGAGAGCCAGAGATGGAGGATTCTCCTCCATCCTGGTTCTCCTTGACCTCTCAGCGGCTTTCGATACCATCGACCATGGTATCCTTCTGCGACGACTGCGGGAGGTGGGAGTGGGAGGCACCGTGCTGCGGTGGTTCTCTTCCTACCTCTCGGACAGGTCGCAGTCGGTGTTAGTGGGGGGGCAGAGATCGTCCCCTAGGCCCCTAACATATGGGGTGCCTCAGGGCTCGGTCTTATCCCCCCTACTATTCAACATCTACATGAAACCGCTGGGAGAGATCATCTGCAGGCACGGGATCAGATACCACCAATATGCGGACGATACTCAATTGTATCTGTCCGCCCCGTGCCAACTCAATGAAGCGGCAGACGTGATGAACCGAGGCCTGGAGGCTGTTATGGACTGGATGAGGGCTAACAAGCTTGTGCTCAACCCAGAAAAGACCGAGTGGCTGTTGTGTTTCCCTCCCAAAGATTCCACCAATATTCCATCTCTCAGGCTGGGGGGTCAAATTCTATACCCCTCAGAGAGGGTTCGCAACTTGGGAGTCCTCCTAGATCCACAGCTATCGTTTGACCATCACTTGACGGCTGTGGCTAGGGGGGCATTCGCCCAGGTTCGCCTGGTGCGCCAGTTGCGACCCTACCTGAATCGGGAGGCACTCACAACAGTCACTCGGGCCCTTGTGACCTCTAGGCTGGAATACTGCAATGTGCTCTACATGGGGCTGCCCTTGAAGAGCATCCGGCGTCTTCAGCTGGTACAGAACGCGGCCGCGCGAGCGATTGTGGGTGCACCGCGGTTCACCCACATTACACCTATCCTCCGCGAGCTGCGCTGGCTACCTGTCGATTTCCGGATGCGCTTCAAGGTGCTATTAGTCACCCATAAAGCCCTGCATGGTAGTGGATCTGGATACTTGAGAGACCGCCTTCTGCCAATTACCTCCCTGCGACCAATTAGATCACACAGATTGGGCCTCCTCTGTATTCCATCGGCCAGCCAGTGTCGGCTGGCAACCACAAGGAGGAGGGCCTTCTCAGTAGTAGCCCCGACCCTTTGGAACGAACTCCCCGTGGAGATTCGTACCCTCACCACCGTCCAGGCCTTCCGCACAGCCTTGAAGAACTGGCTAGCCCGTCAGGCCTGGGGATAAAGATAGTTGCCCCTCCCGAATGATGAATGCATGTTGCCTATTGTTTTTATTATATGTGTCTATGTTACTGTTTGCATTTCCCCTTCCCTGATTTTATGTGAGCCGCCCTGAGTCCCCTCAGGGAAAAGGGCGGCCTACAAATTTCAATAAAATCAAAAAATCAAATCAAATGACTGCAAAGAAATACAATCCTTCCATTCCCCACCCCACCCATCCTATGAGAACCTATCCTTCCATCTCCCCACCATCAGAACTGATGAAGATGAAGCTTCTTGGATGAGAAGTGAAACATTTTCTTCTTCCTCCTCAAGGAAAAAAAAAACAATCCAGTTGCCTTTTGAAGAAAAAAAGCGCCTTTAAGTTCTGTCCTATTCTTACATAGTTCTGTCCTATTAAACAAATTTAATAGAGCTAGCATGGCTTGGAAGATGGCTTTAGAGAACAACTTCTTTAAAAGTAAATTCTTTGCTGCCATCTTGAGGTCACTGGGAGTTTTGCAGCACGTGAGTTAGAAGGTTTTAAATTGTTCTGCTTCTTTTAGAAATATATATTTGGAACCCACACCAATGAATAGCTAACATTTAAAGAGTTACACGTTTTTTGAGCTAACTCTGGTAAGTTTGAGGAATGCATGAAACCCCTTAATTAATATAGTCACCTAAATGAAAGAAGAATCCAAACTTAAGCAGAAAAGTGTAGACAAAAATTCCTGTGAACTTATATTGTTATTTGTATTTGAGATCAATCCGAAAAAAATTGTTGTCACCCCCACAAAAGTGAGTAGGGCAGATATTTGTTTTTAAATCCCTAATGTTCTAATAGGAGATGCACAAACACTGATTATTTTCTTTATCATAGTACGCATTATGAGCTTTAGATCACGGCCGCTGTCTAGAAATGCTGGTAGGATCCCTATGGCTTTACAGACATCCCTGAGTTAAAATTCCTTGAGTTTTGAGTCAAAATAGCCAATTGGGAGGAATGTTGAAGGCAGTAGTTTGGCAATAGCTGGAAAATCTCACGTTCCCATGCCTGTGAAAATATTGTATTATTAGCCCGTGATTTGCCAGGGTTTTTTCAACATCATACCCTAAACCTACCTCTGATCCATCTAGTTCTAGATTGAGGACAGGTTTATGTAGTCGATTTCATTCTTATTTGGCCTCTACTACTGTCTCCAATCCCAGACCATCAATATTTCTTCCAATTCCAACCCATGAAATACCCACTGGAATTTTTATCCTTCCAATTTTATCCCCAACCACTCAGAAATCCTTACATTGCTTCCTAAGAGATTGTTCTAAGACTTAAACATTTTAAATACTTAAAATATTGCTATAACATTAAGGGCATTGTTCATATTGAATTATGTTTCCCTATTGTTAGAATACATAGAAGAAAAGAGAGATTGCAGACACGCAGGTATACCAATTAAGGGGGGGGACTCTATAAATTATACATGTGTTATATAATATGTACTTTGCATTAATTTATAAATTGTATTTACACTGTCTCCCATTAGCTTGCTGTCTCTTATAAAATCTGAGCTTAGTCAAAAAATCTAATGCCAAAGTTAACAACTTACTCCTGTATTATCTGCCTGTCCTTTTAGGTCCTTAATGGGACAGCTACCTCTAGTACTTTAAATATCAGCAGGAAATTCTATTCTATCTATGGAGAGACCATACACTCAAATATTTGTCACTGCAGTTGAGACTGGCCTCTTCCACGTTACATTTTAAGAAAGGGAGTTAAATCTTTTAGATGATTTCATGCTTAATTTTAATATTTCCAAAATGTAATTTTTTTAAATTTATGCATCACACAAGAGAGAGAGAGAGGGAGGGAGGGAGAGAGGGAGGGAGGGAGGGAAAGAGAGATTTTCTTTGTAAGCTATCCAAAGCTATCCTAACAGTTTTGGATAGCTTACAAACAATATATTAGCTATCCAAAGCTGTTAGGACAGCAGGATACAGTTAGTATGTATTTATAAATAAATCAGCTTACATTAGTTTTCAGTTTTCCATTCTTTATCATACAGGAAGACTGTCTTTGTGGTGTCACAATGGCACTAATGTGGTGGTATATTGAAGAACAAGGAAAAGAAATACAAATGGTGAGAGCAAATCTATCCAGATCAACAGAATTCTTCTGAACTAATGTTTGTGCTGCAGAATTTAATGTAGACCGTCTTCACAATTCAGTACAGTTTATGAAAGTCCAGCAATGCAATTTTAGAAGTGAATGTTAGAAATCGCAGTAGGCTTCTGAATTGTATCTCTTGGTCATCCTTCAGATAAAAGCACCAATTGCTTGACATTTTTACAAAACCTCACATCAACGTATTTTGGTTGGATTTTACAAATCTGTGGCTGTGTTTCCCCAATGCGCCGAACCATGAAATAGCAACCCTACCAGCTTGGCCACCACAGCAGGCTCAACTGTGGCCAGAAAGTTTGTTGCTTCTGTTGCCAGTGATGAACGTCAGTTAAAGTTTCGTGTAATTTCAGTGTTTCTCAAACTCAGTTGTGGCAAAGAACATCTTAAGATGCTTCCAAAACTCCTGGCTGGAAAAGGGTCGGCCACTCGATCCAAGCCTTCGGGTTGGAGTTCCTCTCCTCGCCTTCGTCCTTGGGCTGCTCCAGCAGGTCCAGGCGAGAGGTTTCTACACCTGAGGCTGGGAGGCGGGGCTCTGTGGGCGGGGCTTCGAAGAAAGGAGCATCTCCCTCCACAGTTTCCCCGATTTACCTGCTACTCGGCTCCTTGGACTTCACCTGCCCGTCGGTGGGGAAGGCGGGCGAGAGCGAGCGCAGCTGTGCTCCAGCCTCCGGTCGACCGGCCCTTTGAGCTCTTAGTGATGCCGGCTCTTTGGAATTGGGGGAAGGGGGGGTAGCGGGGCGGCTTCCACCAAAGTGTGGTGTTAGGTTACCTAGCCAAGAAAATGTAAGCCTAAGATGCAGGGCCAACTTCAGAAGCCTTCTCCGTTGCTTGCCATGTAAATAATACACGATAGGTCGAGCCGCTGACTTCAGCCGAGAGATATTTGCTGGAGCTTCTAGCGTTGTTTGATGTGTGTGTGTGTGTGTGTGTGTGTGTGTGTGTGTGTGTGTATGAGAGAGAGAGAGAGAGAGAGAGAGAGAGAGAGAGAGAGAGAGAGAGAGAGAGAGAGAGACCAGCTAGTTTGTGTGTGTGTGTGTGTGTGTGTGTGTGAGAGAGAGAGAGAGAGAGAGAGAGAGAGAGAATGAGAAAGACTTGTGTGTGTGTGTGTCTGTCTGTCTGTCTGTCTCTTTCTCACTCTGTCTCTGTGTGTGTGTGTGTTTAGGTCGCGGGCGAATCAGAGGCGCCGCTGCAAGAACGTCACCGACCTCGAGCCCTATAAAGGCACCTCCAGTCTCACTTTTCCCTTGCAAAGAGACCGGGCAGGCGTGTGTTTTCGACGGCTGGAGCGACCACTTCTGCCCCCTGGTGTAAACGCGTGAGCTACACCTCCCGAGGCAGGAGATCGACAGCTTTCCTTCCCTCTTTCCTTTTCCTTTCTCCTTCCTTCCTTTCTCTCTCTCTCTCGCTCTCTCCCGCTTTCTTCTCCCCGTCCTCTTCGATTTCTTGCGGATTTTATACCGAGTTACCTGGGCGAGGAAGGAAACTCCCGAAGCGCCCGTCCGCCTCGCCACCAGGGTGGATTTGCAAGAGCCGCCGTTGACCGGCCCTTGGGAGCGACACGGCGTCGCACGTGGATCTATCTCGGGCGTCCGCTGGCCGTCGCAGCCCCGCTCTAGTACCACCTCCGAAGAGCCCTGCCTTGCCTGGATCCCCTTCCCGCCGGCCCGCCTCGCTTTCTCCAGGGCTCCCCGCAGTCGCCTCTTCCTCCTCTTCCTCCGCCGCCCGCTTCTCCCTGGACCAGCTGGCGTCGCAAGCCCCCCCTGATGTCTCCACGGGACTCCCCGCCGCTGTTGATGGGGTGTCTCTCTCCGCTTTCCAACCAGCGCCTTGGCAACGGTAGGATCCCGAGCCAGGCTTTCCTGTCAGGCGGCGCCCGGCGCGGCCAGGCGGGCTTCTCGCCCCGTCTGTCCTGAGCTTGGAAGTGCGCGAAACCCGGCTCGCTCAGAGCCCCAGCTCCCCCCCCCGGGGGGGAAGGAGGGAGTCCCCGGCTGCACCTGCGGGGGGAGGGCGCGGAGCCGCAGCAGAAGCTCCCTCCCCCGCCTGGATCGCCAGCGTCAAGTCAGCCGAAAGCAACCTCTCTCTCCCACCCCAACCCACCCAACCCCCCGCGCCCACCCACTTGGAGGATCGCGGGCGCCCGGGGCTCCTTTTCGCATCTCTCGGAGCTTGGAGAGCGGGCAAGTCTGGCGTTCATGTCACCCCGGGGCCTGGGAAGGAGACCAGCTCAAAGGTGAGGAGGAGGAGAAGTCGGGCGGCCTGCCGGCCAAGCAGCGACCCACCCAAGGCTCGGTTGGGGAAGCCTCGAGGGTTTGGGGACAGGTTGTGCGCCGCGGGTTGGGGAGGGACGGCGTTTGGGATTTGCTGCTAGGGCAGAATTTGTGAACTAAGTGCGAAGGATCTGTTTCTCTCTCCCTCTTTCTCTCTCTCTTTCTCTTTTTTTCTCTCTTTCTCTCTTTTTCTTTCTCTCCCTCCCTTTTTCTCTCTCTCCCTTCCTCCCTCTCTCTCTCCCTCTTTTTCTTTCTTTCTTTCTCTCTCATTCTCTTTCTCTCTCCCCCTCCCTCTTTCTCTCTCCCCCTCTCTTTTTCTTTCTATTTCTCTCTCCCTTTCTTTCTTTCACTCCCTCCCCTCTCTTTCATTCTCTCTCTCTCCTATCCTCTTTTCTATCCACAAAAGTGTTTTTAGCAGAGTTGAGCGTGCATCTTATCTATTCGATCTGGGCTGATTTCTTTTTCTCCCCACAACTCTTCTTCTGTTGGGATCCACTATTCGCAAGGCTTTGCCCGCCTGGTTTTGTGGTGGGGAAGGGGATCCCTAGAAGTTTCTGCCTTGGTAACCGGTTGGTTACGGTTAGGGTTAGTCGAGGAGGAACAACACACACACACACACACACACACACACACACACACACACACAGAGAGAGAGAGAGAGAGAGAGAGAGAGAGAGAGAGAGAGAGAGAGAGAGAGAGAGAGAAGCTTCAGAATATTACAACCCAAAGTTTTTGTTTTGTTTTGTTAACTGCTCTCCTGGAAGGAATGCTACAGGTCCCAGGTATCAAGCGATTCCCAAAGACTTGGGGGACAATTTTAGAAAGATGGTTAATCTAGGACCAAGGGATTGAGAAATACTAGGAGTTGGTATCCTCCAATGGAATCTCCCCAGGGGTGGGGTCTGCCCCTCCTTCTCTTTGCTCCGTCTCCAGCATGGGCAGCATTGGCCAAAGCACATCCTTTCTTTTAAATTTGGCATGTATACCTCTTAATACAACAGAATCAATTCACTGATCCAGATGACTGTAGCAAGATTACTTTAGCTCCCTTTTTTCTTTTTCCTTTTCTTCAATGCCTGGAATGGTTTACTGGCTGGCTCTCTGCCTTAAATCCCAAGAATCAATTCCTGCAAGGGTGGGTACATACGTGTCACATTTCTGTCCCTCTTAGTTGAGATTGTCCCTCTTCTACTTTTATCTTTGGGTCAGTCATGCAAGGTAGATAAAACTGAGGGAGGGGTTACTGGTTCTAAATCACCCAATGAATTTCTTGGAACTTGGAACCGGGTCTTCCCCCCCCCCCTCCATCCCCCCAATCTGGTGTTTCAGCTCTATATTCTGGAAGAGTTTGTGTGAAGGGCTATCGGGTCATGGATTAGTGCATTAATCACATTCTTCCCTGTCTATTCAGAAATAACACTGATTCCGTTCCGGGATTTTTCCTCCCAAATAAGTCTAGCATCAAAGCTTCCTTTTTATTTATTTTTTTGTTCTGCCAAATTCTTTCATGAAGGCGCTGATCTGGAACATGTGTGTAGTTTGTTTCTTAGCCTTAGTTTCTGATTTGGGGAGAAGAAATACTGGGCCGTGACTGAGCCCAGTTTGCCTATTTATTTCCCCCCCTGCAAAATTAAGCTTTGAAAAAAAAATGTGTGTTAAGGATCAGCAATAAACTTGCTTGTGAGTTTCAAGATCTTGATGAGGTGATGGGCGAAGAAACAATATACGGTGTTATGGTGGCTCAGGGGCTAAGAAGCTGAGCTTGTCAATGAGAAGATCAGCAGCTCAGTAGTTCAAATCCTTAATGCCACGTAATGGAGTGAGCTCCCGTTACTTGTCCCAGCTTCTGCCAACCTAGCAGTTCAAAAGCATGTAAAAATGCAAGTAGAAAAATAGGGACCACTTTTGGTGGGAAGGTAACAGCGTTCCATGCGCCTTCGGCGTTTATTCATGCCAGCCACATGACCACAGAGACATCTTTGGACAGCACTGGTTCTTCGGCTTTGAAACTGAGATGAGCACCGCCCTCTAGAGTCGGGAACGACTAGCACATATAAGCGAGGGGGACCTTTACCTTTTTAGGGTAACTAGGTTAAAGACCCTCCTGTCAAAAAAGGTTTAGAATTGAAAGCTTTTGCTAACGTAGCATCAACAGTTTCTAGCCCGCCTGACTTTTCCCTCTTGATGTTTTCTTTTCCCCCCTCTTTTTCAGAGCGCCCAACAGAGCTAGGGAGGAGAAAGACGAATGCCTAAAAGTGTGTTTAGGGCAGCGTTTCTCAGCCTAGGAAACTTTAAGCTGTGTGGACTTCAACTCCCAGAAACCAAGGCTGGCTGGGGAATTCTGGGAATTGAAGATCTACACATCTTAAAGTTGCCAAGGTTGAGGAGTTTCCCAAGGCAAGCAGATAGACATTAACGGCAGCCCTCTGTGCTAAGCAAAAGCCAAAACCATTCAGGAGAAGAATCTAAATACCCCCTTTCTCTGAGTACACCGATCCCCCCAACATGCCTTGATCTCCTTTCCCCTCCATTTGCAGAAAACAGGAAGACATTCCTGTATGCCATTCACTGCCTTTATTCAGTCTCTTGGAAATCCCAGCCCAAATATGCTCTGTTGCATCTGCACTAGAAAAGGTAACCAGATCCAAGTATGCAGAGAGATACTTTGGCTGGGCCTCCCGGAGACTAGTCAAAGCAGGAATATGATGTATGTGTATGTATGTAATAGGTATGTGTGCATACTTGAAAGCCTGGCCTGTGTGTGGCATTAAGGCAGGCAATAGCATCATGGAAAGATATAGAATAGGTAGTCCCAAAGATGCTTTTTCAAGAGGCCACTGGACTTTCTGGTTTTTCTTTGAAGACGTTTTGCTTCTCATCCAAGAAGCTTCTTCAGCTCTGGACTCCATCATCATCAGAGCTGAAGAAGCTTCTTGGATGAGAAGCAAAAAGTCTTCAAAGAGAAATCAGAAAGTCCAGCTGCCTCTTGAAAAACCGTGATCTGGATGACAGAGAATCTCCATAGACATAGAGAACAGGTAGTACCTGGTTTAACCGTAACTGTGAGAAGGATCTAGGTGTCCTAGTGGATCACCTTTAATCCCTTCCAACCCTGTTATGTTATCTCTATGTCTGTAATAAAAAGTTTCATATGGAGTTAGCATATCTCAGAGCAGCTTTGTGTAAATCATGGGGCAGAGTAACAGTCTCTAAGATTGGATGATAAGTTGAGCTGGTCGTTTTCCAAAATATTAACCCTTTTGACCTCTTTGATTAAGGGACTTTGCACTGACTTAAAAAGAGATACTTGTTCCCATGACAAGTTAAACCATGGTTACCCAAGCTGTGATTTAGAGAATGAACATGATTTTTTGGGTTCTCATGAGCCTCAGGACCTAAGAGTACCTGGGCTGGGTTTGCCCCATTAGTCAAGGCTGAGTCATCTGTGACTCAGTATGTTATGTGAAAACTATTGTCATATCTTGGGGGATTTTAAGGTTCAGAAGGGAAGAGACCCACAGAATCTATCATTTCATCAGGCACTCAACGTGCCCATTAAATTCAGCAGCAATGATTAATACCCGTAGCAAATTAAATCTGAACCTTTATTGCCAGATGAGTTAAAATGCTTGAGTAGCAATAGCTATAGACTTATACACCACTTCACAGTGCTTTACAGCCTTCTCTAAGCGGTTTCAGGGTTAGCATGTTGCCCCCAACAATCTGGCTCCTCATTTTACCAAACTCAGAAGGATGGAAGCCTGAGCCAACCTCACTGAGCCAGTGAAAATCGAACTGCTGACAGTTGGCAGTCAGCAGAATTAGCCTGCAGTACTGCATTCTAACCACTCTGCCAGCACAGCTCTTCATAATATTTATTTATTTATTTGTTTGCTTGTTTGTTTGTTTGTTTGTTTGTCTTGTATGCCGCCCACTCCCGGAGGATATATTTAAGGTGCTTTCTAAACTACCTGGTTGATATTGCAACATAAACAGGATTCCTCCATTGGGAAGAACATCTGGACTGCTTCAATTTTACACATTCAGAAATGGGTACTGAGCAGTGGTGGGTTACAGGCGGTACGGGCATACCGGTGGCAGCTGGGTGGAGTGGCCATTGTACCGGAACGGTGTTTCCGCTGGGCCTGCCCGCCCTCATTCCTCATCTGTTTTTAACCTAGCGGGCCATTTGCGCATGCAGGCGCAGCGTACAGTGCCTGCGCAACCTCCGCTGAGCAGCTGGAGCATCGCAGGGCGGGGGCATGTGCATGCGTGTGCAGCGCGCGTGCCCATGGTGGATGCCCGGCCCTGTCGCAGAGTACCGCTTGCAATAGGATCCGTAACCACCACTGGTATGGAGGGAAGTACTTCCCTCTCCCTGCTAAACTATTTTGCCATATTTGGGTTAGGCTTTGAAAGACAGTATCCATAGCAATATGAAGTTGCCTTTTCTAAAGTTCTATATAGGTTAGCATACCCATGATCCATCCCAAACTGACTAACGGGTTCTATGTATTTACAAAGGGGAGGAGCTGAGTGCAGTGACTGGAAGAAGCAATTTGTTTCTACTACCCTCTAGTGGTAGTTTCAAACAGTTGTTTGTTTGTTTTTACACAAATCAGTATCTCAGCCTTTCCCAGCCTGGTGTCCTCAAATGTGTTGGGGAAGACGGAACTAGTTCAAATTCCTAAAAGGAAATGTGCACAATTAGTCAAAGATGGTGATCCACCAGCCAAATCAGAGGCGTGGCATGGTTTAATTGCTCTCCAGATCTGGTTTGGAGCATCCAAGTAGGGGCACAATAGAAACCAAGATGAATGAAGTCCAAATTAGTGGTTTAATAGTGGTGGGATAATTTATTGGCAAACCTGTAGGTGCCGGATATTAGCACTTCTTTATTCTTGGCTTTTAGGATGGGGTTCTAAGAATGATGTTTTGTTTGTTACTGATCCCATCCTTCCCCACGACTTGTTCCATTATTTTTTTTCCTACAAAGGAAGAAAACTTGGAACTTCTGCTTAATGCCTTTACGAGCACTGGAAGGCCCATTTCACTGCATCCAAACTATTTACTCTCAAATAATTGTTGTTTTCGGTGAAAAGTTCACATGTGAATTATTTGAGAACGAGTGAAATTTGGTCTTCCCCTTTTCTGGATGCTGAACCCAGTGCAGGGAAAATAGGATGGTGGATCAAAACAACCGACTCCTGAATCCAAGTAGAAGTTTAGACACTGCATGATAGGGGTTTGGTGGGAAACAAGACATTTATAAATAAAGTACCTTTAGTTTTTAGATTCTTTTTAAAAAGGCAGGTATAAATGAAGAACAGCTGTCAGGCCTGGGAGCCATCTTTTACATTGGGCCTTCAGGCCTGCCACATTTTCTACTGTGGGGAAATGGGAGGGGGATTATATGGAGTGGGATAGATATAGTCAAAATAACATTCCTCTCTCAGAGAGTCAAGGTCATCCTGCCCTGCACCTAAAGTGGCGTGACTGGGAGGCATCTCCAGTTGGGACAGTTGCATATGATGGACATGTTGGTGCTGGGCAGGGACTTGAACTTTCACTTGGGTGGGGAAAACCTGGAAACCTTCAGATTCGGGTTTTCCCAGATGTGCCAATATGACATCTCTAATAAAATGGGACTTTGAGGAAACTCAAAGCCTCAGAGTCTTCTTTCATTGGGGATGTTACTCGGAAGCCTGACAACAGTCTTTGCTGTTGCAGCTCTGGTAAAATCTTGGCCAACCTGAGTAGACTGGAGTGGATTTAATTGTCCAAATTGTGACTCACAATAAAGGAACTTTATTTATCACTTGCACATTCAGTTCTCCATGATAGAATGTTGCTCAACGTTGCCACCTGACCCATGAAAGACGATTATACCCCCAAAGTCTAAATGATTTATTTTGATCCTTCCATAGAGCAATTCTAGTCTATTAGAGCCTCTAATGAATAGAGCTACACTTTGTTTTATAGTTCCTTCACCACCACCATCCTTGGAGAAGGAATCTTATTAGAATAACGTGATTAATTCACTGAAATAAGATTAGAAAAATGCAGCTCTAGGAAGGGAGAACAGAGAATGGAAAAGAAGAAGAGTGAGTTATCAGAAAGTTATCTGTTTGTAGTAAGTTGTTATGGTGTGCATTCCAGGGCTAACAGTGAAATGTTTCTGGACACAAGACTCAGAATTTGGTTTCCTTGGAAAGAGTTAACTGAAGATTGCAAGGGGGGGGGACTAAAACACAAATATATTAGCTATATAAACCGCACTTGTAGGACAGAGAAGCATTCCCTAGCACAGAAAAAGTGGAAGTAAAAGTAGATAAATTTATATCTGCTTTTAAAATTTATATCTAATAAAATCATACTAAAAGGAAAAAATAGCGAAGAGGCTTATTGATCTTAAAGACAAGGTAAGATTTTGTACATAATATATAAAGCTTAGGTCATCATGAATTTGTTACTCTTTAAAGAATCACATTTTTTTCTACAGCTGACAAACATGGCTATCCCTCTGAAAACCATAATCACGACTACTGCAACACGCTCTACATGGGGCAGCCCTTGAAGAGTATTCGGAGACTACAGCTGGTCCAGAATGCAGCCGCGCGAGCGATTGTGGATGTGCCTCGGTACACCCACGTTACACCTATCCTCCGCGAGCTGCACTGGCTGCCTATTGGTCTCCGGATACGCTTCAAGGTGCTAGTTGTCACTTATAAAGCCCTACATGGTATTGGACCTGGGTACTTGAGAGACCGCCTTCTGCCAATCTACCAATGGATCCCATAAATCCATTAGATCCCACAGATTAGGCCTCCTCCGAATTCCATCTGCCGGCCAATGCCGGCTTTCGACCACCCGGAGGAGGGCCTTCTCTGTGGCTGCTCTGGCCCTTTGGAACGATCTCCCCATGGAGATTCGGACCCTCGCCACCCTTCAGGCCTTCTGTATAGCCATTAAGTCCTGGCTGTCCCAGCAGGCCTGGAGGTCTTGAGTTCCACCCCTTCTCAAATTTGGTTGTGCTTGTTGTGTTTTTAAATTGTTTTGTATTGTCTTGTTTTTGTCTTACTTTTTGTATTTGTTCCCCTCCCCTTGGCTTTTGTTCAGCCGCCCTGAGTCCCTCTGGGAATAGGGCGGCATACAAATCGAATAAATCCAATCCAATCCTTACCCTCAACTGAGTGCTACAAAAATATGAATAATTTTATATTCTGGGATCTTTCAGGACATATCTTGGTTAAGATCTGGCCAAATCTCCTGTCTTTTTGAGGAAAAAATACTATTGCCTTCCTGAGATTCTGCTTCTGAAGATATGAGAAAGACCTATAACTGTGATGGCGAACCTATAGTATGCGTGCCAAAAGTGACATAACAAGTCATGTCGCCCAGCACGTGTGGCCGTGCCTGCTTTTCTGGTGTGCATGTGTATTTGATGATCAGCCGTCTTCACAAGTGCAGCAGTGTTGAAAACCAGTGTGCGCATGCGCGCCAGAACCCTGAAGTTCAGCTTTTATAAAGTGTGATCCCTTTGTGCGCACAGCAGTGCCAAAAACCAGTCTGCGCATGCATGCCGGCCAGCTGACCATTGGACACGCATGCGTATTAGAACCTGGAAGTTCGGCTTTTCCAGAGTGCGTCCCTGACAAGCGTAAACATGCACGCAAACATTTCCACATCACCGACCTATAGCAAGAATGGAAATTAATTTGATGGGCAGCCTGTAAATATTTATGAACTACACCTCCCAGCATTTTTTACTACTAACCATTCAGTAATTTTATTACTTACTTTAGTAACAAAGTAGGGTTCCACCACAAAACCGCGGTAGAATAAAGCGCGCTCGACGAAAGCGCGTACATGACGTCATCACAGCACGATGAAAACAGCACGCTGTGAGCGGTAAACTTAAAATTAACGCGTAAAACTAAACCTAACCCCCCCTAAACCTAAGCCTAACCCTTAACCTAACCCTAAACCTAACCCTAAACCTAACCCTAAACCTAACCCTTAACCTAACACTAAGCCTAACGCTAACCCTAAGCCTAACCCTAACGCTTAACGTAACCCTAAACCTAACCCTTAACCTAACCCTAACCCTTATCTTTATGTGAATCGGCTTGCTTTAATTTAATTTTAATTTTAATTTAATTTATTTTTAATTTTATTTGTCGCGCTGCTGATGACGTCAGGTACGCACTTTAATCGGGCGCGCTTTAGTGGACCGCGGTTTTGATGGGTCACGACAAAGTAGTAACTTTACTACTAACCATGCAGATTAGAGTTCTCCTAACTTCTGGTTCATCAACATTTGTAATACTATTTGTTTCCCACCCTTGTTTTAAGGTAAACTAGCATAAGCAAGACCCAATTTTCCTCAAGGACGTGCTTGAGATTTTTCAACTTGTAGAACTAAATAGATCTAAAATTGTTGGTATGCAATATTTGATCTACTTAGGCATTCTTTCCGTTTTCTGTTCCTCTCTAACAGTGACAGTCATCACAAATAGCACAAGAGAGAAGCAAATGTTTTTTCTAACGTTCTATCAACATGGAAATGATTTATTGTACTGAAAAATCTCATGTCTGTTTCACTTGGCTGCCAGTTAAACAAAGACTCAAGGCAAAGTCTAAGGCTAGGTGCCAGGAAAGAAATAGACAAGGGGCCTCCACATTGCTTAGGCATTGTCAATTTGATTCCAGTGCAAGGTCTCTCGGGGTTGCTAGTCTGAAATGTACCTTTACATCCTTTGACAGAAGAAAGGCAAATTCAACTGTTAGACCAAATAAGCTGGAGGCAGTGGTGGGATTCAGCCAGTTCGCACCACTTTGGGAGAACCGGTTGTTAATTTTCTGAGCAGTTTGGTGAACTGCTTGTTGGAAGAAACCATTAGGGCAGAGAGACGGTTGTTTCATTATTTGAATTCCACCACTGGCTGGAGGGTGTTGAGAAGTAGAAAGATAGGGTGGGGCAGAGATTTGTTTAAAACGTACTTTGTAATTCCATTGTAGTTGCTGTCTTTAGGTGCAACAGGAGACTCAAATCTTCCGTCCTCTCCCGATGGCTTTATCTAACAAGCAGACAATCCCATTTCTGGGGTTTTAGAGGCACTCAGAATAGAATTAGCAGAGTAGCACAGGTTTCAAGCAATAGTAGCTTATTTCTGAGTAGGTCATAATTTTCAAGATGTTCTTCTCACTTTGTTGAGTCATAGAGGTGCTTAGTCCAAATATGACAACGTCCTATAAAAGTGATGGTGAACCTTTTTGGCACCAAGTGCCGAAAAGTTTGCACGGAAATGTCGCACGCGTGTGTGCACTCGTTGGGGCCGCATTCCAAACTTCCAGGTTCTAGCACACATGTATGCCTGACAGTCAGCTAGCCAGCATGCATGCGCAGGCTGGTTTTCAGCTCTCCTCTCAACTTGGTCCAGATCTTGTCATTGTTTTAGTGTGGTGCTCAGAATCAGTACTTTACTCCAAATGAGGTCTGCCCTGGGTGAAAACAATTCCTCGTTTCCTATTTAGCTGAACTCTATGATCCTGTTAATGTCCCTCAAAGTAGAACTGCCAATTGCATCGTGTTGTAGCACCATGTTTAACTTGTCGTTAACAAGGACACCCAGTTCACTTCTCATGTGTTTGCCAAGTCCTTGTGCTTACATTTTTCCTGCCCGATGCAGAACTTAACCTTTCTCCCTATTACATTCTATCCTGTTTATTTCTACCCACTGCTCAAGCCTACCCAGATCTTATCTTATCTTATCTAATCTTATCTCTTTCTTCCAAAATATTTGCTGCCTCTCCCAGTTTGGTATCTCCTCCACTCCCTCATTCAAGTCATTGATGAAAATGTTAAACAGCACAACTTGGTAATGTGTTCAAAGTTGATGGCCCATACAGAAGTCATCCTGACAGAACTGTAATTTTGGGGGTCCTCCTTTTCCCCTGTTTTGAAGGAGGAGTTCTAAATATTTCAGAAGGTAGTTCTATGGTCATTTAGTTCCTTCATCATTCTGGCCTTGGAGATTTTAAAAATCCAAGCTGTCTTCTAAATTGTAATTCCTCTTATTCACCCCAAAACATTTCCTGCTCAGGCAGGAAGCCCTATACCATTTCAGACAAATAGGTGTCCAATCTCTTCTTAAAAACTTTCAGTGCTGGAGCATTATAACTTCTGGAGACAAGTTGTTCCACTGATTAATTGTTCTAACTGTCAGCAAATTTCTCCTTAGTTCTAAGTTGCTTCTCTCCTTGATCAGTTTCCATCTATTGCTTCTTGTCCTGCCCTCAGATGCTTTGGAGAATAGCTTGAGTCATTCTTCTGAGAGAGATGCCTCCTCCTCATCACACATTTACTACTTTCTTCTTACAATGGACCCACACTATGTTTGACTTTCTTTTATTTCTTGCAAACCCAAACTTATTCTTTGCCGGGGGGGGGGGTTTGCTGTGTGTCACAAAACTCAATATTTCTAAGGCTATCGCCTCTCTGATTATCATATTTCTGGTAGAGTTACTACATTTTCAGGGGATAACCTTGTATTTTTCTTTGCCTGTGTTTCTCTCCGTTTCTTGCACATTCCTTTCCTTTTTCACTTCACTATTGTAGAGAACTTTGCATTATTTATGTATCTTCAGATTTCTCTAGCTTTTACCTCTCATGGGGCTTGCTTCCAAGTGCACCTTATTTGCCTAGACATTTCCTTTATGCCTCTTCCCCTGAAATATTTGAAGCCATTACACCTGAACCCAGGGGTGGGGTTCAAAAGTTTTAGCAAGGGGTTCTCTTTCTGGTTGCTGGGTGGGCTTGGCCATTGTGGGTATGGCCTAGTTGGCCTCCTGCACCATGACAAAGGGGGGCATTTTTGCCCTCCCGGGACTCTGGAGGCTTTTCTTGAGCCTCTGGGAGGGCAAAAATGTCCTCCACAGGGTCCGGAGGCAGAAATGAGCCCAAACTTCCAGTAGACAATTTTTCACCCTCCCCGAGCTTCTGCGCGTGCCCTGCACTTACCTGCATCCAAAATGGCCAGGTGGGGACTCTTGGGAGGGGAGGGGTGGGCGGGGCGGGGCCAGCCAAGAGTGGGACTTGAGTGTTCTCTGAGCTGCACAGAATCTTAGCTAGAGGTTCTCCCGAACCCCTGCAAACCCCCAGCAGCCCACCCTTGCCTGAACCTCCTTCCTTTTGAGTTCATCAAAATCTGGCCTTCTGAAGTCCAGGAAGCAAGTCTGCCTCTTCTCAATTACTTTTCATCTTTCTCTAGCTTTTTTTTTTTTTTTGCTTGTAACTTATTGATTCCCTCATCACCCAAAGCCTTAAAAGAGGAAGAAAAGAAGAAGAACAATATCAATATCAAATATTGATATTCTTGTGAGTTTGGTGGTCAAGGTTTAACTTAATGCCCCACAATCAGGCCAGCCAGGAGAAGACTCATTCGAGAAGGTCATGACATTTTGCCAGGGTTGAAATAAGGTGGAATAAATTTTGCCTGCCAAAAAAGAAGTGGAGCGCTTTACGTTCATAATATGGGTATGTTGCAACATTTCCTTCCTACTTTAGCGTGAGCACATGCTTCTTCAGGCACACCCTGGAACATAGGTATTCAAGAGTCTTGTTTATGTGATGAGTAGGGAAGGTATGAATGAACAGGTGAACCAAGCAACCCTCCTTCCTTCCTACTTCATTGAGGAATTGAATGCCAATCTCTTGGGCATATTATCCCTGAAGGTCCAAGTTCAGATTATGCTAACTGCATTATCCCATCCCTTGCATGAGTAGTTGAACTTTTTTTTTTGACAAATGGACCTTAGAGCTCATTTAAAGCAATAAGTCTAGACTCTAGGCTGACAGGCTGTGGTGTGGGGAAGGCAATAGGTACTTTTCAGTCCAAATTTATTTGATTGCTGAAATGTGTCAATGCAGTTCTTTCTTAATGTCTGCTCCGTATTATGGATGGGTTTTAGGTAAGACTCTTGATAGGCTTCCCTGATATATTTGTGCTAAATCATAAATAAGTAAACAGTGCAAAAGTGGAGGGGAAATTGTGTCTGCAGCAACAACTTTCTGCAGGGCCTCTCCTTTCTCAGTCCCTTGGAACTGGAGGCCATAAGGGAGAAATAACCTCAAGCTAATTTTTGTCTTTTGATCTCAAGACAACACAAGGATACGATAACATTATTTACAATTACCCTTGGATACTTTGAAATTAGTTGGCTATAATTCTGATCTGAATGTGACTGGACTCTAGAGATACCCATGACCCAGGGTTTACATAACTCAATTTTTAGGACTTACACAACACATTCAGCCATAAAGTAACCACTATCTAGAATCTCATGACAGCTACACTTCATTGTGGCTGTTTTCGATGTGACTTGTGAACATAGCCACTGTGTCTTTAACTCAGAGTCACCGTGGCTCAGTGGTTAGAATCAGTGGTGAGATCCTCCTGGTTTAACAACCGGTTCAGTGATTGCACAATTTGTGCGGGAGCGCATGTTGTGTGCGCATGCACAGTTTGAAGAAATCTTCACTTCTGGGTTTCTTTGGAGGAGTAACACAGCTGATTCGTGTGGCGAATCAGCAGAGGAGGTAAAGGTAGGAAAATAGCACGGGTGGCCCTTTCTGATCATCGGGGCTAACCGGTTCGCTCCCAGCAGATTGTTGGAGCTGCCGGTTCGCCCAAACTGGTAGAATCCCACCTCTGGTTAAAATGCAGTACTGCAGGCTACTTCTCCTGACTGCCGACTGCCTGCAATTTGGCAGTTCAAATCTCACCAGGCTGAAGATGGAATCAGCTTTCCATCCTTCCGAGGTCGGTAAAATGACGACTCAGATTTTTGGGGGCAACATGCTGACTCTGAAACCGCTTAGAAAGGGCTGTGAAGCGGTATATAAGTCTAAGTGCTGTTGCTATTTCTATTACCTCTGGCAAATGTACTCATGAATCAATCTTCACTCTATTTGTTGCTTCTCTTTCTTTCTCATCATTGCCCTCTCCTTCTTTGCCTAAAATAGTTGGTGAACAGACCAACCATAAAAAGCTTAGTGTTCTTCCTTCATATCATCATCTTTGTGAGGCCCAGGGAGCAAGAAATACATCAACAATTAGATTGCATTTGTGAAGAGAAGCAACTGAAGGGGGAGCCTCTAAACAGGATTCTGGTGGGTTGTGTACCTTTGGCTAGTACCAAACCATTATTTGGTACCACACTATTCATACTGAACAACTGATGTTGCCCCTTCTTTCTTCTATGGCAAAGCATTTGGGAAGCCCAGAACTACCAGAGAGGAAGAAGATTTAAAAGCCTCTTCTTTGAGCAGTTTTCAAAAGTGGAAGGGGACAAGAGGAGAGAATATATATATTTTTATTCCAGCTTTCTAGTCTATCTACCTTACGGTCCTGGAATTCCTTCTTTCAGGTGGTCTCCCATCCAAATATTTACAATCCTGACCCTGCTTAACTTCAAAGCGTAGATGAGGTTGATCAGATACCATCATGGCTGAGATTAAAGACACAGTGGCTATAAAACACCACAAACTAATTGCATACACTGTGTCCATGAAGTAGGAGTGTCCAGTCTGGGTCTAGTAATCATATTCTGGAAGAAGGCTATAGCAAAACTGTTTCCATAATACTTCCACGAAAAATACACAAAAGTGCAAAACTTCATTTAAGGGCCTCTTTGTCTTATGATAGCATGAGAAGTTAGAAAAACTGTTTAGGTGACTGAACCATGGCTAACCATGGTTCAGGATGCTATAAGTTGCACAACATTTTCAGAGATTCTTCCCATCCTGCTTACAATCTTTTTGGACTGCTGCCTTCTGGCAGAAGATACAGAACAATTAAAACTAGGACCACACGTCTTCTGAATAGCTTTTATCCCACAGCTATAATTGCACTCAACAATGAACTAAAGGGCCACCATTAGTGGGCTGTTGGACAGCATTACTTGGTCTGTTGTGTGGATGCTTGGATGGTTTAGGGGCGGGGAATTTTTGGTGGGTGGGGGTGTGTTTGGGGGGTTTTGTGTGTTGGGCCTGGTCTCTGGGTGTTATGTGAATTTCATTGTATGGGTGCACTGTGTATGTACCATGACAATAAATTAAATTAAATTAAATAAGTATAAAAGCTGAGGGATCAACAGAAAGGAATTGTCTCATAGCCCTGGTGGTGAAGGTGCTTTGGAACAAGTCTTCTAGCATACAATTATTTTGGAGTGGGAAGGCTGAGCAAAGAATGGAAGGGAGAATAGATACAAACAGACACAGAGGATGACTTTGTTGGCAGCTTATCTCATAAACAGCAACACAGCCCAGCTGGCAAGAAATCCTGGAAGAAGCTTTTCAAATCATTTAATCACACACTATAAATGAACACTGGACATTCCTCTTTGCTTCCAAGATATAATATTTACACAAGGCTGGCATTAAGGATACCTTACTGAAATCTGTGCAGTTCTTGCTCCCTCGGTCTTGTCCAACTAAGTGTGACTGATACACACATGCACATTTGTTTGCAAAATGCTGTAGGAGAACTAGAAATTGGTACTTTATTCTTTTATAACTCTCCTAAGCATCCTTTGCTTTATCCTTCTGAACCCGTGGAACGTTCTGTATAGGCTTCCAGTGGTTCCCAAACTTGGCAACTTTAAGACTTGTGGACTTCAACTCCCAGAATTCTCCAGCCAGCTCTTAGACAGACACCATGGAGCGTACTTGTGATGAAAGATGCACAGATCTGTATATCTAAGGGCCATGTTTACAGTTTGTGGTATCAATCAGATAAAAGTTGGTTGAAAAGTTGGTTGTTGTTGAAGCTCTGACGTCCTTTTGAATTTTGGAGTGCCGTCTAAGCCCAGATCAAGCATTAAAGATGCTTAGAACTCTTAACTTTCTGACAGCTTAAATCAAGAAAAATAACAGGACTCAACCTAGAACCGTGATGGTGAACCTATGGCATGTGTGCCATAGGTTGCCCCGCCATCTC